>NW_027478735.1:273676-623737 GCF_051014685.1 Ptiloglossa arizonensis | reverse complement strand
AGATATGGGAGTTTGAAGCTAAGAAATGGTTGAGAAGACAACAAATTTTTCGCAATTCTGCTGCTCCAAACGCTTAACCAGAATGGCCTAGGGAGAAAATACACATACCGTTGTAATCGTGCGAGATTCGAATTTCAGATGCAATAGGAATTTTTGGGTTAGGTCAATCCGTTCGCGAGATATGGGAGTTTGAAGCTAAGAAATGGTTGAGAAGACAACAAATTTTTCGCACTTCTGCTGCTCCAAACGCTTAACCAGAATGGTATAGGCAAAAAATACACATACCGTTGTAATCGGGCGAGTTTCTACTTTCAGGCGCAACAGGAATTTTTGGGTTAGGTCAATCCGTTCGCGAGATATGGGAGTTTGAAGCCAAGAAATGGTTGAGAAGACAACAAATTTTTCGCAATTCTGCTGCTCCAAACGCTTAACCAGAATGGTATAGGCAAAAAATACACATACCGCTGTAATCGGGCGTGTTTCTACTTTCAGACGCAACAGGAATTTTTGGGTTAGGTCAATCCGTTCGCGAGATATGGGAGTTTGAAGCCAAGAAATGGTTGAGAAGGCAGAAAATTTTTCGCAATTCTGCTGCTCCAAACGCTTAACCAGAATGGCCTAGGGAAAAAATACACATACCGCTGTAATCGGGCGAGTTTCTACTTTCAGATGCAACAGGAATTTTTGGGTTAGGTCAATCCGTTCGCGAGATATGGGAGTTTGAAGCTAAGAAATGGTTGAGAAGACAACAAATTTTTCGCAATTCTGCTGCTCCAAACGCTTAACCAGAATGGCCTAGGGAGAAAATACACATACCGTTGTAATCGTGCGAGATTCGAATTTCAGATGCAATAGGAATTTTTGGGTTAGGTCAATCCGTTCGCGAGATATGGGAGTTTGAAGCTAAGAAATGGTTGAGAAGACAACAAATTTTTCGCACTTCTGCTGCTCCAAACGCTTAACCAGAATGGTATAGGCAAAAAATACACATACCGTTGTAATCGGGCGAGTTTCTACTTTCAGGCGCAACAGGAATTTTTGGGTTAGGTCAATCCGTTCGCGAGATATGGGAGTTTGAAGCCAAGAAATGGTTGAGAAGGCAAAAAATTTTTAGCAATTCTGCTGCTCCAAACGCTTAACCAGATTGGCCTAGGGACAAAATACATATACCGTTGTAATCGGGCGAGTTTCTACTTTCAGATGCAATAGGAATTTTGGGGTTAGGTCAATCCGTTCGCGAGATATGGGAGTTTGAATCTAAGAAATGGTTGAGAAGACAACAAATTTTTCGCAATTCTGCTGCTCCAAACGCTTAACCAGAATGGTATAGGCAAAAAATACACATACCGCTGTAATCGGGCGAGTTTCTACTTTCAGATGCAATAGGAATTTTTGGGTTAGGTCAATCCGTTCGCGAGATATGGGAGTTTGAAGCCAAGAAATGGTTGAGAAGGCAAAAAATTTTTCGCAATTCTGCTGCTCCAAACGCTTAACCAGAATGGCCTAGGGAAAAAAATACACATACCGTTGTAATCGGGGGAGTTTCTACTTTCAGATGCAATAGGAATTTTTGGGTTAGGTCAATCCGTTCGCGAGATATGGGAGTTTGAAGCCAAGAAATGGTTGAGAAGGCAAAAAATTTTTCGCAATTCTGCTGCTCCAAACGCTTAACCAGATTGGCCTAGGGACAAAATACATATACCGTTGTAATCGGGCGAGTTTCTACTTTCAGATGCAAGAGGAATTTTTGGGTTAGGTCAATCCGTTCGCGAGATATGGGAGTTTGAATCTAAGAAATGGTTGAGAAGACAACAAATTTTTCGCACTTCTGCTGCTCCAAACGCTTAACCAGAATGGTATAGGCAAAAAATACACATACCGCTGTAATCGGGCGAGTTTCTACTTTCAGATGCAATAGGAATTTTTGGGTTAGGTCAATCCGTTCGCGAGATATGGGAGTTTGAAGCCAAGAAATGGTTGGAAGGCGAAAAATTTTTCGCAATTCTTCTGCTCCAAACGCTTAACCAGAATGGCCTAGGGAAAAAATACACATACCGTTGTAATCGGGCGAGTTTCTACTTTCAGATGCAACAGGAATTTTTGGGTTAGGTCAATACGTTCGCGAGATATGGGAGTTTGAATCTAAGAAATGGTTGAGAAGACCACAAATTTTTCGCACTTCTGCTGCTCCAAACGCTTAACCAGAATGGCCTAGGGAAAAAATACACATACCGTTGTAATCGGGCGAGATTCGAATTTCAGATGCAATAGGAATTTTTGGGTTAGGTCAATCCGTTCGCGAGATATGGGAGTTTGAAGCTAAGAAATGGTTGAGAAGACAACAAATTTTTCGCACTTCTGCTGCTCCAAACGCTTAACCAGAATGGTATAGGCAAAAAATACACATACCGCTGTAATCGGGCGAGTTTCTACTTTCAGATGCAATAGGAATTTTTGGGTTAGGTCAATCCGTTCGCGAGATATGGGAGTTTGAAGCCAAGAAATGGTTGAGAAGGCAAAAAATTTTTCGCAATTCTGCTGCTCCAAACGCTTAACCAGAATGGTATAGGCAAAAAATAAACATAGCGTTGTAATCGGGCGTGTTTCTACTTTCAGACGCAACAGGAATTTTTGGGTTAGGTCAATCCGTTCGCGAGATATGGGAGTTTGAAGCCAAGAAATGGTTGAGAAGGCAGAAAATTTTTCGCAATTCTGCTGCTCCAAACGCTTAACCAGAATGGCCTAGGGAAAAAATACACATACCGCTGTAATCGGGCGAGTTTCTACTTTCAGATGCAACAGGAATTTTTGGGTTAGGTCAATCCGTTCGCGAGATATGGGAGTTTGAAGCTAAGAAATGGTTGAGAAGACAACAAATTTTTCGCAATTCTGCTGCTCCAAACGCTTAACCAGAATGGCCTAGGGAGAAAATACACATACCGTTGTAATCGTGCGAGATTCGAATTTCAGATGCAATAGGAATTTTTGGGTTAGGTCAATCCGTTCGCGAGATATGGGAGTTTGAAGCTAAGAAATGGTTGAGAAGACAACAAATTTTTCGCACTTCTGCTGCTCCAAACGCTTAACCAGAATGGTATAGGCAAAAAATACACATACCGTTGTAATCGGGCGAGTTTCTACTTTCAGGCGCAACAGGAATTTTTGGGTTAGGTCAATCCGTTCGCGAGATATGGGAGTTTGAAGCCAAGAAATGGTTGAGAAGGCAAAAAATTTTTAGCAATTCTGCTGCTCCAAACGCTTAACCAGATTGGCCTAGGGACAAAATACATATACCGTTGTAATCGGGCGAGTTTCTACTTTCAGATGCAATAGGAATTTTGGGGTTAGGTCAATCCGTTCGCGAGATATGGGAGTTTGAATCTAAGAAATGGTTGAGAAGACAACAAATTTTTCGCAATTCTGCTGCTCCAAACGCTTAACCAGAATGGTATAGGCAAAAAATACACATACCGCTGTAATCGGGCGAGTTTCTACTTTCAGATGCAATAGGAATTTTTGGGTTAGGTCAATCCGTTCGCGAGATATGGGAGTTTGAAGCCAAGAAATGGTTGAGAAGGCAAAAAATTTTTCGCAATTCTGCTGCTCCAAACGCTTAACCAGAATGGCCTAGGGAAAAAATACACATACCGTTGTAATCGGGGGAGTTTCTACTTTCAGATGCAATAGGAATTTTTGGGTTAGGTCAATCCGTTCGCGAGATATGGGAGTTTGAAGCCAAGAAATGGTTGAGAAGGCAAAAAATTTTTCGCAATTCTGCTGCTCCAAACGCTTAACCAGATTGGCCTAGGGACAAAATACATATACCGTTGTAATCGGGCGAGTTTCTACTTTCAGATGCAAGAGGAATTTTTGGGTTAGGTCAATCCGTTCGCGAGATATGGGAGTTTGAATCTAAGAAATGGTTGAGAAGACAACAAATTTTTCGCACTTCTGCTGCTCCAAACGCTTAACCAGAATGGTATAGGCAAAAAATACACATACCGCTGTAATCGGGCGAGTTTCTACTTTCAGATGCAATAGGAATTTTTGGGTTAGGTCAATCCGTTCGCGAGATATGGGAGTTTGAAGCCAAGAAATGGTTGAGAAGGCGAAAAATTTTTCGCAATTCTTCTGCTCCAAACGCTTAACCAGAATGGCCTAGGGAAAAAATACACATACCGTTGTAATCGGGCGAGTTTCTACTTTCAGATGCAACAGGAATTTTTGGGTTAGGTCAATACGTTCGCGAGATATGGGAGTTTGAATCTAAGAAATGGTTGAGAAGACCACAAATTTTTCGCACTTCTGCTGCTCCAAACGCTTAACCAGAATGGCCTAGGGAAAAAATACACATACCGTTGTAATCGGGCGAGATTCGAATTTCAGATGCAATAGGAATTTTTGGGTTAGGTCAATCCGTTCGCGAGATATGGGAGTTTGAAGCTAAGAAATGGTTGAGAAGACAACAAATTTTTCGCACTTCTGCTGCTCCAAACGCTTAACCAGAATGGTATAGGCAAAAAATACACATACCGCTGTAATCGGGCGAGTTTCTACTTTCAGATGCAATAGGAATTTTTGGGTTAGGTCAATCCGTTCGCGAGATATGGGAGTTTGAAGCCAAGAAATGGTTGAGAAGGCAAAAAATTTTTCGCAATTCTGCTGCTCCAAACGCTTAACCAGAATGGTATAGGCAAAAAATAAACATAGCGTTGTAATCGGGCGTGTTTCTACTTTCAGACGCAACAGGAATTTTTGGGTTAGGTCAATCCGTTCGCGAGATATGGGAGTTTGAAGCCAAGAAATGGTTGAGAAGGCAGAAAATTTTTCGCAATTCTGCTGCTCCAAACGCTTAACCAGAATGGCCTAGGGAAAAAATACACATACCGCTGTAATCGGGCGAGTTTCTACTTTCAGATGCAACAGGAATTTTTGGGTTAGGTCAATCCGTTCGCGAGATATGGGAGTTTGAAGCTAAGAAATGGTTGAGAAGACAACAAATTTTTCGCAATTCTGCTGCTCCAAACGCTTAACCAGAATGGCCTAGGGAGAAAATACACATACCGTTGTAATCGTTCGAGATTCGAATTTCAGATGCAATAGGAATTTTTGGGTTAGGTCAATCCGTTCGCGAGATATGGGAGTTTGAAGCTAAGAAATGGTTGAGAAGACAACAAATTTTTCGCACTTCTGCTGCTCCAAACGCTTAACCAGAATGGTATAGGCAAAAAATACACATACCGTTGTAATCGGGCGAGTTTCTACTTTCAGGCGCAACAGGAATTTTTGGGTTAGGTCAATCCGTTCGCGAGATATGGGAGTTTGAAGCCAAGAAATGGTTGAGAAGGCAAAAAATTTTTAGCAATTCTGCTGCTCCAAACGCTTAACCAGATTGGCCTAGGGACAAAATACATATACCGTTGTAATCGGGCGAGGTTCTACTTTCAGATGCAATAGGAATTTTGGGGTTAGGTCAATCCGTTCGCGAGATATGGGAGTTTGAATCTAAGAAATGGTTGAGAAGACAACAAATTTTTCGCAATTCTGCTGCTCCAAACGCTTAACCAGAATGGTATAGGCAAAAAATACACATACCGCTGTAATCGGGCGAGTTTCTACTTTCAGATGCAATAGGAATTTTTGGGTTAGGTCAATCCGTTCGCGAGATATGGGAGTTTGAAGCCAAGAAATGGTTGAGAAGGCAAAAAATTTTTCGCAATTCTGCTGCTCCAAACGCTTAACCAGAATGGCCTAGGGAAAAAATACACATACCGTTGTAATCGGGGGAGTTTCTACTTTCAGATGCAATAGGAATTTTTGGGTTAGGTCAATCCGTTCGCGAGATATGGGAGTTTGAAGCTAAGAAATGGTTGAGAAGACAACAAATTTTTCGCAATTCTGCTGCTCCAAACGCTTAACCAGAATGGCCTAGGGAAAAAATACACACACCGTTGTAATCGGGCGAGTTTGTACTTTCAGATGCAATAGGAATGTTTTGGGTTAGGTCAATCCTTTCGCGAGATATGGGAGTTTGAAGCCAAGAAATGGTTGAGAAGGCAAAAAATTTTTCGCAATTCTGCTGCTCCAAACGCTTAACCAGAATGGCCTAGGGAAAGAATACACATACCGCTGTAGTCGGGCGAGTTTCTACTTTCAGATGCAATAGGAATTTTTGGGTTAGGTCAATCCGTTCGCGAGATATGGGAGTTTGAAGCCAAGAAATGGTTGAGAAGGCAAAAAATTTTTCGCAATTCTTCTGCTCCAAACGCTTAACCAGAATGCCCTAGGGGAAAAATACACCTACCGTTGTAATCGGGCGAGTTTCTACTTTCAGATGCAACAGGAATTTTTGGGTTAGGTCAATCCGTTCGCGAGATATGGGAGTTTGAAGCCAAGAAATGGTTGAGAAGGCAAAAAATTTTTCGCAATTCTTTTGCTCCAAACGCTTAACAAGATTGGCCTAGGGAAAAAATACACATACCGTTGCAATCGGGCGAGTTTCTACTTTCAGACGCAACAGGAATTTTTGGGTTAGGTCAATCCGTTCGCGAGATATGGGAGATTGAAGCTAAGAAATGGTTGAGAAGACCACAAATTTTTCGCACTTCTGCTGCTCCAAACGCTTAACCAGAATGGCCTAGGGAAAAAATACACATACCGCTGTAATCGGGCGAGTTTCTACTTTCAGATGCAATAGGAATTTTTGGGTTAGGTCAATCCGTTCGCGAGATATGGGAGTTTGAAGCCAAGAAATGGTGTGAGAAGGCAAAAAATTTTTCGCAATTCTTCTGCTCCAAACGCTTAACCAGAATGCCCTAGGGAAAAAATACACCTACCGTTGTAATCGGGCGAGTTTCTACTTTCAGATGCAACAGGAATTTTTGGGTTAGGTCAATCCGTTCGCGAGATATGGGAGTTTGAAGCTAAGAAATGGTTGAGAAGACCACAAATTTTTCGCACTTCTGCTGCTCCAAACGCTTAACCAGAATGGCCTAGGGAAAAAATACACAAACCGATGTAACCGGGCGAGATTCGACTTTCAGATGCAATAGGAATTTTTGGGTTAGGTCAATCCGTTCGCGAGATATGGGAGTTTGAAGCCAAGAAATGGTTGAGAAGGCAGAAAATTTTTCGCAATTCTGCTGCTCCAAACGCTTAACCAGAATGGCCTAGGGAAAAAATACACATACCGCTGTAATCGGGCGAGTTTCTACTTTCAGATGCAACAGGAATTTTTGGGTTAGGTCAATCCGTTCGCGAGATATGGGAGTTTGAAGCTAAGAAATGGTTGAGAAGACAACAAATTTTTCGCAATTCTGCTGCTCCAAACGCTTAACCAGAATGGCCTAGGGAGAAAATACACATACCGTTGTAATCGTGCGAGATTCGAATTTCAGATGCAATAGGAATTTTTGGGTTAGGTCAATCCGTTCGCGAGATATGGGAGTTTGAAGCTAAGAAATGGTTGAGAAGACAACAAATTTTTCGCACTTCTGCTGCTCCAAACGCTTAACCAGAATGGTATAGGCAAAAAATACACATACCGTTGTAATCGGGCGAGTTTCTACTTTCAGGCGCAACAGGAATTTTTGGGTTAGGTCAATCCGTTCGCGAGATATGGGAGTTTGAAGCCAAGAAATGGTTGAGAAGGCAAAAAATTTTTCGCAATTCTGCTGCTCCAAACGCTTAACCAGATTGGCCTAGGGACAAAATACATATACCGTTGTAATCGGGCGAGTTTCTACTTTCAGATGCAATAGGAATTTTGGGGTTAGGTCAATCCGTTCGCGAGATATGGGAGTTTGAATCTAAGAAATGGTTGAGAAGACAACAAATTTTTCGCAATTCTGCTGCTCCAAACGCTTAACCAGAATGGTATAGGCAAAAAATACACATACCGCTGTAATCGGGCGAGTTTCTACTTTCAGATGCAATAGGAATTTTTGGGTTAGGTCAATCCGTTCGCGAGATATGGGAGTTTGAAGCCAAGAAATGGTTGAGAAGGCAAAAAATTTTTCGCAATTCTGCTGCTCCAAACGCTTAACCAGAATGGCCTAGGGAAAAAATACACATACCGTTGTAATCGGGGGAGTTTCTACTTTCAGATGCAATAGGAATTTTTGGGTTAGGTCAATCCGTTCGCGAGATATGGGAGTTTGAAGCTAAGAAATGGTTGAGAAGACAACAAATTTTTCGCAATTCTGCTGCTCCAAACGCTTAACCAGAATGGCCTAGGGAAAAAATACACACACCGTTGTAATCGGGCGAGTTTGTACTTTCAGATGCAATAGGAATGTTTTGGGTTAGGTCAATCCGTTCGCGAGATATGGGAGCTTGAAGCCAAGAAATGGTTGAGAAGGCAAAAAATTTTTCGCAATTCTGCTGCTCCAAACGCTTAACCAGAATGGCCTAGGGAAAAAATACACATACCGCTGTAGTCGGGCGAGTTTCTACTTTCAGATGCAATAGGAATTTTTGGGTTAGGTCAATCCGTTCGCGAGATATGGGAGTTTGAAGCCAAGAAATGGTTGAGAAGGCAAAAAATTTTTCGCAATTCTTCTGCTCCAAACGCTTAACCAGAATGCCCTAGGGGAAAAATACACCTACCGTTGTAATCGGGCGAGTTTCTACTTTCAGATGCAACAGGAATTTTTGGGTTAGGTCAATCCGTTCGCGAGATATGGGAGTTTGAAGCTAAGAAATGGTTGAGAAGACCACAAATTTTTCGCACTTCTGCTGCTCCAAACGCTTAACCAGAATGGCCTAGGGAAAAAATACACATACCGTTGTAATCGGGCGAGATTCGACTTTCAGATGCAATAGGAATTTTTGGGTTAGGTCAATCCGTTCGTGAGATATGGGAGTTTGAAGCTAAGAAATGGTTGAGAAGACAACAAATTTTTCGCACTGCTGCTGCTCCAAACGCTTAACCAGAATGGCCTAGGCAAAAAATACACATACCGTTGTAATCGGGCGAGTTTCTACTTTCAGACGCAACAGGAATTTTTGGGTTAGGTCAATCCGTTCGCGAGATATGGGAGTTTGAATCCAAGAAATGGTTGAGAAGGCAAAAAATTTTTCGCAATTCTGCTGCTCCAAACGCTTAACCAGAATGGCCTAGGGAAAAAATACACATACCGTTGTAATCGGGCGAGTTTCTACTTTCAGATGCAATAGGAATTTTTGGGTTAGGTCAATCCTTTCGCGAGATATGGGAGTTTGAAGCTAAGAAATGGTTGAGAAGACAACAAATTTTTCGCACTTCTGCTGCTCCAAACGCTCAACCAGAATGGCCTAGGAAAAAAATACACATACCGTTGTAATCGGGGGAGTTTCTACTTTCAGATGCAATAGGAATTTTTGGGTTAAGTCAATCCGTTCGCGAGATATGGGAGTTTGAAGCCAAGAAATGGTTGAGAAGGCAAAAAATTTTTCGCAATTCTTTTGCTCCAAACGCTTAACAAGATTGGCCTAGGGAAAAAATACACATACCGTTGTAATCGGGCGAGTTTCTACTTTCAGACGCAACAGGAATTTTTGGGTTAGGTCAATCCGTTCGCGAGATATGGGAGTTTGAAGCTAAGAAATGGTTGAGAAGACCACAAATTTTTCGCACTTCTGCTGCTCCAAACGCTTAACCAGAATGGCCTAGGGAAAAAATACACAAACCGTTGTAATCGGGCGAGATTCGACTTTCAGATGCAATAGGAATTTTTGGGTTAGGTCAATCCGTTCGTGAGATATGGGAGTTTGAAGCTAAGAAATGGTTGAGAAGACAACAAATTTTTCGCACTTCTGCTGCTCCAAACGCTTAACCAGAATGGCCTAGGGAAAAAATACACATACCGCTGTAATCGGGCGAGTTTCTACTTTCAGATGCAATAGGAATTTTTGGGTTAGGTCAATCCGTTCGCGAGATATGGGAGTTTGAAGCTAAGAAATGGTTGAGAAGACCACAAATTTTTCGCACTTCTGCTGCTCCAAACGCTTAACCAGAAAGGCCTAGGGAAAAAATACACATACCGTTGTAATCGGGCGAGATTCGACTTTCAGATGCAATAGGAATTTTTGGGTTAGGTCAATCCGTTCGTGAGATATGGGAGTTTGAAGCTAAGAAATGGTTGAGAAGACAACAAATTTTTCGCACTGCTGCTGCTCCAAACGCTTAACCAGAATGGCCTAGGCAAAAAATACACATACCGTTGTAATCGGGCGAGTTTCTACTTTCAGACGCAACAGGAATTTTTGGGTTAGGTCAATCTGTTCGCGAGATATGGGAGTTTGAATCCAAGAAATGGTTGAGAAGGCAAAAAATTTTTCGCAATTCTGCTGCTCCAAACGCTTAACCAGAATGGCCTAGGGAAAAAATACACATACCGTTGTAATCGGGCGAGTTTCTACTTTCAGATGCAATAGGAATTTTTGGGTTAGGTCAATCCTTTCGCGAGATATGGGAGTTTGAAGCTAAGAAATGGTTGAGAAGACAACAAATTTTTCGCACTTCTGCTGCTCCAAACGCTCAACCAGAATGGCCTAGGAAAAAAATACACATACCGTTGTAATCGGGGGAGTTTCTACTTTCAGATGCAATAGGAATTTTTGGGTTAAGTCAATCCGTTCGCGAGATATGGGAGTTTGAAGCCAAGAAATGGTTGAGAAGGCAAAAAATTTTTCGCAATTCTTTTGCTCCAAACGCTTAACAAGATTGGCCTAGGGAAAAAATACACATACCGTTGTAATCGGGCGAGTTTCTACTTTCAGACGCAACAGGAATTTTTGGGTTAGGTCAATCCGTTCGCGAGATATGGGAGTTTGAAGCTAAGAAATGGTTGAGAAGACCACAAATTTTTCGCACTTCTGCTGCTCCAAACGCTTAACCAGAATGGCCTAGGGAAAAAATACACAAACCGATGTAACCGGGCGAGATTCGACTTTCAGATGCAATAGGAATTTTTGGGTTAGGTCAATCCGTTCGTGAGATATGGGAGTTTGAAGCTAAGAAATGGTTGAGAAGACAACAAATGTTTCGCACTTCTGCTGCTCCAAACGCTTAACCAGAATGGCCTAGGAAAAAAATACACATACCGTTGTAATCGGGGGAGTTTCTACTTTCAGATGCAATAGGAATTTTTGGGTTAGGTCAATCCGTTCGCGAGATATGGGAGTTTGAAGCCAAGAAATGGTTGAGAAGGCAAAAAATTTTTCGCACTTCTGCTGCTCCAAACGCTTAACAAGATTGGCCTAGGGAAAAAATACACATACCGTTGTAATCGGGCGAGTTTCTACTTTCAGACGCAACAGGAATTTTTGGGTTAGGTCAATCCGTTCGCGAGATATGGGAGTTTGAAGCCAAGAAATGGTTGAGAAGGCAGAAAATTTTTCGCAATTCTGCTGCTCCAAACGCTTAACCAGATTGGCCTAGGGACAAAATACATATACCGTTGTAATCGGGCGAGTTTCTACTTTCAGATGCAAGAGGAATTTATGGGTTAGGTCAATCCGTTCGCGAGATATGGGAGTTTGAATCTAAAAAATGGTTGAGAAGACAACAAATTTTTCGCACTTCTGCTGCTCCAAACGCTTAACCAGAATGGTATAGGCAAAAAATACACATACCGCTGTAATCGGGCGAGTTTCTACTTTCAGATGCAATAGGAATTTTTGGGTTAGGTCAATCCGTTCGCGAGATATGGGAGTTTGAAGCCAAGAAATGGTTGAGAAGGCGAAAAATTTTTCGCAATTCTTCTGCTCCAAACGCTTAACCAGAATGGCCTAGGGAAAAAATACACACACCGTTGTAATCGGGCGAGTTTGTACTTTCAGATGCAATAGGAATTTTTGGGTTAGGTCAATCCGTTCGCGAGATATGGGAGTTTGAAGCCAAGAAATGGTTGAGAAGGCAAAAAATTTTTCGCAATTCTGCTGCTCCAAACGCTTAACCAGAATGGCCTAGGGAAAAAATACACATACCGCTGTAGTCGGGCGAGTTTCTACTTTCAGATGCAATAGGAATTTTTGGGTTAGGTCAATCCGTTCGCGAGATATGGGAGTTTGAAGCCAAGAAATGGTTGAGAAGGCAAAAAATTTTTCGCAATTCTTCTGCTCCAAACGCTTAACCAGAATGCCCTAGGGGAAAAATACACCTACCGTTGTAATCGGGCGAGTTTCTACTTTCAGATGCAACAGGAATTTTTGGGTTAGGTCAATCCGTTCGCGAGATATGGGAGTTTGAAGCTAAGAAATGGTTGAGAAGACCACAAATTTTTCGCACTTCTGCTGCTCCAAACGCTTAACCAGAATGGCCTAGGGAAAAAATACACATACCGTTGTAATCGGGCGAGTTTCTACTTTCAGACGCAACAGGAATTTTTGGGTTAGGTCAATCCGTTCGCGAGATATGGGAGTTTGAAGCTAAGAAATGGTTGAGAAGACCACAAATTTTTCGCACTTCTGCTGCTCCAAACGCTTAACCAGAATGGCCTAGGGAAAAAATACACAAACCGATGTAACCGGGCGAGATTCGACTTTCAGATGCAATAGGAATTTTTGGGTTAGGTCAATCCGTTCGCGAGATATGGGAGTTTGAAGCCAAGAAATGGTTGAGAAGGCAAAAAATTTTTCGCACTTCTGCTGCTCCAAACGCTTAACAAGATTGGCCTAGGGAAAAAATACACATACCGTTGTAATCGGGCGAGTTTCTACTTTCAGACGCAACAGGAATTTTTGGGTTAGGTCAATCCGTTCGCGAGATATGGGAGTTTGAAGCCAAGAAATGGTTGAGAAGGCAGAAAATTTTTCGCAATTCTGCTGCTCCAAACGCTTAACCAGATTGGCCTAGGGACAAAATACATATACCGTTGTAATCGGGCGAGTTTCTACTTTCAGATGCAAGAGGAATTTTTGGGTTAGGTCAATCCGTTCGCGAGATATGGGAGTTTGAATCTAAGAAATGGTTGAGAAGACAACAAATTTTTCGCACTTCTGCTGCTCCAAACGCTTAACCAGAATGGTATAGGCAAAAAATACACATACCGCTGTAATCGGGCGAGTTTCTACTTTCAGATGCAATAGGAATTTTTGGGTTAGGTCAATCCGTTCGCGAGATATGGGAGTTTGAAGCCAAGAAATGGTTGAGAAGGCGAAAAATTTTTCGCAATTCTTCTGCTCCAAACGCTTAACCAGAATGGCCTAGGGAAAAAATACACACACCGTTGTAATCGGGCGAGTTTGTACTTTCAGATGCAATAGGAATTTTTGGGTTAGGTCAATCCGTTCGCGAGATATGGGAGTTTGAAGCCAAGAAATGGTTGAGAAGGCAAAAAATTTTTCGCAATTCTGCTGCTCCAAACGCTTAACCAGAATGGCCTAGGGAAAAAATACACATACCGCTGTAGTCGGGCGAGTTTCTACTTTCAGATGCAATAGGAATTTTTGGGTTAGGTCAATCCGTTCGCGAGATATGGGAGTTTGAAGCCAAGAAATGGTTGAGAAGGCAAAAAATTTTTCGCAATTCTTCTGCTCCAAACGCTTAACCAGAATGCCCTAGGGGAAAAATACACCTACCGTTGTAATCGGGCGAGTTTCTACTTTCAGATGCAACAGGAATTTTTGGGTTAGGTCAATCCGTTCGCGAGATATGGGAGTTTGAAGCTAAGAAATGGTTGAGAAGACCACAAATTTTTCGCACTTCTGCTGCTCCAAACGCTTAACCAGAATGGCCTAGGGAAAAAATACACATACCGTTGTAATCGGGCGAGATTCGACTTTCAGATGCAATAGGAATTTTTGGGTTAGGTCAATCCGTTCGTGAGATATGGGAGTTTGAAGCTAAGAAATGGTTGAGAAGACAACAAATTTTTCGCACTGCTGCTGCTCCAAACGCTTAACCAGAATGGCCTAGGCAAAAAATACACATACCGTTGTAATCGGGCGAGTTTCTACTTTCAGACGCAACAGGAATTTTTGGGTTAGGTCAATCCGTTCGCGAGATATGGGAGTTTGAAGCCAAGAAATGGTTGAGAAGGCAAAAAATTTTTCGCAATTCTGCTGCTCCAAACGCTTAACCAGAATGGCCTAGGGAAAAAATACACATACCGTTGTAATCGGGCGAGATTCGACTTTCAGATGCAATAGGAATTTTTGGGTTAGGTCAATCCGTTCGTGAGATATGGGAGTTTGAAGCTAAGAAATGGTTGAGAAGACAACAAATTTTTCGCACTGCTGCTGCTCCAAACGCTTAACCAGAATGGCCTAGGCAAAAAATACACATACCGTTGTAATCGGGCGAGTTTCTACTTTCAGACGCAACAGGAATTTTTGGGTTAGGTCAATCCGTTCGCGAGATATGGGAGTTTGAAGCCAAGAAATGGTTGAGAAGGCAAAAAATTTTTCGCAATTCTGCTGCTCCAAACGCTTAACCAGAATGGCCTAGGCAAAAAATACACATACCGCTGTAATCGGGCGAGTTTCTACTTTCAGATGCAATAGGAATTTTTGGGTTAGGTCAATCCGTTCGCGAGATATGGGAGTTTGAAGCCAAGAAATGGTGTGAGAAGGCAAAATATTTTTCGCAATTCTTCTGCTCCAAACGCTTAACCAGAATGCCCTAGGGAAAAAATACACCTACCGTTGTAATCGGGCGAGTTTCTACTTTCAGATGCAACAGGAATTTTTGGGTTAGGTCAATCCGTTCGCGAGATATGGGAGTTTGAAGCTAAGAAATGGTTGAGAAGACCACAAATTTTTCGCACTTCTGCTGCTCCAAACGCTTAACCAGAATGGTATAGGCAAAAAATACACATACCGCTGTAATCGGGCGAGTTTCTACTTTCAGATGCAATAGGAATTTTTGGGTTAGGTCAATCCGTTCGCGAGATATGGGAGTTTGAAGCCAAGAAATGGTTGAGAAGGCGAAAAATTTTTCGCAATTCTTCTGCTCCAAACGCTTAACCAGAATGGCCTAGGGAAAAAATACACATACCGTTGTAATCGGGCGAGTTTCTACTTTCAGATGCAACAGGAATTTTTGGGTTAGGTCAATACGTTCGCGAGATATGGGAGTTTGAATCTAAGAAATGGTTGAGAAGACCACAAATTTTTCGCACTTCTGCTGCTCCAAACGCTTAACCAGAATGGCCTAGGGAAAAAATACACATACCGTTGTAATCGGGCGAGATTCGAATTTCAGATGCAATAGGAATTTTTGGGTTAGGTCAATCCGTTCGCGAGATATGGGAGTTTGAAGCTAAGAAATGGTTGAGAAGACAACAAATTTTTCGCACTTCTGCTGCTCCAAACGCTTAACCAGAATGGTATAGGCAAAAAATACACATACCGCTGTAACCGGGCGAGTTTCTACTTTCAGATGCAATAGGAATTTTTGGGTTAGGTCAATCCGTTCGCGAGATATGGGAGTTTGAAGCCAAGAAATGGTTGAGAAGGCAAAAAATTTTTCGCAATTCTGCTGCTCCAAACGCTTAACCAGAATGGTATAGGCAAAAAATACACATAGCGTTGTAATCGGGCGAGTTTCTACTTTCAGACGCAACAGGAATTTTTGGGTTAGGTCAATCCGTTCGCGAGATATGGGAGTTTGAAGCCAAGAAATGGTTGAGAAGGCAGAAAATTTTTCGCAATTCTGCTGCTCCAAACGCTTAACCAGAATGGCCTAGGGAAAAAATACACATACCGCTGTAATCGGGCGAGTTTCTACTTTCAGATGCAACAGGAATTTTTGGGTTAGGTCAATCCGTTCGCGAGATATGGGAGTTTGAAGCTAAGAAATGGTTGAGAAGACAAAAAATTTTTCGCAATTCTGCTGCTCCAAACGCTTAACCAGATTGGCCTAGGGACAAAATACATATACCGTTGTAATCGGGCGAGTTTCTACTTTCAGATGCAATAGGAATTTTGGGGTTAGGTCAATCCGTTCGCGAGATATGGGAGTTTGAATCTAAGAAATGGTTGAGAAGACAACAAATTTTTCGCAATTCTGCTGCTCCAAACGCTTAACCAGAATGGTATAGGCAAAAAATACACATACCGCTGTAATCGGGCGAGTTTCTACTTTCAGATGCAATAGGAATTTTTGGGTTAGGTCAATCCGTTCGCGAGTTATGGGAGTTTGAAGCCAAGAAATGGTTGAGAAGGCAAAAAATTTTTCGCAATTCTGCTGCTCCAAACGCTTAACCAGAATGGCCTAGGGAAAAAATACACATACCGTTGTAATCGGGGGAGTTTCTACTTTCAGATGCAATAGGAATTTTTGGGTTAGGTCAATCCGTTCGCGAGATATGGGAGTTTGAAGCTAAGAAATGGTTGAGAAGACAACAAATTTTTCGCAATTCTGCTGCTCCAAACGCTTAACCAGAATGGCCTAGGGAAAAAATACACACACCGTTGTAATCGGGCGAGTTTGTACTTTCAGATGCAATAGGAATTTTTGGGTTAGGTCAATCCGTTCGCGAGATATGGGAGTTTGAAGCCAAGAAATGGTTGAGAAGGCAAAAAATTTTTCGCAATTCTGCTGCTCCAAACGCTTAACCAGAATGGCCTAGGGAAAAAATACACATACCGCTGTAGTCGGGCGAGTTTCTACTTTCAGATGCAACAGGAATTTTTGGGTTAGGTCAATCCGTTCGCGAGATATGGGAGTTTGAAGCTAAGAAATGGTTGAGAAGTCCACAAATTTTTCGCACTTCTGCTGCTCCAAACGCTTAACCAGAATGGCCTAGGGAAAAAATACACATACCGTTGTAATCGGGCGAGTTTCTACTTTCAGATGCAATAGGAATTTTTGGGTTAGGTCAATCCTTTCGCGAGATATGGGAGTTTGAAGCTAAGAAATGGTTGAGAAGACAACAAATTTTTCGCACTTCTGCTGCTCCAAACGCTCAACCAGAATGGCCTAGGAAAAAAATACACATACCGTTGTAATCGGGGGAGTTTCTACTTTCAGATGCAATAGGAATTTTTGGGTTAAGTCAATCCGTTCGCGAGATATGGGAGTTTGAAGCCAAGAAATGGTTGAGAAGGCAAAAAATTATTCGCAATTCTTTTGCTCCAAACGCTTAACAAGATTGGCCTAGGGAAAAAATACACATACCGTTGTAATCGGGCGAGTTTCTACTTTCAGACGCAACAGGAATTTTTGGGTTAGGTCAATCCGTTCGCGAGATATGGGAGTTTGAAGCTAAGAAATGGTTGAGAAGACCACAAATTTTTCGCACTTCTGCTGCTCCAAACGCTTAACCAGAATGGCCTAGGGAAAAAATACACAAACCGTTGTAATCGGGCGAGATTCGACTTTCAGATACAATAGGAATTTTTGGGTTAGGTCAATCCGTTCGTGAGATATGGGAGTTTGAAGCTAAGAAATGGTTGAGAAGACAACAAATTTTTCGCACTTCTGCTGCTCCAAACGCTTAACCAGAATGGCCTAGGGAAAAAATACACATACCGCTGTAATCGGGCGAGTTTCTACTTTCAGATGCAATAGGAATTTTTGGGTTAGGTCAATCCGTTCGGGAGATATGGGAGTTTGAAGCCAAGAAATGGTGTGAGAAGGCAAAAAATTTTTCGCAATTCTTCTGCTCCAAACGCTTAACCAGAATGCCCTAGGGAAAAAATACACATACCGTTGTAATCGGGCGAGTTTCTACTTTCAGATGCAACAGGAATTTTTGGGTTAGGTCAATACGTTCGCGAGATATGGGAGTTTGAATCTAAGAAATGGTTGAGAAGACCACAAATTTTTCGCACTTCTGCTGCTCCAAACGCTTAACCAGAATGGCCTAGGGAAAAAATACACATACCGTTGTAATCGGGCGAGATTCGAATTTCAGATGCAATAGGAATTTTTGGGTTAGGTCAATCCGTTCGCGAGATATGGGAGTTTGAAGCTAAGAAATGGTTGAGAAGACAACAAATTTTTCGCACTTCTGCTGCTCCAAACGCTTAACCAGAATGGTATAGGCAAAAAATACACATACCGCTGTAATCGGGCGAGTTTCTACTTTCAGATGCAATAGGAATTTTTGGGTTAGGTCAATCCGTTCGCGAGATATGGGAGTTTGAAGCCAAGAAATGGTTGAGAAGGCAAAAAATTTTTCGCAATTCTGCTGCTCCAAACGCTTAACCAGAATGGTATAGGCAAAAAATACACATAGCGTTGTAATCGGGCGAGTTTCTACTTTCAGACGCAACAGGAATTTTTGGGTTAGGTCAATCCGTTCGCGAGATATGGGAGTTTGAAGCCAAGAAATGGTTGAGAAGGCAGAAAATTTTTCGCAATTCTGCTGCTTCAAACGCTTAACCAGAATGGCCTAGGGAAAAAATACACATACCGCTGTAATCGGGCGAGTTTCTACTTTCAGATGCAACAGGAATTTTTGGGTTAGGTCAATCCGTTCGCGAGATATGGGAGTTTGAAGCTAAGAAATGGTTGAGAAGACAAAAAATTTTTCGCAATTCTGCTGCTCCAAACGCTTAACCAGATTGGCCTAGGGACAAAATACATATACCGTTGTAATCGGGCGAGTTTCTACTTTCAGATGCAATAGGAATTTTTGGGTTAGGTCAATCCGTTCGCGAGTTATGGGAGTTTGAAGCCAAGAAATGGTTGAGAAGGCAAAAAATTTTTCGCAATTCTGCTGCTCCAAACGCTTAACCAGAATGGCCTAGGGAAAAAATACACATACCGTTGTAATCGGGGGAGTTTCTACTTTCAGATGCAATAGGAATTTTTGGGTTAGGTCAATCCGTTCGCGAGATATGGGAGTTTGAATCTAAGAAATGGTTGAGAAGACAACAAATTTTTCGCACTTCTGCTGCTCCAAACGCTTAACCAGAATGGTATAGGCAAAAAATACACATACCGCTGTAATCGGGCGAGTTTCTACTTTCAGATGCAATAGGAATTTTTGGGTTAGGTCAATCCGTTCGCGAGATATGGGAGTTTGAAGCCAAGAAATGGTTGAGAAGGCGAAAAATTTTTCGCAATTCTTCTGCTCCAAACGCTTAACCAGAATGGCCTAGGGAAAAAATACACATACCGTTGTAATCGGGCGAGTTTCTACTTTCAGATGCAACAGGAATTTTTGGGTTAGGTCAATACGTTCGCGAGATATGGGAGTTTGAATCTAAGAAATGGTTGAGAAGACCACAAATTTTTCGCACTTCTGCTGCTCCAAACGCTTAACCAGAATGGTATAGGCAAAAAATACACATACCGCTGTAATCGGGCGAGTTTCTACTTTCAGATGCAATAGGAATTTTTGGGTTAGGTCAATCCGTTCGCGAGTTATGGGAGTTTGAAGCCAAGAAATGGTTGAGAAGGCAAAAAATTTTTCGCAATTCTGCTGCTCCAAACGCTTAACCAGAATGGCCTAGGGAAAAAATACACATACCGTTGTAATCGGGGGAGTTTCTACTTTCAGATGCAATAGGAATTTTTGGGTTAGGTCAATCCGTTCGCGAGATATGGGAGTTTGAAGCTAAGAAATGGTTGAGAAGACAACAAATTTTTCGCAATTCTGCTGCTCCAAACGCTTAACCAGAATGGCCTAGGGAAAAAATACACACACCGTTGTAATCGGGCGAGTTTGTACTTTCAGATGCAATAGGAATTTTTGGGTTAGGTCAATCCGTTCGCGAGATATGGGAGTTTGAAGCCAAGAAATGGTTGAGAAGGCAAAAAATTTTTCGCAATTCTGCTGCTCCAAACGCTTAACCAGAATGGCCTAGGGAAAAAATACACATACCGCTGTAGTCGGGCGAGTTTCTACTTTCAGATGCAATAGGAATTTTTGGGTTAGGTCAATCCGTTCGCGAGATATGGGAGTTTGAAGCCAAGAAATGGTTGAGAAGGCAAAAAATTTTTCGCAATTCTTCTGCTCCAAACGCTTAACCAGAATGCCCTAGGGGAAAAATACACCTACCGTTGTAATCGGGCGAGTTTCTACTTTCAGATGCAACAGGAATTTTTGGGTTAGGTCAATCCGTTCGCGAGATATGGGAGTTTGAAGCTAAGAAATGGTTGAGAAGACCACAAATTTTTCGCACTTCTGCTGCTCCAAACGCTTAACCAGAATGGCCTAGGGAAAAAATACACATACCGTTGTAATCGGGCGAGTTTCTACTTTCAGATGCAATAGGAATTTTTGGGTTAGGTCAATCCTTTCGCGAGATATGGGAGTTTGAAGCTAAGAAATGGTTGAGAAGACAACAAATTTTTCGCACTTCTGCTGCTCCAAACGCTCAACCAGAATGGCCTAGGAAAAAAATACACATACCGTTGTAATCGGGGGAGTTTCTACTTTCAGATGCAATAGGAATTTTTGGGTTAAGTCAATCCGTTCGCGAGATATGGGAGTTTGAAGCCAAGAAATGGTTGAGAAGGCAAAAAATTATTCGCAATTCTTTTGCTCCAAACGCTTAACAAGATTGGCCTAGGGAAAAAATACACATACCGTTGTAATCGGGCGAGTTTCTACTTTCAGACGCAACAGGAATTTTTGGGTTAGGTCAATCCGTTCGCGAGATATGGGAGTTTGAAGCTAAGAAATGGTTGAGAAGACCACAAATTTTTCGCACTTCTGCTGCTCCAAACGCTTAACCAGAATGGCCTAGGGAAAAAATACACAAACCGTTGTAATCGGGCGAGATTCGACTTTCAGATGCAATAGGAATTTTTGGGTTAGGTCAATCCGTTCGTGAGATATGGGAGTTTGAAGCTAAGAAATGGTTGAGAAGACAACAAATTTTTCGCACTTCTGCTGCTCCAAACGCTTAACCAGAATGGCCTAGGGAAAAAATACACATACCGCTGTAATCGGGCGAGTTTCTACTTTCAGATGCAATAGGAATTTTTGGGTTAGGTCAATCCGTTCGCGAGATATGGGAGTTTGAAGCCAAGAAATGGTGTGAGAAGGCAAAAAATTTTTCGCAATTCTTCTGCTCCAAACGCTTAACCAGAATGCCCTAGGGAAAAAATACACCTACCGTTGTAATCGGGCGAGTTTCTACTTTCAGATGCAACAGGAATTTTTGGGTTAGGTCAATCCGTTCGCGAGATATGGGAGTTTGAAGCTAAGAAATGGTTGAGAAGACCACAAATTTTTCGCACTTCTGCTGCTCCAAACGCTTAACCAGAATGGCCTAGGGAAAAAATACACAAACCGTTGTAACCGGGCGAGATTCGACTTTCAGATGCAATAGGAATTTTTGGGTTAGGTCAATCTGTTCGCGAGATATGGGAGTTTGAAGCCAAGAAATGGTTGAGAAGGCAAAAAATTTTTCGCAATTCTGCTGCTCCAAACGCTTAACAAGAATGGCCTAGGGAAAAAATACACATACCGTTGTAATCGGGCGAGTTTCTACTTTCAGACGCAACAGGAATTTTTGGGTTAGGTCAATCCGTTCGCGAGATATGGGAGTTTGAAGCCAAGAAATGGTTGAGAAGGCAAAAAATTTTTCGCAATTCTGCTGCTCCAAACGCTTAACCAGAATGGCCTAGGCAAAAAATACACATACCGTTGTAATCGGACGAGTTTCTACTTTCAGATGCAATAGGAATTTTTGGGTTAGGTCAATCCTTTCGCGAGATATGGGAGTTTGAAGCTAAGAAATGTTTGAGAAGACAACAAATTTTTCGCACTTCTGCTGCTCCAAACGCTCAACCAGAATGGCCTAGGAAAAAAATACACATACCGTTGTAATCGGGGGAGTTTCTACTTTCAGATGCAATAGGAATTTTTGGGTTAGGTCAATCCGTTCGCGAGATATGGGAGCTTGAAGCCAAGAAATGGTTGAGAAGGCAAAAAATTTTTCGCACTTCTGCTGCTCCAAACGCTTAACAAGATTGGCCTAGGGAAAAAATACACATACCGTTGTAATCGGGCGAGTTTCTACTTTCAGACGCAACAGGAATTTTTGGGTTAGGTCAATCCGTTCGCGAGATATGGGAGTTTGAAGCCAAGAAATGGTGTGAGAAGGCAAAAAATTTTTCGCAATTCTTCTGCTCCAAACGCTTAACCAGAATGCCCTAGGGAAAAAATACACCTACCGTTGTAATCGGGCGAGTTTCTACTTTCAGATGCAACAGGAATTTTTGGGTTAGGTCAATCCGTTCGCGAGACATGGGAGTTTGAAGCTAAGAAATGGTTGAGAAGACCACCAATTTTTCGCACTTCTGCTGCTCCAAACGCTTAACCAGAATGGCCTAGGGAAAAAATACACAAACCGTTGTAACCGGGCGAGATTCGACTTTCAGATGCAATAGGAATTTTTGGGTTAGGTCAATCCGTTCGTGAGATATGGGAGTTTGAAGCTAAGAAATGGTTGAGAAGA
Organism: Ptiloglossa arizonensis; assembly: GCF_051014685.1. Lineage (NCBI taxonomy): Eukaryota > Metazoa > Arthropoda > Insecta > Hymenoptera > Colletidae > Ptiloglossa > Ptiloglossa arizonensis. The sequence goes on along the minus strand of NW_027478735.1, from coordinate 601,390 downwards.
CAACAAATGTTTCGCACTTCTGCTGCTCCAAACGCTTAACAAGATTGGCCTAGGGAAAAAATACACATACCGTTGTAATCGGGCGAGTTTCTACTTTCAGACGCAACAGGAATTTTTGGGTTAGGTCAATCCGTTCGCGAGATATGGGAGTTTGAAGCCAAGAAATGGTGTGAGAAGGCAAAAAATTTTTCGCAATTCTTCTGCTCCAAACGCTTAACCAGAATGCCCTAGGGAAAAAATACACCTACCGTTGTAATCGGGCGAGTTTCTACTTTCAGATGCAACAGGAATTTTTGGGTTAGGTCAATCCGTTCGCGAGATATGGGAGTTTGAAGCTAAGAAATGGTTGAGAAGACCACAAATTTTTCGCACTTCTGCTGCTCCAAACGCTTAACCAGAATGGCCTAGGGAAAAAATACACAAACCGTTGTAACCGGGCGAGATTCGACTTTCAGATGCAATAGGAATTTTTGGGTTAGGTCAATCTGTTCGCGAGATATGGGAGTTTGAAGCCAAGAAATGGTTGAGAAGGCAAAAAATTTTTCGCAATTCTGCTGCTCCAAACGCTTAACAAGAATGGCCTAGGGAAAAAATACACATACCGTTGTAATCGGGCGAGTTTCTACTTTCAGACGCAACAGGAATTTTTGGGTTAGGTCAATCCGTTCGCGAGATATGGGAGTTTGAAGCCAAGAAATGGTTGAGAAGGCAAAAAATTTTTCGCAATTCTGCTGCTCCAAACGCTTAACCAGAATGGCCTAGGCAAAAAATACACATACCGTTGTAATCGGACGAGTTTCTACTTTCAGATGCAATAGGAATTTTTGGGTTAGGTCAATCCTTTCGCGAGATATGGGAGTTTGAAGCTAAGAAATGTTTGAGAAGACAACAAATTTTTCGCACTTCTGCTGCTCCAAACGCTCAACCAGAATGGCCTAGGAAAAAAATACACATACCGTTGTAATCGGGGGAGTTTCTACTTTCAGATGCAATAGGAATTTTTGGGTTAGGTCAATCCGTTCGCGAGATATGGGAGCTTGAAGCCAAGAAATGGTTGAGAAGGCAAAAAATTTTTCGCACTTCTGCTGCTCCAAACGCTTAACAAGATTGGCCTAGGGAAAAAATACACATACCGTTGTAATCGGGCGAGTTTCTACTTTCAGACGCAACAGGAATTTTTGGGTTAGGTCAATCCGTTCGCGAGATATGGGAGTTTGAAGCCAAGAAATGGTGTGAGAAGGCAAAAAATTTTTCGCAATTCTTCTGCTCCAAACGCTTAACCAGAATGCCCTAGGGAAAAAATACACCTACCGTTGTAATCGGGCGAGTTTCTACTTTCAGATGCAACAGGAATTTTTGGGTTAGGTCAATCCGTTCGCGAGACATGGGAGTTTGAAGCTAAGAAATGGTTGAGAAGACCACCAATTTTTCGCACTTCTGCTGCTCCAAACGCTTAACCAGAATGGCCTAGGGAAAAAATACACAAACCGTTGTAACCGGGCGAGATTCGACTTTCAGATGCAATAGGAATTTTTGGGTTAGGTCAATCCGTTCGTGAGATATGGGAGTTTGAAGCTAAGAAATGGTTGAGAAGACAACAAATGTTTCGCACTTCTGCTGCTCCAAACGCTTAACAAGATTGGCCTAGGGAAAAAATACACATACCGTTGTAATCGGGCGAGTTTCTACTTTCAGACGCAACAGGAATTTTTGGGTTAGGTCAATCCGTTCGCGAGATATGGGAGTTTGAAGCCAAGAAATGGTTGAGAAGGCAGAAAATTTTTCGCAATTCTGCTGCTCCAAACGCTTAACCAGAATGGCCTAGGGAAAAAATACACATACCGCTGTAATCGGGCGAGTTTCTGCTTTCAGATGCAATAGGAATTTTTAGGTTAGGTCAATCCGTTCGCGAGATATGGGAGTTTGAAGCCAAGAAATGGTGTGAGAAGGCAAAAAATTTTTCGCAATTCTTCTGCTCCAAACGCTTAACCAGAATGCCCTAGGGAAAAAATACACCTACAGTTGTAATCGGGCGAGTTTCTACTTTCAGATGCAACAGGAATTTTTGGGTTAGGTCAATCCGTTCGCGAGACATGGGAGTTTGAAGCTAAGAAATGGTTGAGAAGACCACAAATTTTTCGCACTTCTGCTGCTCCAAACGCTTAACCAGAATGGCCTAGGGCAAAAATACACATACCGTTGTAATCGGGGGAGTTTCTACTTTCAGATGCAATAGGAATTTTTGGGTTAGGTCAATCTGTTCGCGAGATATGGGAGTTTGAAGCCAAGAAATGGTTGAGAAGGCAAAAAATTTTTCGCAATTCTGCTGCTCCAAACGCTTAACAAGAATGGCCTAGGGAAAAAATACACATACCGTTGTAATCGGGCGAGTTTCTACTTTCAGACGCAACAGGAATTTTTGGGTTAGGTCAATCCGTTCGCGAGATATGGGAGTTTGAAGCCAAGAAATGGTTGAGAAGGCAAAAAATTTTTCGCAATTCTGCTGCTCCAAACGCTTAACCAGAATGGCCTAGGGAAAAAATACACATACCGTTGTAATCGGGCGAGTTTCTACTTTCAGATGCAATAGGAATTTTTGGGTTAGGTCAATCCTTTCGCGAGATATGGGAGTTTGAAGCTAAGAAATGTTTGAGAAGACAACAAATTTTTCGCACTTCTGCTGCTCCAAACGCTCAACCAGAATGGCCTAGGAAAAAAATACACATACCGTTGTAATCGGGGGAGTTTCTACTTTCAGATGCAATAGGAATTTTTGGGTTAGGTCAATCCGTTCGCGAGATATGGGAGCTTGAAGCCAAGAAATGGTTGAGAAGGCAAAAAATTTTTCGCACTTCTGCTGCTCCAAACGCTTAACAAGATTTGCCTAGGGAAAAAATACACATACCGTTGTAATCGGGCGAGTTTCTACTTTCAGACGCAACAGGAATTTTTGGGTTAGGTCAATCCGTTCGCGAGATATGGGAGTTTGAAGCCAAGAAATGGTGTGAGAAGGCAAAAAATTTTTCGCAATTCTTCTGCTCCAAACGCTTAACCAGAATGCCCTAGGGAAAAAATACACCTACCGTTGTAATCGGGCGAGTTTCTACTTTCAGATGCAACAGGAATTTTTGGGTTAGGTCAATCCGTTCGCGAGACATGGGAGTTTGAAGCTAAGAAATGGTTGAGAAGACCACCAATTTTTCGCACTTCTGCTGCTCCAAACGCTTAACCAGAATGGCCTAGGGAAAAAATACACAAACCGTTGTAACCGGGCGAGATTCGACTTTCAGATGCAATAGGAATTTTTGGGTTAGGTCAATCCGTTCGTGAGATATGGGAGTTTGAAGCTAAGAAATGGTTGAGAAGACAACAAATGTTTCGCACTTCTGCTGCTCCAAACGCTTAACCAGAATGGCCTAGGAAAAAAATATACATACCGTTGTAATCGGGGGAGTTTCTACTTTCAGATGCAATAGGAATTTTTGGGTTAGGTCAATCCGTTCGCGAGATATGGGAGTTTGAAGCCAAGAAATGGTTGAGAAGGCAAAAAATTTTTCGCACTTCTGCTGCTCCAAACGCTTAACAAGATTGGCCTAGGGAAAAAATACACATACCGTTGTAATCGGGCGAGTTTCTACTTTCAGACGCAACAGGAATTTTTGGATTAGGTCAATCCGTTCGCGAGATATGGGAGTTTGAAGCCAAGAAATGGTTGAGAAGGCAGAAAATTTTTCGCAATTCTGCTGCTCCAAACGCTTAACCAGAATGGCCTAGGGAAAAAATACACATACCGCTGTAATCGGGCGAGTTTCTACTTTCAGATGCAATAGGAATTTTTGGGTTAGGTCAATCCGTTCGCGAGATATGGGAGTTTGAAGCCAAGAAATGGTGTGAGAAGGCAAAAAATTTTTCGCAATTCTTCTGCTCCAAACGCTTAACCAGAATGCCCTAGGGAAAAAATACACCTACCGTTGTAATCGGGCGAGTTTCTACTTTCAGATGCAACAGGAATTTTTGGGTTAGGTCAATCCGTTCGCGAGACATGGGAGTTTGAAGCTAAGAAATGGTTGAGAAGACAACAAATTTTTCGGACTTCTGCTGCTCCAAACGCTTAACCAGAATGGCCTAGGCAAAAAATACACATACCGTTGTAATCGGGCGAGTTTCTACTTTCAGACGCAACAGGAATTTTTGGGTTAGGTCAATCCGTTCGCGAGATATGGGAGTTTGAAGCCAAGAAATGGTTGAGAAGCCAAAAAATTTTTCGCAATTCTGCTGCTCCAAACGATTAACCAGAATGGCCTAGGGAAAAAATACACATACCGTTGTAATCGGGCGAGTTTCTACTTTCAGATGCAATAGGAATTTTTGGGTTAGGTCAATCCTTTCGCGAGATATGGGAGTTTGAAGCTAAGAAATGGTTGAGAAGACAACAAATTTTTCGCACTTCTGCTGCTCCAAACGCTCAACCAGAATGGCCTAGGAAAAAAATACACATACCGTTGTAATCGGGGGAGTTTCTACTTTCAGATGCAATAGGAATTTTTGGGTTAGGTCAATCCGTTCGCGAGATATGGGAGTTTGAAGCCAAGAAATGGCTGAGAAGGCAAAAAATTTTTCGCAATTCTGCTGCTCCAAACGCTTAACAAGAATGGCCTAGGGAAAAAATACACATACCGTTGTAATCGGGCGAGTTTCTACTTTCAGACGCAACAGGAATTTTTGGGTTAGGTCAATCCGTTCGCGAGATATGGGAGTTTGAAGCCAAGAAATGTTTGAGAAGGCAGAAAATTTTACGCAATTCTGCTGCTCCAAACGCTTAACCAGAATGGCCTAGGGAAAAAATACACATACCGCTGTAATCGGGCGAGTTTCTACTTTCAGATGCAATAGGAATTTTTGGGTTATGTCAATCCTTTCGCGAGATATGGGAGTTTGAAGCTAAGAAATGGTTGAGAAGACAACAAATTTTTCGCACTTCTGCTGCTCCAAACGCTCAACCAGAATGGCCTAGGAAAAAAATACACATACCGTTGTAATCGGGGGAGTTTCTACTTTCAGATGCAATAGGAATTTTTGGGTTAGGTCAATCCGTTCGCGAGATATGGGAGTTTGAAGCCAAGAAATGGTTGAGAAGGCAAAAAATTTTTCGCACTTCTGCTGCTCCAAACGCTTAACAAGATTGGCCTAGGGAAAAAATACACATACCGTTGTAATCGGGCGAGTTTCTACTTTCAGACGCAACAGGAATTTTTGGGATAGGTCAATCCGTTCGCGAGATATGGGAGTTTGAAGCCAAGAAATGGTTGAGAAGGCAGAAAATTTTTCGCAATTCTGCTGCTCCAAACGCTTAACCATAATGGCCTAGGGAAAAAATACACATACCGATGTAATCGGGCGAGTTTCTACTTTCAGATGCAATAGGAATTTTTTGGTTAGGTCAATCCGTTCGCGAGATATGGGAGTTTGAAGCCAAGAAATGGTGTGAGAAGGCAAAAAATTTTTCGCAATTCTTCTGCTCCAAACGCTTAACCAGAATGCCCTAGGGAAAAAATACACCTACCGTTGTAATCGGGCGAGTTTCTACTTTCAGATGCAACAGGAATTTTTGGGTTAGGTCAATCCGTTCGCGAGACATGGGAGTTTGAAGCTAAGAAATGGTTGAGAAGACCACAAATTTTTCGCACTTCTGCTGCTCCAAACGCTTAACCAGAATGGCCTAGGGAAAAAATACACATACCGTTGTAATCGGGCGAGATTCGACTTTCAGATGCAATAGGAATTTTTGGGTTAGGTCAATCCGTTCGTGAGATATGGGAGTTTGAATCTAAGAAATGGTTGAGAAGACAACAAATTTTTCGCACTTCTGCTGCTCCAAACGCTTAACCAGAATGGCCTAGGCAAAAAATACACATACCGTTGTAATCGGGCGAGTTTCTACTTTCAGACGCAACAGGAATTTTTGGGATAGGTCAATCCGTTCGCGAGATATGGGAGTTTGAAGCCAAGAAATGGTTGAGAAGGCAGAAAATTTTTCGCAATTCTGCTGCTCCAAACGCTTAACCAGAATGGCCTAGGGAAAAAATACACATACCGATGTAATCGGGCGAGTTTCTACTTTCAGATGCAATAGGAATTTTTGGGTTAGGTCAATCCGTTCGCGAGATATGGGAGTTTGAAGCCAAGAAATGGTGTGAGAAGGCAAAAAATTTTTCGCAATTCTTCTGCTCCAAACGCTTAACCAGAATGCCCTAGGGAAAAAATACACCTACCGTTGTAATCGGGCGAGTTTCTACTTTCAGATGCAACAGGAATTTTTGGGTTAGGTCAATCCGTTCGCGAGACATGGGAGTTTGAAGCTAAGAAATGGTTGAGAAGACCACAAATTTTTCGCACTTCTGCTGCTCCAAACGCTTAACCAGAATGGCCTAGGGAAAAAATACACATACCGTTGTAATCGTGCGAGATTCGACTTTCAGATGCAATAGGAATTTTTGGGTTAGGTCAATCCGTTCGTGAGATATGGGAGTTTGAATCTAAGAAATGGTTGAGAAGACAACAAATTTTTCGCACTTCTGCTGCTCCAAACGCTTAACCAGAATGGCCTAGGCAAAAAATACACATACCGTTGTAATCGGGCGAGTTTCTACTTTCAGACGCAACAGGAATTTTTGGGTTAGGTCAATCCGTTCGCGAGATATGGGAGTTTGAAGCCAAGAAATGGTTGAGAAGGCAAAAAATTTTTCGCAATTCTGCTGCTCCAAACGATTAACCAGACTGGCCTAGGGAAAAAATACACATACCGTTGTAATCGGGCGAGTTTCTACTTTCAGATGCAATAGGAATTTTTGGGTTAGGTCAATCCTTTCGCGAGATATGGGAGTTTGAAGCTAAGAAGTGGTTGAGAAGACAACAAATTTTTCGCACTTCTGCTGCTCCAAACGCTCAACCAGAATGGCCTAGGAAAAAAATACACATACCGTTGTAATCGGGGGAGTTTCTACTTTCAGATGCAATAGGAATTTTTGGGTTAGGTCAATCCGTTCGCCAGATATGGGAGTTTGAAGCCAAGAAATGGTTGAGAAGGCAAAAAATTTTTCGCAATTCTGCTGCTCCAAACGCTTAACAAGAATGGCCTAGGGAAAAAATACACATACCGTTGTAATCGGGTGAGTTTCTACTTTCAGATGCAACAGGAATTTTTGGGTTAGGTCAATCCGTTCGCGAGATATGGGAGCTTGAAGCTAAGAAATGGTTGAGAAGACATCAAATTTTTCGCACTTCTGCTGCTCCAAACGCTTAACCAGAATGGCCTAGGGAAAAAATACACATACCGTTGTAATCGGGCGAGTTTCTACTTTCATACGCAACAGGAATTTTTGGGTTAGGTCAATCCGTTCGCGAGATATGGGAGTTTGAAGCCAAGAAATGGTTGAGAAGGCAAAAAATTTTTCGCAATTCTGCTGCTCCAAACGCTTAACCAGAATGGCCTAGGGAAAAAATACACATACCGTTGTAATCGGGCGAGTTTCTACTTTCAGACGCAACAGGAATTTTTGGGTTAGGTCAATCCGTTCGGGAGATATGGGAGTTTGAAGCCAAGAAATGGTTGAGAAGGCAGAAAATTTTTCGCAATTCTGCTGCTCCAAACGCTTAACCAGAATGGCCTAGGGAAAAAATACACACACCGTTGTAATCGGGCGAGTTTCTACTTTCAGATGCAATAGGAATTTTTGGGTTAGGTCAATCCGTTCGCGAGATATGGGAGTTTGAAGCCAAGAAATGGTTGAGAAGAAAAAAATTTTTCGCAATTCTGCTGCTCCAAACGCTTAACCAGAATGGCCTAGGGAGAAAATACACATACCGTTGTAGTCGGGCTAGTTTCTACTTTCACATGCAATAGGAATTTTTGGGTTAGGTCAATCCGTTCGCGAGATATGCGAGTTTGAAGCTAAGAAATGGTTGGGAAGACAACAAATTTTTCGCAATTCTGCTGATCCAAACGCTTAACCAGAATGGGCTAGGGAAAAAATACACATACCGTTGTAATCGGGCGAGTTTCTACTTTCAGACGCAACAGGAATTTTTGGGTTAGGTCAATCCGTTCGCGAGATATGGGAGTTTGAAGCCAAGAAATGGTTGAGAAGGCAAAAAATTTTTCGCAATTCTGCTGCTCCAAACGCTTAACCAGAATGGCCTAGGGAAAAAATACACATACCGTTGTAATCGGGCGAGTTTCTACTTTCAGATGCAATAGGAATTTTTGGGTTAGGTCAATCCGTTCGCGAGATATGGGAGTTTGAATCTAATAAATGCTTGAGAAGACAACAAATTTTTCGCACTTCTGCTGCTCCAAACGCTTAACAAGAATGGCCTAGGGAAAAAATACACATACCGTTGTAATCGGGCGAGTTTCTACTTTCATACGCAACAGGAATTTTTGGGTTAGGTCAATCCGTTCGCGAGATATGGGAGTTTGAAGCCAAGAAATGGTTGAGAAGGCAAAAAATTTTTCGCAATTCTGCTGCTCCAAACGCTTAACCAGAATGGCCTAGGGAAAAAATACACATACCGTTGTAATCGGGCGAGTTTCTACTTTCAGACGCAACAGGAATTTTTGGGTTAGGTCAATCCGTTCGGGAGATATGGGCGTTTGAAGCCAAGAAATGGTTGAGAAGGCAGAAAATTTTTCGCAATTCTGCTGCTCCAAACGCTTAACCAGAATGGCCTAGGGAAAAAATACACACACCGTTGTAATCGGGCGAGTTTCTACTTTCAGATGCAATAGGAATTTTTGGGTTAGGTCAATCCGTTCGCGAGATATGCGAGTTTGAAACTAAGAAATGGTTGGGAAGACAACAAATTTTTCGCAATTCTGCTGATCCAAACGCTTAACCAGAATGGGCTAGGGAAAAAATACACATACCGTTGTAATCGGGCGAGTTTCTACTTTCAGACGCCACAGGAATTTTTGGGTTAGGTCAATCCGTTCGCGAGATATGGGAGTTTGAAGCCAAGAAATGGTTGAGACGGCAAAAAATTTTTGGCAATTCTGCTGCTCCAAACGCTTAACCAGAATGGCCTAGGGAAAAAATACACATACCGTTGTAATCGGGCGAGTTTCTACTTTCAGATGCAATAGGAATTTTTGGGTTAGGTCAGTCCGTTCGCGAGATATGGGAGTTTGAATCTAATAAATGGTTGAGAAGACAACAAATTTTTCGCACTTCTGCTGCTCCAAACGCTTAACAAGAATGGCCTAGGGAAAAAATACACATACCGTTGTAATCGGGCGAGTTTCTACTTTCAGACGCAACAGGAATTTTTGGGTTATGTCAATCCGTTCGCGAGATATGGGAGTTTGAAGCCAAGAAATGTTTGAGAAGGCAGAAAATTTTACGCAATTCTGCTGCTCCAAACGTTTAACCAGAATGGCCTAGGGAAAAAATACACATACCGCTGTAATCGGGCGAGTTTCTACTTTCAGACGCAATAGGAATTTTTGGGTTAGGTCAATCCGTTCGCGAGATATGGGAGTTTGAAGCCAAGAAATAGTTGAGAAGGCAAAAAATTTTTCGCAATTCTGCTGCCCAAACGCTTAACAAGAATGGCCTAGGGAAAAAATACACATACCGTTGTAATCGGGAGAGTTTCTACTTTCAGATGCAACAGGAATTTTTGGGTTAGGTCAATCCGTTCGCGAGATATGGGAGCTTGAAGCTAAGAAATGGTTGAGAAGACATCAAATTTTTCGCACTTCTGCTGCTCCAAACGCTTAACCAGAATGGCCTAGGGAAAAAATACACATACCGTTGTAATCGGGCGAGTTTCTACTTTCATACGCAACAGGAATTTTTGGGTTAGGTCAATCCGTTCGCGAGATATGGGAGTTTGAAGCCAAGAAATGGTTGAGAAGGCAAAATATTTTTCGCAATTCTGCTGCTCCAAACGCTTAACCAGAATGGCCTAGGGAAAAAATACACATACCGTTGTAATCGGGCTAGTTTCTAATTTCAGATGCAATAGGAATTTTTGGGTTAGGTCAATCCTTTCGCGAGATATGGGAGTTTGAAGCTAAGAAATGGTTGAGAAGACAACAAATTATTCGCACTTCTGCTGCTCCAAACGCTCAACCAGAATGGCCTAGGAAAAAAATTCACATACCGTTGTAATCGGGTGAGTTTCTACTTTCAGATGCAACAGGAATTTTTGGGTTTGGTCAATCCGTTCGCGAGATATGGGAGTTTGAAGCTAAGAAATGGTTGAGAAGACATCAAATTTTTCGCACTTCTGCTGCTCCAAACGCTTAACCAGAATGGCCTAGGGAAAAAATACACATACCGTTGTAATCGGGCGAGTTTCTACTTTCAGATGCAACAGGAATTTTTCGGTTAGGTCAATCCGTTCGCGAGATATGGGAGTTTGAAGCTAAGAAATGGTTGAGAAGACAACAAATTTTTCGCACTTTTGCTGCTCCAAACGCTTATCCAGAATGGTCTAGGGAAAAAATACACATACCGTTGTAATCGGGCGAGTTTCTACTTTCAGATGCAATAGGAATTTTTGGGTTAGGTCAATCCGTTCGCGAGATATGGGAGTTTGAAGCCAAGAAATGGTTGAGAAGGAAAAAATTTTTCCCAATTCTGTTGCTCCAAACGCTTAACAAGAATGGCCTAGGGAAAAAATACACATACCGTTGTAATCAGGCGAGTTTCTAATTTCATATGCAACAGGAATTTTTGGGTTAGGTCAATCCGTTCGTGAGATATGCGAGTTTGAAACTAAGAAATGGTTGGGAAGACAACAAATTTTTCGCAATTCTGCTGATCCAAACGCTTAACCAAAATGGGCTAGGGAAAAAATACACATACCGTTGTAATCGGGCGAGTTTCTACTTTCAGACGCCACAGGAATTTTTGGGTTAGGTCAATCCGTTCGCGAGATATGGGAGTTTGAAGCTAAGAAATGGTTGAGAAGACAACAAATTATTCGCACTTCTGCTGCTCCAAACGCTCAACCAGAATGGCCTAGGAAAAAAATTCACATACCGTTGTAATCGGGTGAGTTTCTACTTTCAGATGCAACAGGAATTTTTGGGTTTGGTCAATCCGTTCGCGAGATATGGGAGTTTGAAGCTAAGAAATGGTTGAGAAGACATCAAATTTTTCGCACTTCTGCTGCTCCAAACGCTTAACCAGAATGGCCTAGGGAAAAAATACACATACCGTTGTAATCGGGCGAGTTTCTACTTTCAGATGCAACAGGAATTTTTCGGTTAGGTCAATCCGTTCGTGAGATATGCGAGTTTGAAACTAAGAAATGGTTGGGAAGACAACAAATTTTTCGCAATTCTGCAGATCCAAACGCTTAACCAAAATGGGCTAGGGAAAAAATACACATACCGTTGTAATCGGGCGAGTTTCTACTTTCAGACGCCACAGGAATTTTTGGGTTAGGTCAATCCGTTCGCGAGATATGGGAGTTTGAAGCCAAGAAATGGTTGAGAAGGCAAAAAATTTTTCGCAATTCTGCTGCTCCAAACGCTTAACCAGAATGGCCTAGGGAAAAAATACACATACCGTTGTAATCGGGCGAGTTTCTACTTTCAGATGCAATAGGAATTTTTTGGGTTAGGTCAATCCGTTCGCGAGATATGGGAGTTTGAATCTAATAAATGGTTGAGAAGACAACAAATTTTTCGCAATTCTGCTGCTCCAAACGCTTAACCAGAATGGCCTAGGGAAAAAATACACATACCGTTGTAATCGGGCGAGTTTCTACTTTCAGATACAATTGGAATTTTTGGGTTAGGTCAATCCGTTCGCGAGATATGGGAGTTTGAAGCCAAGGAATGGTTGAGAAGGCAAAAAATTTTTCCCAATTCTGTTGCTCCAAACGCTTAACAAGAATGGCCTAGGGAAAAAATACACATACCGTTGTAATCAGGCGAGTTTCTAATTTCATATGCAACAGGAATTTTTGGGTTAGGTCAATCCGTTCGCGAGATATGGGAGTTTGACGCTAAGAAATGGTTGAGAAGACAACAAATTTTTCGCAATTCTGCTGCTCCAAACGCTTAACCAGAATGGCCTAGGGAAAAAATACACATACCGTTGTAATCGGGCGAGTTTCTACTTTCAGACGCTACAGGAATTTATTGGTTAGGTCAATCCGTTCGCGAGATATGGGAGTTTGAAGCCAAGAAATGGTTGAGAAGGCGAAAAATTTTTCGCAATTCTGCTGCTCCAAACGCTTAACAAGAATGGCCTAGTGTAAAAATACACATAACGCTGTAATCGGGCGAGTTTCTACTTTCAGATGCAACAGGAATTTTTGGGTTAGGTCAATCCGTTCGCGAGATATGGGAGTTTGAATCTAAGAAATGGTTGAGAAGACAACAAATTTTTCGCACTTCTGCTGCTCCAAACGCTTAACCAGAATGGCCTAGGGAAAAAATACACATACCGTTGTAATCGGGCGAGTTTCTACTTTCAGACGCAACAGGAATTTTTGGGTTAGGTCAATCCGTTCGGGAGATATGGGAGTTTGAAGCCAAGAAATGGTTGAGAAGGCAGAAAATTTTTCGCAATTCTGCTGCTCCAAACGCTTAACCAGAATGGCCTAGGGAAAAAATACACACACCGTTGTAATCGGGCGAGTTTCTACTTTCAGATGCAATAGGAATTTTTGGGTTAGGTCAATCCGTTCGCGAGATATGGGAGTTTGAAGCCAAGAAATGGTTGAGAAGGAAAAAATTTTTCGCAATTCTGCTGCTCCAAACGCTTAAACAGAATGGCCTAGGGAGAAAATACACATACCGTTGTAATCGGGCTAGTTTCTACTTTCACATGCAATAGGAATTTTTGGGTTAGGTCAATCCGTTCGCGAGATATGGGAGTTTGAAGCCAAGAAATGGTTGAGAAGGCAGAAAATTTTTCGCAATTCTGCTGCTCCAAACGCTTAACAAGAATGGCCTAGTGTAAAAATACACATAACGCTGTAATCGGGCGAGTTTCTACTTTCAGATGCAACAGGAATTTTTGGGTTAGGTCAATCCGTTCGCGAGATATGGTAGTTTGAAGCCAAGAAATGGTTGAGAAGGAAAAAATTTTTCGCAATTCTGCTGCTCCAAACGCTTAACCAGAATGGCCTAGGGAAAAAATACACATACCGTTGTAATCGGGCGAGTTTCTACTTTCAGACGCAACAGGAATTTTTGGGTTAGGTCAATCCGTTCGGGAGATATGGGAGTTTGAAGCCAAGAAATGGTTGAGAAGGCAGAAAATTTTTCGCAATTCTGCTGCTCCAAACGCTTAACCAGAATGGCCTAGGGAAAAAATACACACACCGTTGTAATCGGGCGAGTTTCTACTTTCAGATGCAATAGGAATTTTTGGGTTAGGTCAATCCGTTCGCGAGATATGGGAGTTTGAAGCCAAGAAATGGTTGAGAAGGAAAAAATTTTTCGCAATTCTGCTGCTCCAAACGCTTAAACAGAATGGCCTAGGGAGAAAATACACATACCGTTGTAATCGGGCTAGTTTCTACTTTCACATGCAATAGGAATTTTTGGGTTAGGTCAATCCGTTCGCGAGATATGGGAGTTTGAAGCCAAGAAATGGTTGAGAAGGAAAAAATTTTTCGCAATTCTGCTGCTCCAAACGCTTAACCAGAATGGCCTAGGGAAAAAATACACATACCGTTGTAATCGGGCGAGTTTCTACTTTCAGACGCAACAGGAATTTTTGGGTTAGGTCAATCCGTTCGGGAGATATGGGAGTTTGAAGCCAAGAAATGGTTGAGAAGGCAGAAAATTTTTCGCAATTCTGCTGCTCCAAACGCTTAACCAGAATGGCCTAGGGAAAAAATACACACACCGTTGTAATCGGGCGAGTTTCTACTTTCAGATGCAATAGGAATTTTTGGGTTAGGTCAATCCGTTCGCGAGATATGGGAGTTTGAAGCCAAGAAATGGTTGAGAAGGAAAAAATTTTTCGCAATTCTGCTGCTCCAAACGCTTAACCAGAATGGCCTAGGGAGAAAATACACATACCGTTGTAATCGGGCTAGTTTCTACTTTCACATGCAATAGGAATTTTTGGGTTAGGTCAATCCGTTCGCGAGATATGCGAGTTTGAAACTAAGAAATGGTTGGGAAGACAACAAATTTTTCGCAATTCTGCTGATCCAAACGCTTAACCAGAATGGGCTAGGGAAAAAATACACATACCGTTGTAATCGGGCGAGTTTCTACTTTCAGACGCCACAGGAATTTTTGGGTTAGGTCAATCCGTTCGCGAGATATGGGAGTTTGAAGCCAAGAAATGGTTGAGACGGCAAAAAATTTTTCGCAATTCTGCTGCTCCAAACGCTTAACCAGAATGGCCTAGGGAAAAAATACACATACCGTTGTAATCGGGCGAGTTTCTACTTTCAGATGCAATAGGAATTTTTGGGTTAGGTCAATCCGTTCGCGAGATATGGGAGTTTGAATCTAATAAATGGTTGAGAAGACAACAAATTTTTCGCACTTCTGCTGCTCCAAACGCTTAACAAGAATGGCCTAGGGAAAAAATACACATACCGTTGTAATCGGGCGAGTTTCTACCTTCAGACGCAACAGGAATTTTTGGGTTAGGTCAATCCGTTCGCGAGATATGGGAGTTTGAAGCCAAGAAATGTTTGAGAAGGCAGAAAATTTTACGCAATTCTGCTGCTCCAAACGCTTAACCAGAATGGCCTAGGGAAAAAATACACATACCGCTGTAATCGGGCGAGTTTCTACTTTCAGACGCAATAGGAATTTTTGGGTTAGGTCAATCCGTTCGCGAGATATGGGAGTTTGAAGCCAAGAAATAGTTGAGAAGGCAAAAAATTTTTCGCAATTCTGCTGCTCCAAACGCTTAACAAGAATGGCCTAGGGAAAAAATACACATACCGTTGTAATCGGGTGAGTTTCTACTTTCAGATGCAACAGGAATTTTTGGGTTAGGTCAATCCGTTCGCGAGATATGGGAGCTTGAAGCTAAGAAATGGTTGAGAAGACATCAAATTTTTCGCACTTCTGCTGCTCCAAACGCTTAACCAGAATGGCCTAGGGAAAAAATACACATACCGTTGTAATCGGGCGAGTTTCTACTTTCATACGCAACAGGAATTTTTGGGTTAGGTCAATCCGTTCGCGAGATATGGGAGTTTGAAGCCAAGAAATGGTTGAGAAGGCAAAAAATTTTTCGCAATTCTGCTGCTCCAAACGCTTAACCAGAATGGCCTAGGGAAAAAATACACATACCGTTGTAATCGGGCTAGTTTCTAATTTCAGATGCAATAGGAATTTTTGGGTTAGGTCAATCCTTTCGCGAGATATGGGAGTTTGAAGCTAAGAAATGGTTGAGAAGACAACAAATTATTCGCACTTCTGCTGCTCCAAACGCTCAACCAGAATGGCCTAGGAAAAAAATTCACATACCGTTGTAATCGGGTGAGTTTCTACTTTCAGATGCAACAGGAATTTTTGGGTTAGGTCAATCCGTTCGCGAGATATGGGAGTTTGAAGCTAAGAAATGGTTGAGAAGACATCAAATTTTTCGCACTTCTGCTGCTCCAAACGCTTAACCAGAATGGCCTAGGGAAAAAATACACATACCGTTGTAATCGGGCGAGTTTCTACTTTCAGATGCAACAGGAATTTTTCGGTTATGTCAATCCGTTCGCGAGATATGGGAGTTTGAAGCTAAGAAATGGTTGAGAAGACAACAAATTTTTCGCACTTTTGCTGCTCCAAACGCTTATCCAGAGTGGTCTAGGGAAAAAATACACATACGGTTGTAATCGGGGGAGTTTATACTTTCAGATGCAACCGGAATTTTTGGGTTAGGTCAATCCGTTCGCGAGATATGGGAGTTTGAAGCCAAGAAATGGTTGAGAAGGCAAAAAATTTTTCGCAATTCTGCTGCTCCAAACGCTTAACCAGAATGGCCTAGGGAAAAAATACACATACCGTTGTAATCGGGCGAGTTTCTACTTTCAGACGCAACAGGAATTTTTGGGTTAGGTCAATCCGTTCGGGAGATATGGGAGTTTGAAGCCAAGAAATGGTTGAGAAGGCAGAAAATTTTTCGCAATTCTGCTGCTCCAAACGCTTAACCAGAATGGCCTAGGGAAAAAATACACATACCGTTGTAATCGGGCGAGTTTCTACTTTCAGATGCAATAGGAATTTTTGGGTTAGGTCAATCCGTTCGCGAGATATGGGAGTTTGAATCTAATAAATGGTTGAGAAGACAACAAATTTTTCGCACTTCTGCTGCTCCAAACGCTTAACAAGAATGGCCTAGGGAAAAAATACACATACCGTTGTAATCGGGCGAGTTTCTACTTTCAGACGCAACAGGAATTTTTGGGTTAGGTCAATCCGTTCGCGAGATATGGGAGTTTGAAGCCAAGAAATGTTTGAGAAGGCAGAAAATTTTACGCAATTCTGCTGCTCCAAACGCTTAACCAGAATGGCCTAGGGAAAAAATACACATACCGCTGTAATCGGGCGAGTTTCTACTTTCAGACGCAATAGGAATTTTTGGGTTAGGTCAATCCGTTCGCGAGATATGGGAGTTTGAAGCCAAGAAATAGTTGAGAAGGCAAAAAATTTTTCGCAATTCTGCTGCTCCAAACGCTTAACAAGAATGGCCTAGGGAAAAAATACACATACCGTTGTAATCGGGTGAGTTTCTACTTTCAGATGCAACAGGAATTTTTGGGTTAGGTCAATCCGTTCGCGAGATATGGGAGCTTGAAGCTAAGAAATGGTTGAGAAGACATCAAATTTTTCGCACTTCTGCTGCTCCAAACGCTTAACCAGAATGGCCTAGGGAAAAAATACACATACCGTTGTAATCGGGCGAGTTTCTACTTTCATACGCAACAGGAATTTTTGGGTTAGGTCAATCCGTTCGCGAGATATGGGAGTTTGAAGCCAAGAAATGGTTGAGAAGGCAAAAAATTTTTCGCAATTCTGTTGCTCCAAACGCTTAACCAGAATGGCCTAGGGAAAAAATACACATACCGTTGTAATCGGGCTAGTTTCTAATTTCAGATGCAATAGGAATTTTTGGGTTAGGTCAATCCTTTCGCGAGATATGGGAGTTTGAAGCTAAGAAATGGTTGAGAAGACAACAAATTATTCGCACTTCTGCTGCTCCAAACGCTCAACCAGAATGGCCTAGGAAAAAAATTCACATACCGTTGTAATCGGGTGAGTTTCTACTTTCAGATGCTACAGGAATTTTTGGGTTAGGTCAATCCGTTCGCGAGATATGGGAGTTTGAAGCTAAGAAATGGTTGAGAAGACATCAAATTTTTCGCACTTCTGCTGCTCCAAACGCTTAACCAGAATGGCCTAGGGAAAAAATACACATACCGTTGTAATCGGGCGAGTTTCTACTTTCAGATGCAACAGGAATTTTTCGGTTAGGTCAATCCGTTCGCGAGATATGGGAGTTTGAAGCTAAGAAATGGTTGAGAAGACAACAAATTTTTCGCACTTTTGCTGCTCCAAACGCTTATCCAGAATGGTCTAGGGAAAAAATACACATACGGTTGTAATCGGGGGAGTTTATACTTTCAGATGCAACCGGAATTTTTGGGTTAGGTCAATCCGTTCGCGAGATATGGGAGTTTGAAGCCAAGAAATGGTTGAGAAGGCAAAAAATTTTTCGCAATTCTGCTGCTCCAAACGCTTAACCAGAATGGCCTAGGGAAAAAATACACATACCGTTGTAATCGGGCGAGTTTCTACTTTCAGACGCAACAGGAATTTTTGGGTTAGGTCAATCCGTTCGGGAGATATGGGAGTTTGAAGCCAAGAAATGGTTGAGAAGGCAGATAATTTTTCGCAATTCTGCTGCTCCAAACGCTTAACCAGAATGGCCTAGGGAAAAAATACACACACCGTTGTAATCGGGCGAGTTTCTACTTTCAGATGCAATAGGAATTTTTGGGTTAGGTCAATCCGTTCGCGAGATATGGGAGTTTGAAGCCAAGAAATGGTTGAGAAGGAAAAAATTTTTCGCAATTCTGCTGCTCCAAACGCTTAACCAGAATGGCCTAGGGAGAAAATACACATACCGTTGTAATCGGGCTAGTTTCTACTTTCACATGCAATAGGAATTTTTGGGTTAGGTCAATCCGTTCGTGAGATATGCGAGTTTGAAACTAAGAAATGGTTGGGAAGACAACAAATTTTTCGCAATTCTGCTGATCCAAACGCTTAACCAGAATGGGCTAGGGAAAAAATACACATACCGTTGTAATCGGGCGAGTTTCTACTTTCAGACGCCACAGGAATTTTTGGGTTAGGTCAATCCGTTCGCGAGATATGGGAGTTTGAAGCCAAGAAATGGTTGAGAAGGCAAAAAATTTTTCGCAATTCTGCTGCTCCAAACGCTTAACCAGAATGGCCTAGGGAAAAAATACACATACCGTTGTAATCGGGCGAGTTTCTACTTTCAGATGCAATAGGAATTTTTTGTGTTAGGTCAATCCGTTCGCGAGATATGGGAGTTTGAATCTAATAAATGGTTGAGAAGACAACAAATTTTTCGCACTTCTGCTGCTCCAAACGCTTAACCAGAATGGCCTAGGGAAAAAATACACATACCGTTGTAATCGGGCGAGTTTCTACTTTCAGACGCAATAGGAATTTTTGGGTTAGGTCAATCCGTTCGCGAGATATGGGAGTTTGAAGCCAAGAAATAGTTGAGAAGGCAAAAAATTTTTCGCAATTCTGCTGCTCCAAACGCTTAACAAGAATGGCCTAGGGAAAAAATACACATACCGTTGTAATCGGGTGAGTTTCTACTTTCAGATGCAACAGGAATTTTTGGGTTAGGTCAATCCGTTCGCGAGATATGGGAGCTTGAAGCTAAGAAATGGTTGAGAAGACATCAAATTTTTCGCACTTCTGCTGCTCCAAACGCTTAACCAGAATGGCCTAGGGAAAAAATACACATACCGTTGTAATCGGGCGAGTTTCTACTTTCATACGCAACAGGAATTTTTGGGTTAGGTCAATCCGTTCGCGAGATATGGGAGTTTGAAGCCAAGAAATGGTTGAGAAGGCAAAAAATTTTTCGCAATTCTGTTGCTCCAAACGCTTAACCAGAATGGCCTAGGGAAAAAATACACATACCGTTGTAATCGGGCTAGTTTCTAATTTCAGATGCAATAGGAATTTTTGGGTTAGGTCAATCCTTTCGCGAGATATGGGAGTTTGAAGCTAAGAAATGGTTGAGAAGACAACAAATTATTCGCACTTCTGCTGCTCCAAACGCTCAACCAGAATGGCCTAGGAAAAAAATTCACATACCGTTGTAATCGGGTGAGTTTCTACTTTCAGATGCAACAGGAATTTTTGGGTTAGGTCAATCCGTTCGCGAGATATGGGAGTTTGAAGCTAAGAAATGGTTGAGAAGACATCAAATTTTTCGCACTTCTGCTGCTCCAAACGCTTAACCAGAATGGCCTAGGGAAAAAATACACATACCGTTGTAATCGGGCGAGTTTCTACTTTCAGATGCAACAGGAATTTTTCGGTTAGGTCAATCCGTTCGCGAGATATGGGAGTTTGAAGCTAAGAAATGGTTGAGAAGACAACAAATTTTTCGCACTTTTGCTGCTCCAAACGCTTATCCAGAATGGTCTAGGGAAAAAATACACATACGGTTGTAATCGGGGGAGTTTATACTTTCAGATGCAACCGGAATTTTTGGGTTAGGTCAATCCGTTCGCGAGATATGGGAGTTTGAAGCCAAGAAATGGTTGAGAAGGCAAAAAATTTTTCGCAATTCTGCTGCTCCAAACGCTTAACCAGAATGGCCTAGGGAAAAAATACACATACCGTTGTAATCGGGCGAGTTTCTACTTTCAGACGCAACAGGAATTTTTGGGTTAGGTCAATCCGTTCGGGAGATATGGGAGTTTGAAGCCAAGAAATGGTTGAGAAGGCAGATAATTTTTCGCAATTCTGCTGCTCCAAACGCTTAACCAGAATGGCCTAGGGAAAAAATACACACACCGTTGTAATCGGGCGAGTTTCTACTTTCAGATGCAATAGGAATTTTTGGGTTAGGTCAATCCGTTCGCGAGATATGGGAGTTTGAAGCCAAGAAATGGTTGAGAAGGAAAAAATTTTTCGCAATTCTGCTGCTCCAAACGCTTAACCAGAATGGCCTAGGGAGAAAATACACATACCGTTGTAATCGGGCTAGTTTCTACTTTCACATGCAATAGGAATTTTTGGGTTAGGTCAATCCGTTCGTGAGATATGCGAGTTTGAAACTAAGAAATGGTTGGGAAGACAACAAATTTTTCGCAATTCTGCTGATCCAAACGCTTAACCAGAATGGGCTAGGGAAAAAATACACATACCGTTGTAATCGGGCGAGTTTCTACTTTCAGACGCCACAGGAATTTTTGGGTTAGGTCAATCCGTTCGCGAGATATGGGAGTTTGAAGCCAAGAAATGGTTGAGAAGGCAAAAAATTTTTCGCAATTCTGCTGCTCCAAACGCTTAACCAGAATGGCCTAGGGAAAAAATACACATACCGTTGTAATCGGGCGAGTTTCTACTTTCAGATGCAATAGGAATTTTTTGTGTTAGGTCAATCCGTTCGCGAGATATGGGAGTTTGAATCTAATAAATGGTTGAGAAGACAACAAATTTTTCGCACTTCTGCTGCTCCAAACGCTTAACCAGAATGGCCTAGGGAAAAAATACACATACCGTTGTAATCGGGCGAGTTTCTACTTTCAGATACAATTGGAATTTTTGGGTTAGGTCAATCCGTTCGCGAGATATGGGAGTTTGAAGCCAAGGAATGGTTGAGAAGGCAAAAAATTTTTCCCAATTCTGTTGCTCCAAACGCTTAACAAGAATGGCCTAGGGAAAAAATACACATACCGTTGTAATCAGGCGAGTTTCTAATTTCATATGCAACAGGAATTTTTGGGTTAGGTCAATCCGTTCGCGAGATATGGGAGTTTGACGCTAAGAAATGGTTGAGAAGACAACAAATTTTTCGCAATTCTGCTGCTCCAAACGCTTAACCAGAATGGCCTAGGGAAAAAATACACATACCGTTGTAATCGGGCGAGTTTCTACTTTCAGACGCTACAGGAATTTATTGGTTAGGTCAATCCGTTCGCGAGATATGGGAGTTTGAAGCCAAGAAATGGTTGAGAAGGCGAAAAATTTTTCGCAATTCTGCTGCTCCAAACGCTTAACAAGAATGGCCTAGTGTAAAAATACACATAACGCTGTAATCGGGCGAGTTTCTACTTTCAGATGCAACAGGAATTTTTGGGTTAGGTCAATACGTTCGCGAGATATGGGAGTTTGAATCTAAGAAATGGTTGAGAAGACAACAAATTTTTCGCACTTCTGCTGCTCCAAACGCTTAACCAGAATGGCCTAGGGACAAAATACATATACCGTTGTAATCGGGCGAGTTTCTACTTTCAGAAGCAATAGGAATTTTTGGGTTAGGTCAATCCGTTCGCGAGATATGGGAGTTTGAATCTAAGAAATGGTTGAGAAGACAACAAATTTTTCGCAATTCTGCTGCTCCAAACGCTTAACCAGAATGGTATAGGCAAAAAATACACATACCGCTGTAATCGGGCGAGGTTCTACTTTCAGATGCAATAGGAATTTTTGGGTTAGGTCAATCCGTTCGCGAGATATGGGAGTTTGAAGCCAAGAAATGGTTGAGAAGGCAAAAAATTTTTCGCAATTCTGCTGCTCCAAACGCTTAACCAGAATGGCCTAGGGAAAAAATACACATACCGTTGTAATTGGGGGAGTTTCTACTTTCAGATGCAACAGGAATTTTTGGGTTACGTCAATCCGCTCGCGAGATATGGGAGTTTGAAGCTAAGAAATGGTTGAGAAGACAACAAATTTTTCGCACTTTTGCTGCTCCAAACGCTTATCCAGAATGGTCTAGGGAAAAAATACACATACGGTTGTAATCGGGGGAGTTTATACTTTCAGATGCAACCGGAATTTTTGGGTTAGGTCAATCCGTTCGCGAGATATGGGAGTTTGAAGCCAAGAAATGGTTGAGAAGGCAAAAAATTTTTCGCAATTCTGCTGCTCCAAACGCTTAACCAGAATGGCCTAGGGAAAAAATACACATACCGTTGTAATCGGGCGAGTTTCTACTTTCAGACGCAACAGGAATTTTTGGGTTAGGTCAATCCGTTCGGGAGATATGGGAGTTTGAAGCCAAGAAATGGTTGAGAAGGCAGATAATTTTTCGCAATTCTGCTGCTCCAAACGCTTAACCAGAATGGCCTAGGGAAAAAATACACACACCGTTGTAATCGGGCGAGTTTCTACTTTCAGATGCAATAGGAATTTTTGGGTTAGGTCAATCCGTTCGCGAGATATGGGAGTTTGAAGCCAAGAAATGGTTGAGAAGGAAAAAATTTTTCGCAATTCTGCTGCTCCAAACGCTTAACCAGAATGGCCTAGGGAGAAAATACACATACCGTTGTAATCGGGCTAGTTTCTACTTTCACATGCAATAGGAATTTTTGGGTTAGGTCAATCCGTTCGTGAGATATGCGAGTTTGAAACTAAGAAATGGTTGGGAAGACAACAAATTTTTCGCAATTCTGCTGATCCAAACGCTTAACCAGAATGGGCTAGGGAAAAAATACACATACCGTTGTAATCGGGCGAGTTTCTACTTTCAGACGCCACAGGAATTTTTGGGTTAGGTCAATCCGTTCGCGAGATATGGGAGTTTGAAGCCAAGAAATGGTTGAGAAGGCAAAAAATTTTTCGCAATTCTGCTGCTCCAAACGCTTAACCAGAATGGCCTAGGGAAAAAATACACATACCGTTGTAATCGGGCGAGTTTCTACTTTCAGATGCAATAGGAATTTTTTGTGTTAGGTCAATCCGTTCGCGAGATATGGGAGTTTGAATCTAATAAATGGTTGAGAAGACAACAAATTTTTCGCACTTCTGCTGCTCCAAACGCTTAACCAGAATGGCCTAGGGAAAAAATACACATACCGTTGTAATCGGGCGAGTTTCTACTTTCAGACGCAATAGGAATTTTTGGGTTAGGTCAATCCGTTCGCGAGATATGGGAGTTTGAAGCCAAGAAATAGTTGAGAAGGCAAAAAATTTTTCGCAATTCTGCTGCTCCAAACGCTTAACAAGAATGGCCTAGGGAAAAAATACACATACCGTTGTAATCGGGTGAGTTTCTACTTTCAGATGCAACAGGAATTTTTGGGTTAGGTCAATCCGTTCGCGAGATATGGGAGCTTGAAGCTAAGAAATGGTTGAGAAGACATCAAATTTTTCGCACTTCTGCTGCTCCAAACGCTTAACCAGAATGGCCTAGGGAAAAAATACACATACCGTTGTAATCGGGCGAGTTTCTACTTTCATACGCAACAGGAATTTTTGGGTTAGGTCAATCCGTTCGCGAGATATGGGAGTTTGAAGCCAAGAAATGGTTGAGAAGGCAAAAAATTTTTCGCAATTCTGTTGCTCCAAACGCTTAACCAGAATGGCCTAGGGAAAAAATACACATACCGTTGTAATCGGGCTAGTTTCTAATTTCAGATGCAATAGGAATTTTTGGGTTAGGTCAATCCTTTCGCGAGATATGGGAGTTTGAAGCTAAGAAATGGTTGAGAAGACAACAAATTATTCGCACTTCTGCTGCTCCAAACGCTCAACCAGAATGGCCTAGGAAAAAAATTCACATACCGTT
Source organism: Ptiloglossa arizonensis (assembly GCF_051014685.1). Taxonomy (NCBI): domain Eukaryota; kingdom Metazoa; phylum Arthropoda; class Insecta; order Hymenoptera; family Colletidae; genus Ptiloglossa; species Ptiloglossa arizonensis. The sequence continues at coordinate 577,598 of NW_027478735.1, read as the reverse complement.
GTAATCGGGTGAGTTTCTACTTTCAGATGCAACAGGAATTTTTGGGTTAGGTCAATCCGTTCGCGAGATATGGGAGTTTGAAGCTAAGAAATGGTTGAGAAGACATCAAATTTTTCGCACTTCTGCTGCTCCAAACGCTTAACCAGAATGGCCTAGGGAAAAAATACACATACCGTTGTAATCGGGCGAGTTTCTACTTTCAGATGCAACAGGAATTTTTCGGTTAGGTCAATCCGTTCGCGAGATATGGGAGTTTGAAGCTAAGAAATGGTTGAGAAGACAACAAATTTTTCGCACTTTTGCTGCTCCAAACGCTTATCCAGAATGGTCTAGGGAAAAAATACACATACGGTTGTAATCGGGGGAGTTTATACTTTCAGATGCAACCGGAATTTTTGGGTTAGGTCAATCCGTTCGCGAGATATGGGAGTTTGAAGCCAAGAAATGGTTGAGAAGGCAAAAAATTTTTCGCAATTCTGCTGCTCCAAACGCTTAACCAGAATGGCCTAGGGAAAAAATACACATACCGTTGTAATCGGGCGAGTTTCTACTTTCAGACGCAACAGGAATTTTTGGGTTAGGTCAATCCGTTCGGGAGATATGGGAGTTTGAAGCCAAGAAATGGTTGAGAAGGCAGATAATTTTTCGCAATTCTGCTGCTCCAAACGCTTAACCAGAATGGCCTAGGGAAAAAATACACACACCGTTGTAATCGGGCGAGTTTCTACTTTCAGATGCAATAGGAATTTTTGGGTTAGGTCAATCCGTTCGCGAGATATGGGAGTTTGAAGCCAAGAAATGGTTGAGAAGGAAAAAATTTTTCGCAATTCTGCTGCTCCAAACGCTTAACCAGAATGGCCTAGGGAGAAAATACACATACCGTTGTAATCGGGCTAGTTTCTACTTTCACATGCAATAGGAATTTTTGGGTTAGGTCAATCCGTTCGTGAGATATGCGAGTTTGAAACTAAGAAATGGTTGGGAAGACAACAAATTTTTCGCAATTCTGCTGATCCAAACGCTTAACCAGAATGGGCTAGGGAAAAAATACACATACCGTTGTAATCGGGCGAGTTTCTACTTTCAGACGCCACAGGAATTTTTGGGTTAGGTCAATCCGTTCGCGAGATATGGGAGTTTGAAGCCAAGAAATGGTTGAGAAGGCAAAAAATTTTTCGCAATTCTGCTGCTCCAAACGCTTAACCAGAATGGCCTAGGGAAAAAATACACATACCGTTGTAATCGGGCGAGTTTCTACTTTCAGATGCAATAGGAATTTTTTGTGTTAGGTCAATCCGTTCGCGAGATATGGGAGTTTGAATCTAATAAATGGTTGAGAAGACAACAAATTTTTCGCACTTCTGCTGCTCCAAACGCTTAACCAGAATGGCCTAGGGAAAAAATACACATACCGTTGTAATCGGGCGAGTTTCTACTTTCAGATACAATTGGAATTTTTGGGTTAGGTCAATCCGTTCGCGAGATATGGGAGTTTGAAGCCAAGGAATGGTTGAGAAGGCAAAAAATTTTTCCCAATTCTGTTGCTCCAAACGCTTAACAAGAATGGCCTAGGGAAAAAATACACATACCGTTGTAATCAGGCGAGTTTCTAATTTCATATGCAACAGGAATTTTTGGGTTAGGTCAATCCGTTCGCGAGATATGGGAGTTTGACGCTAAGAAATGGTTGAGAAGACAACAAATTTTTCGCAATTCTGCTGCTCCAAACGCTTAACCAGAATGGCCTAGGGAAAAAATACACATACCGTTGTAATCGGGCGAGTTTCTACTTTCAGACGCTACAGGAATTTATTGGTTAGGTCAATCCGTTCGCGAGATATGGGAGTTTGAAGCCAAGAAATGGTTGAGAAGGCGAAAAATTTTTCGCAATTCTGCTGCTCCAAACGCTTAACAAGAATGGCCTAGTGTAAAAATACACATAACGCTGTAATCGGGCGAGTTTCTACTTTCAGATGCAACAGGAATTTTTGGGTTAGGTCAATACGTTCGCGAGATATGGGAGTTTGAATCTAAGAAATGGTTGAGAAGACAACAAATTTTTCGCACTTCTGCTGCTCCAAACGCTTAACCAGAATGGCCTAGGGACAAAATACATATACCGTTGTAATCGGGCGAGTTTCTACTTTCAGAAGCAATAGGAATTTTTGGGTTAGGTCAATCCGTTCGCGAGATATGGGAGTTTGAATCTAAGAAATGGTTGAGAAGACAACAAATTTTTCGCAATTCTGCTGCTCCAAACGCTTAACCAGAATGGTATAGGCAAAAAATACACATACCGCTGTAATCGGGCGAGGTTCTACTTTCAGATGCAATAGGAATTTTTGGGTTAGGTCAATCCGTTCGCGAGATATGGGAGTTTGAAGCCAAGAAATGGTTGAGAAGGCAAAAAATTTTTCGCAATTCTGCTGCTCCAAACGCTTAACCAGAATGGCCTAGGGAAAAAATACACATACCGTTGTAATTGGGGGAGTTTCTACTTTCAGATGCAACAGGAATTTTTGGGTTACGTCAATCCGCTCGCGAGATATGGGAGTTTGAAGCTAAGAAATGGTTGAGAAGACAACAAATTTTTCGCACTTCTGCTGCTCCAAACGCTTAACCAGAATGGCCTAGGGAAAAAATACCCATACCGTTGTAATCGGGCGAGATTCGCCTTTCAGATGCAATAGGAATTTTTGCGTTAGGTCAATCCGTTCGCGAGATATGGGAGTTTGAAGCCAAGAAATGGTTGAGAAGGCAAAAAATTTTTCGCAATTCTGCTGCTCCAAACGCTTAACCAGAATGGCCTAGGGAAAAAATACACATACCTTTGTAATCGGGGGAGTTTCTACTTTCAGATGCAACAGGAATTTTTGGGTTAGGTCAATCCGTTCGCGAGATATGGGAGTTTGACGCTAAGAAATGGTTGAGAAGACAATAAATTTTTCGCAATTCTGCTGCTCCAAACGCTTAACCAGAATGGCCTAGGGAAAAAATACACATACCGTTGTAATCGGGCGAGTTTCTACTTTCAGACGCTACAGGAATTTTTTGGTTAGGTCAATCCGTTCGCGAGATATGGGAGTTTGAAGCCAAGAAATGGTTGAGAAGGCGAAAAATTTTTCGCAATTCTGCTGCTCCAAACGCTTAACAAGAATGGCCTAGTGTAAAAATACACATAACGCTGTAATCGGGCGAGTTTCTACTTTCAGATGCAACAGGAATTTTTGGGTTAGGTCAATCCGTTCGCGAGATATGGGAGTTTGAATCTAAGAAATGGTTGAGAAGACAACAAATTTTTCGCACTTCTGCTGCTCCAAACGCTTAACCAGAAGGGCCTAGGGAAAAAATACACACACCGTTGTAATCGGGCGAGTTTGTACTTTCAGATGCAATAGGAATTTTTGGGTTAGGTCAATCCGTTCGCGAGATATGGGAGTTTGAAGCCAAGAAATGGTTGAGAAGGCAAAAAATTTTTCGCAATTCTGCTGCTCCAAACGCTTAACCAGAATGGCCTAGGGAAAAAATACACATACCGCTGTAATCGGGCGAGTTTCTACTTTCAGATGCAATAGGAATTTTTGGGTTAGGTCAATCCGTTCGCGAGATATGGGAGTTTGAAGCCAAGAAATGGTTGAGAAGGCAAAAAATTTTTCGCAATTCTTCTGCTCCAAACGCTTAACCAGAATGCCCTAGGGAAAAAATACACCTACCGTTGTAATCGGGCGAGTTTCTACTTTCAGATGCAACAGGAATTTTTGGGTTAGGTCAATCCGTTCGCGAGATATGGGAGTTTGAAGCTAAGAAATGGTTGAGAAGACCACAAATTTTTCGCACTTCTGCTGCTCCAAACGCTTAACCAGAATGGCCTAGGGAAAAAATACACATACCGTTGTAATCGGGCGAGATTCGACTTTCAGGTGCAATAGGAATTTTTGGGTTAGGTCAATCCGTTCGTGACATATGGGAGTTTGAAGCTAAGAAATGGTTGAGAAGACAACAAATTTTTCGCACTTCTGCTGCTCCAAACGCTTAACCAGATTGGCCTAGGCAAAAAATACACATACCGTTGTAATCGGGCGAGTTTCTACTTTCAGACGCAACAGGAATTTTTGGGTTAGGTCAATCCGTTCGCGAGATATGGGAGTTTGAAGCCAAGAAATGGTTGAGAAGGCAAAAAATTTTTCGCAATTCTGCTGCTCCAAACGCTTAACCAGAATGGCCTAGGGAAAAAATACACATACCGTTGTAATCGGGCGAGTTTCTACTTTCAGATGCAATAGGAATTTTTGGATTAGGTCAATCCTTTCGCGAGATATAGGAGTTTGAAGCTAAGAAATGGTTGAGAAGACAACAAATTTTTCGCACTTCTGCTGCTCCAAACGCTTAACCAGAATGGCCTAGGGAAAAAATACACATACCGTTGTAATCGGGCGAGTTTCTACTTTCAGATGCAATAGGAATTTTTGGATTAGGTCAATCCTTTCGCGAGATATGGGAGTTTGAAGCTAAGAAATGGTTGAGAAGACAACAAATTTTTCGCACTTCTGCTGCTCCAAACGCTCAACCAGAATGGCCTAGGAAAAAAATACACATACCGTTGTAAACGGGCGAGTTTCTACTTTCAGATGCAATAGGAATTTTTGGGTTAGGTCAATCCGTTCGCGAGATATGGGAGTTTGAAGCCAAGAAATGGTTGAGAAGGCAAAAAATTTTTCGCAATTCTGCTGCTCCAAACGCTTAACCAGAATGGCCTAGGGAAAAAATACACATACCGTTGTAATCGGGCGAGTTTCTAATTTCAGATGCAATAGGAATTTTTGGGTTAGGTCAATCCTTTCCCGAGATATGGGAGTTTGAAGCTAAGAAATGGTTGAGAAGACAACAAATTATTCGCACTTCTGCTGCTCCAAACGCTCAACCAGAATGGCCTAGGAAAAAAATACACATACCGTTGTAATCGGGTGAGTTTCTACTTTCAGATGCAACAGGAATTTTTGGGTTAGGTGAATCTGTTCGCGAGATATGGGAGTTTGAAGCCAAGAAGTGGTTGAGAAGGCAAAAAATTTTTCGCAATTCTGCTGCTCCAAACGCTTAACCAGAATGGCCTAGGGAAAAAATACACATACCGTTGTAATCGGGCGAGTTTCTACTTTCAGATGCATTAGGAATTTTTGGATTAGGTCAATCCTTTCGCGAGATATGGGAGTTTGAAGCTAAGAAATGGTTGAGAAGACAACAAATTTTTCGCACTTCTGCTGCTCCAAACGCTTAACCAGAATGGCCTAGGGAAAAAATACACATACCGTTGTAATCGGGCGAGTTTCTACTTTCAGATGCAATAGGAATTTTTGGATTAGGTCAATCCTTTCGCGAGATATGGGAGTTTGAAGCTAAGAAATGGTTGAGAGGACAACAAATTTTTCGCACTTCTGCGGCTCCAAACGCTCAACCAGAATGGCCTAGGAAAAAAATACACATACCGTTGTAATCGGGGGAGTTTCTACTTTCAGATGCAATAGGAATTTTTGGGTTAGGTCAATCCGTTCGCGAGATATGGGAGTTTGAAGCCAAGAAATGGTTGAGAAGGCAAAAAATTTTTCGCAATTCTGCTGCTCCAAACGCTTAACAAGAATGGCCTAGAGAAAAAATACACATACCGTTGTAATCGGGCGAGTTTCTACTTTCAGACGCAACAGGAATTTCTGGGTTAGGTCAATCCGTTCGCGAGATATGGGAGTTTGAAGCTAAGAAATGGTTGAGAAGACAACAAATTTTTCGCATTTCTGCTGCTCCAAACGCTTAACCAGAATGGCCTAGGGAAAAAATACACATACCGTTGTAATCGGGCGAGTTTCTACTTTCAGATGCAATAGGAATTTTTGGATTAGGTCAATCCTTTCGCGAGATATGGGAGTTTGAAGCTAAGAAATGGTTGAGAGGACAACAAATTTTTCGCACTTCTGCGGCTCCAAACGCTCAACCAGAATGGCCTAGGAAAAAAATACACATACCGTTGTAATCGGGGGAGTTTCTACTTTCAGATGCAATAGGAATTTTTGGGTTAGGTCAATCCGTTCGCGAGATATGGGAGTTTGAAGCCAAGAAATGGTTGAGAAGGCAAAAAATTTTTCGCAATTCTGCTGCTCCAAACGCTTAACAAGAATGGCCTAGAGAAAAAATACACATACCGTTGTAATCGGGCGAGTTTCTACTTTCAGACGCAACAGGAATTTTTGGGTTAGGTCAATCCGTTCGCGAGATATGGGAGTTTGAATCCAAGAAATGGTTGAGAAGGCAGAAAATTTTTCGCAATTCTGCTGCTCCAAACGCTTAACCAGAATGGCCTAGGGAAAAAATACACATACCGCTGTAATCGGGCGAGTTTCTACTTTCAGATGCAATAGGAATTTTTGGGTTAGGTCAATCCGTCCGCGAGATATGGGAGTTTGAAGCCAAGAAATGGTTGAGAAGGCAAAAAATTTTTCGCAATTCTGCTGCTCCAAACGCTTAACCAGAATGGCCTAGGGAAAAAATACACATACCGTTGTAATCGGGCGAGTTTCTAATTTCAGATGCAATAGGAATTTTTGGGTTAGGTCAATCCTTTCCCGAGATATGGGAGTTTGAAGCTAAGAAATGGTTGAGAAGACAACAAATTATTCGCACTTCTGCTGCTCCAAACGCTCAACCAGAATGGCCTAGGAAAAAAATACACATACCGTTGTAATCGGGTGAGTTTCTACTTTCAGATGCAACAGGAATTTTTGGGTTAGGTCAATCTGTTCGCGAGATATGGGAGTTTGAAGCCAAGAAGTGGTTGAGAAGGCAAAAAATTTTTCGCAATTCTGCTGCTCCAAACGCTTAACCAGAATGGCCAAGGGAAAAAATACACATACCGTTGTAATCGGGCGAGTTCCTACTTTCAGACGCAACAAGAATTTTTGGGTTAGGTCAATCCGTTCGGGAGATATGGGAGTTTGAATCCAAGAAATGGTTGAGAAGGCAGAAAATTTTTCGCAATTCTGCTGCTCCAAACGCTTAACCAGAATGGCCTAGGGAAAAAATACACACACCGTTGTAATCGGGCGAGTTTCTACTATCAGATGCAATAGGAATTTTTGGGTTAGGTCAATCCGTTCGCGAGATATGGGAGTTTGAAGCCAAGAAATGGTTGAGAAGGAAAAAATTTTTCGCAATTCTGCTGCTCCAAACGCTTAACCAGAATGGCCTAGGGAGAAAATACACATACCGTTGTAATCGGGCTAGTTTCTACTTTCAGATACAATAGGAATTTTTGGGTTAGGTCAATCCGTTCGCGAGATATGCGAGTTTGAAACTAAGAAATGGTTGGGAAGACAACAAATTTTTCGCAATTCTGCTGATCCAAACGCTTAACCAGAATGGGCTAGGGAAAAAATACACATACCGTTGTAATCGGGCGAGTTTCTACTTTCAGACGCCACAGGAATTTTTGGGTTAGGTCAATCCGTTCGCGAGATATGGGAGTTTGAAGCCAAGAAATGGTTGAGAAGGCAAAAAATTTTTCGCAATTCTGCTGCTCCAAACGCTTAACCAGAATGGCCTAGGGACAAAATACACATACCGTTGTAATCGGGCGAGTTTCTACTTTCAGACGCTACAGGAATTTTTTGGTTAGGTCAATCCGTTCGCGAGATATGGGAGTTTGAAGCCAAGAAATGGTTGAGAAGGCGAAAAATTTTTCGCAATTCTGCTGCTCCAAACGCTTAACAAGAATGGCCTAGTGTAAAAATACACATACCGCTGTAATCGGGCGAGTTTCTACTTTCAGATGCAACAGGAATTTTTGGGTTAGGTCAATCCGTTCGCGAGATATGGGAGTTTGAAGCCAAGAAATGGTTGAGAACGCAAAAAATTTTTCGCAATTCTGCTGCTCCAAACGCTTAACCAGAATGGCCTAGGGAAAAAATACACATACCGCTGTAATCGGTCGAGTTTCTACTTTCAGATGCAATAGGAATTTTTGGGTTAGGGCAATCCGTTCGCGAGATATGGGAGTTTGAAGCCAAGAAATAGTTGAGAAGGCAAAAAATTTTTCGCAATTCTGCTGCTCCAAACGCTTAGCAAGAATGGCCTAGGGAAAAAATACACATACCGTTGTAATCGGGCGAGTTTCTACTTTCAGATGCAATAGGAATTTTTGGGTTAGGTCAATCCGTTCGCGAGATATGGGAGTTTGAAGCCAAGAAATGGTTGAGAAGGGAAAAAATTTTTCGCAATTCTGCTGCTCCAAACGCTTAACCAGAATGACCTAGGGAAAAAATACACACACCGTTGTAATCGGGCGAGTTTTTACTTTCAGATGCAATAGGAATTTTTGGGTTAGGTCAATCCGTTCGCGAGATATGGGAGTTTGAAGCCAAGAAATGGTTGAGAAGGAAAAAATTTTTCGCAATTCTGCTGCTCCAAACGCTTAACCAGAATGGCCTAGGAAGAAAATACACATACCGTTGTAATCGGGCTAGTTTCTACTTTCAGATGTAATAGGAATTTTTGGGTTAGGTCAATCCGTTCGCGAGATATGCGAGTTTGAAACTAAGAAATGGTTGGGAAGACAACAAATTTTTCGCAATTCTGCTGATCCAAACGCTTAACCAGAATGGGCTAGGGAAAAAATACACATACCGTTGTAATCGGGCGAGTTTCTACTTTCAGATGCAACAGGAATTTTTGCGTTAGGTCAATCCGTTCGCGAGATATGGGAGTTTGAAGCTAAGAAATGGTTGAGAAGACAACAAATTTTTCGCACTTCTGCTGCTCCAAACGCTTAACCAGAATGGCCTAGGGAAAAAATACACATACCGTTGTAATCGGGCGAGTTTCTACTTTCAGATACAATTGGAATTTTTGGGTTAGGTCAATCCGTTCGCGAGATATGGGAGTTTGAAGCCAAGGAATGGTTGAGAAGGCAAAAAATTTTTCCCAATTCTGCTGCTCCAAACGCTTAACAGGAATGGCCTAGGGAAAAAATACACATACCGTTGTAATCGGGAGAGTTTCTAATTTCAGATGCAACAGGAATTTTTGGGTTAGGTCAATCCGTTCGCGAGATATGGGAGTTTGACGCTAAGAAATGGTTGAGAAGACAAGAAATTTTTCGCACTTCTGCTGCTCCAAACGCTTAACCAGAATGGCCTATGGAAAAAATACACATACCGTTGTAATCGGGCGAGTTTCTACTTTCAGATGCAATAGGAATTTTTGAGTTAGGTCAATCCGTTCGCGAGATATGGGAGTTTGAAGCTAAGAAATGGTTGAGAAGACAACAAATTTTTCGCACTTCTGCTGCTCCAAACGCTTAACCAGAATGGCCTAGGAAAACAATACACATACCGTTGTAATCGGGCGAGTTTCTACTTTCAGGTGCAACAGGAATTTTTGCGTTAAGTCAATCCGTTCGCGAGATATGGGAGTTTGAAGCTAAGAAATGGTTGAGAAGACAACAAATTTTTCGCACTTCTGCTGCTCCAAACGCTTAACCAGAATGGCCTAGGGAAAAAACACACATACCGTTGTAATCGGGCGAGTTTCTACTTTCAGATACAATTGGAATTTTTGGGTTAGGACAATCCGTTCGCGAGATATGGGAGTTTGAAGCCAAGGAATGGTTGAGAAGGCAAAAAATTTTTCCCAATTCTGTTGCTCCAAACGCTTAACAAGAATGGCCTAGGGAAAAAATACACATACCGTTGTAATCGGGCGAGTTTCTAATTTCAGATGCAACAGGAATTTTTGGGTTATGTCAATCCGTTCGCGAGATATGGGAGTTTGACGCTAAGAAATGGTTGAGAAGACAACAAATTTTTCGCACTTCTGCTGCTCCAAACGCTTAACCAGAATGGCCTATGGAAAAAATACACATACCGTTGTAATCGGGCGAGTTTCTACTTTCAGATGCAATAGAAATTTTTGGGTTAGGTCAATCCGTTCGCGAGATATGGGAATTTTGAAGCTAAGAAATGGTTGAGAAGACAACAAATTTTTCGCACTTCTGCTGCTCCAAACGCTTAACCAGAATGGCCTATGGAAAAAATACACATACCGTTGTAATCGGGCGAGTTTCTACTTTCAGACGCAACAGGAATTTTTGAGTTAGGTCAATCCGTTCGCGAGATATGGGAGTTTGAAGCCAAGGAATGGTTGAGAAGGCAACAAATTTTTCGCAATTCTGCTGCTCCAAACGCCTAACCAGAATGGCCTAGGGAAAAAATACACATACCGTTGTAATCGGGCGAGTTTCTACTTTCAGACGCTACAGGAATTTTTTGGTTAGGTCAATCCGTTCGCGAGATATGGGAGTTTGAAGCCAAGAAATGGTTGAGAAGGCGAAAAATTTTTCGCAATTCTGCTGCTCCAAACGCTTGACAAGAATGGCCTAGTGTGAAAATACACATACCGCTGTAATCGGGCGAGTTTCTACTTTCAGATGCAACAGGAATTTTTGGGTTAGGTCAATCCGTTCGCGAGATATGGGAGTTTGAAGCCAAGAAATGGTTGAGAAGGCAAAAAATTTTTCGCAATTCTGCTGCTCCAAACGCTTAACCAGAATGGCCTAGGGAAAAAATACACATACCGTTGTAATCGGGCGAGTTTCTACTTTCAGACGCAACAGGAATTTTTGGGTTAGGTCAATCCGTTCGGGAGATATGGGAGTTTGAAGCCAAGAAATGGTTGAGAAGGCAGAAAATTTTTCGCAATTCTGCTGCTACAAACGCTTAACCAGAATGGCCTAGGGAAAAAATACACATACCGCTGTAATCGGGCGAGTTTCTACTTTCAGATGCAATAGGAATTTTTGGGTTAGGGCAATCCGTTCGCGAGATATGGGAGTTTGAAGCCAAGAAATGGTTGAGAAGGCAAAAAATTTTTCGCAATTCTGCTGCTCCAAACGCTTAACAAGAATGGCCTAGGGAAAAAATACACATACCGTTGTAATCGGGCGAGTTTCTACTTTCAGACGCAATAGGAATTTTTGGGTTAGGTCAATCCGTTCGCGAGATATGCGAGTTTGAAACTAAGAAATGGTTGGGAAGACAACAAATTTTTCGCAATTCTGCTGATCCAAACGCTTAACCAGAATGGGCTAGGGAAAAAATACACATACCGTTGTAATCGGGCGAGTTTCTACTTTCAGACGCCACAGGAATTTTTGGGTTAGGTCAATCCGTTCGCGAGATATGGGAGTTTGAAGCCAAGAAATGGTTGAGAAGGTAAAAAATTTTTCGCAATTCTGCTGCTCCAAACGCTTAACCAGAATGGCCTAGGGAAAAAATACACATACCGTTGTAATCGGGCGAGTTTCTACTTTCAGATGCAACAGGTATTTTTGCGTTAGGTCAATCCGTTCGCGAGATATGGGAGTTTGAAGCTAAGAAATGGTGAGAAGACAACAAATTTTTCGCACTTCTGCTGCTCCAAACGCTTAACCAGAATGGCCTAGGGAAAAAATACACATACCGTTGTAATCGGGCGAGTTTCTACTTTCAGATGCAATAGGAATTTTTGGGTTAGGGCAATCCGTTCGCGAGATATGGGAGTTTGAAGCCAAGAAATGGTGTGAGAAGGCAAAAAATTTTTCGCAATTCTGCTGCTCCAAACGCTTAACCAGAATGACCTAGGGAAAAAATACACACACCGTTGTAATCGGGCGAGTTTCTACTTTCAGATGCAATAGGAATTTTTGGGTTAGGTCAATCCGTTCGCGAGATATGGGAGTTTGAAGCCAAGAAATGGTTGAGAAGGCAAAAAATTTTTCGCAATTCTGCTGCTCCAAACGCTTAGCAAGAATGGCCTAGGGAAAAAATACACATACCGTTGTAATCGGGCGAGTTTCTACTTTCAGATGCAATAGGAATTTTTGGGTTAGGTCAATCCGTTCGCGAGATATGGGAGTTTGAAGCCAAGAAATGGTTGAGAAGGGAAAAAATTTTTCGCAATTCTGCTGCTCCAAACGCTTAACCAGAATGACCTAGGGAAAAAATACACACACCGTTGTAATCGGGCGAGTTTTTACTTTCAGATGCAATAGGAATTTTTGGGTTACGTCAATCCGTTCGCGAGATATGGGAGTTTGAAGCCAAGAAATGGTTGAGAAGGAAAAAATTTTTCGCAATTCTGCTGCTCCAAACGCTTAACCAGAATGGCCTAGGAAGAAAATACACATACCGTTGTAATCGGGCTAGTTTCTACTTTCAGATGTAATAGGAATTTTTGGGTTAGGACAATCCGTTCGCGAGATATGCGAGTTTGAAACTAAGAAATGGTTGGGAAGACAACAAATTTTTCGCAATTCTGCTGATCCAAACGCTTAACCAGAATGGGCTAGGGAAAAAATACACATACCGTTGTAATCGGGCGAGTTTCTACTTTCAGATGCAATAGGAATTTTTGGGTTAGGTCAATCCGTTCGCGAGATATGGGAGTTTGAAGCCAAGAAATGGTTGAGAAGGGAAAAAATTTTTCGCAATTCTGCTGCTCCAAACGCTTAACCAGAATGACCTAGGGAAAAAATACACACACCGTTGTAATCGGGCGAGTTTTTACTTTCAGATGCAATAGGAATTTTTGGGTTACGTCAATCCGTTCGCGAGATATGGGAGTTTGAAGCCAAGAAATGGTTGAGAAGGAAAAAATTTTTCGCAATTCTGCTGCTCCAAACGCTTAACCAGAATGGCCTAGGAAGAAAATACACATACCGTTGTAATCGGGCTAGTTTCTACTTTCAGATGTAATAGGAATTTTTGGGTTAGGTCAATCCGTTCGCGAGATATGCGAGTTTGAAACTAAGAAATGGTTGGGAAGACAACAAATTTTTCGCAATTCTGCTGATCCAAACGCTTAACCAGAATGGGCTAGGGAAAAAATACACATACCGTTGTAATCGGGCGAGTTTCTACTTTCATTTGCAACAGGAATTTTTGCGTTAGGTCAATCCGTTCGCGAGATATGGGAGTTTGAAGCTAAGAAATGGTTGAGAAGACAACAAATTTTTCGCACTTCTGCTGCTCCAAACGCTTAACCAGAATGGCCTAGGGAAAAAATACACATACCGTTGTAATCGGGCGAGTTTCTACTTTCAGATACAATTGGAATTTTTGGGTTAGGTCAATCCGTTCGCGAGATATGGGAGTTTGAAGCCAAGGAATGGTTGAGAAGGCAAAAAATTTTTCCCAATTCTGCTGCTCCAAACGCTTAACAGGAATGGCCTAGGGAAAAAATACACATACCGTTGTAATCGGGAGAGTTTCTAATTTCAGATGCAACAGGAATTTTTGGGTTAGGTCAATCCGTTCGCGAGATATGGGAGTTTGACGCTAAGAAATGGTTGAGAAGACAACAAATTTTTCGCACTTCTGCTGCTCCAAACGCTTAACCAGAATGGCCTATGGAAAAAATACACATACCGTTGTAATCGGGCGAGTTTCTACTTTCAGATGCAATAGGAATTTTTGAGTTAGGTCAATCCGTTCGCGAGATATGGGAGTTTGAAGCTAAGAAATGGTTGAGAAGACAACAAATTTTTCGCAGTTCTGCTGCTCCAAACGCTTAACCAGAATGGCCTAGGAAAACAATACACATACCGTTGTAATCGGGCGAGTTTCTACTTTCAGGTGCAACAGGAATTTTTGCGTTAAGTCAATCCGTTCGCGAGATATGGGAGTTTGAAGCTAAGAAATGGTTGAGAAGACAACAAATTTTTCGCACTTCTGCTGCTCCAAACGCTTAACCAGAATGGCCTAGGGAAAAAACACACATACCGTTGTAATCGGGCGAGTTTCTACTTTCAGATACAATTGGAATTTTTGGGTTAGGTCAATCCGTTCGCGAGATATGGGAGTTTGAAGCCAAGGAATGGTTGAGAAGGCAAAAAATTTTTCCCAATTCTGTTGCTCCAAACGCTTAACAAGAATGGCCTAGGGAAAAAATACACATACCGTTGTAATCGGGCGAGTTTCTAATTTCAGATCAACAGGAATTTTTGGGTTAGGTCAATCCGTTCGCGAGATATGGGAGTTTGACGCTAAGAAATGGTTGAGAAGACAACAAATTTTTCGCACTTCTGCTGCTCCAAACGCTTAGCAAGAATGGCCTAGGGAAAAAATACACATACCGTTGTAATCGGGCGAGTTTCTACTTTCAGATGCAATAGAAATTTTTGGGTTAGGTCAATCCGTTCGCGAGATATGGGAATTTTGAAGCTAAGAAATGGTTGAGAAGACAACAAATTTTTCGCACTTCTGCTGCTCCAAACGCTTAACCAGAATGGCCTATGGAAAAAATACACATACCGTTGTAATCGGGCGAGTTTCTACTTTCAGACGCAACAGGAATTTTTGAGTTAGGTCAATCCGTTCGCGAGATATGGGAGTTTGAAGCCAAGGAATGGTTGAGAAGGCAACAAATTTTTCGCAATTCTGCTGCTCCAAACGCCTAACCAGAATGGCCTAGGGAAAAAATACACATACCGTTGTAATCGGGCGAGTTTCTACTTTCAGACGCTACAGGAATTTTTTGGTTAGGTCAATCCGTTCGCGAGATATGGGAGTTTGAAGCCAAGAAATGGTTGAGAAGGCGAAAAATTTTTCGCAATTCTGCTGCTCCAATCGCTTAACAAGAATGGCCTAGTGTGAAAATACACATACCGCTGTAATCGGGCGAGTTTCTACTTTCAGATGCAACAGGAATTTTTGGGTTAGGTCAATCCGTTCGCGAGATATGGGAGTTTGAAGCCAAGAAATGGTTGAGAAGGCAAAAAATTTTTCGCAATTCTGCTGCTCCAAACGCTTAACCAGAATGGCCTAGGGAAAAAATACACATACCGTTGTAATCGGGCGAGTTTCTACTTTCAGACGCAACAGGAATTTTTGGGTTAGGTCAATCCGTTCGGGAGATATGGGAGTTTGAAGCCAAGAAATGGTTGAGAAGGCAGAAAATTTTTCGCAATTCTGCTGCTACAAACGCTTAACCAGAATGGCCTAGGGAAAAAATACACATACCGCTGTAATCGGGCGAGTTTCTACTTTCAGATGCAATAGGAATTTTTGGGTTAGGGCAATCCGTTCGCGAGATATGGGAGTTTGAAGCCGAGAAATAGTTGAGAAGGCAAAAAATTTTTCGCAATTCTGCTGCTCCAAACGCTTAACAAGAATGGCCTAGGGAAAAAATACACATACCGTTGTAATCGGGCGAGTTTCTACTTTCAGACGCAATAGGAATTTTTGGGTTAGGTCAATCCGTTCGCGAGATATGCGAGTTTGAAACTAAGAAATGGTTGGGAAGACAACAAATTTTTCGCAATTCTGCTGATCCAAACGCTTAACCAGAATGGGCTAGGGAAAAAATACACATACCGTTGTAATCGGGCGAGTTTCTACTTTCAGACGCCACAGGAATTTTTGGGTTAGGTCAATCCGTTCGCGAGATATGGGAGTTTGAAGCCAAGAAATGGTTGAGAAGGCAAAAAATTTTTCGCAATTCTGCTGCTCCAAACGCTTAACCAGAATGGCCTAGGGAAAAAATACACATACCGTTGTAATCGGGCGAGTTTCTACTTTCAGATGCAACAGGTATTTTTGCGTTAGGTCAATCCGTTCGCGAGATATGGGAGTTTGAAGCTAAGAAATGGTGAGAAGACAACAAATTTTTCGCACTTCTGCTGCTCCAAACGCTTAACCAGAATGGCCTAGGGAAAAAATACACATACCGTTGTAATCGGGCGAGTTTCTACTTTCAGATAAAATTGGAATTTTTGGGTTAGGTCAATCCGTTCGCGAGATATGGGAGTTTGAAGCCAAGGAATGGTTGAGAAGGCAAAAAATTTTTCCCAATTCTGCTGCTCCAAACGCTTAACAAGAATGGCCTAGGGAAAAAATACACATACCGTTGTAATCGGGCGAGTTTCTACTTTCAGACCAACAGGAATTTTTGGTTTAGGTCAATCCGTTCGCGAGATATGGGAGTTTGAAGCTAAGAAATGGTTGAGAAGACAACAAATTTTTCGCACTTCTGCTGCTCCAAACGCTTAACCAGAATGGCCAAGGGAAAAAATACGCATACCGTTGTAATCGGGCGAGTTTCTACTTTCAGATGCAGTAGGAATTTTTGGGTTAGGTCAATCCGTTCGCGAGATATGGGAGTTTGAAGCCAAGAAATGGTTGAGAAGGCAAAAAATTTTTAGCAATTCTGCTGCTCCAAACGCTTAACAAGAATGGCCTAGGGAAAAAATACACATACCGTTGTAATCGGGCGAGTTTCTACTTTCAGACGCTACAGGAACTTTTGGGTTAGGTCAATCCGTTCGCGAGATATGGGAGTTTGACGCTAAGAAATGGTTGAGAGGACAACAAATTTTTCGCAATTCCGCTGCTCCAAACGCTTAACCAGAATGGCCTAGGGAAAAAATACACATACCGTTGTAATCGGGCGAGTTTCTACTTTCAGACGCTACAGGAATTTTTGGGTTAGGTCAATCCGTTCGCGAGATATGGGAGTTTGACGCTAAGAAATGGTTGAGAGGACAACAAATTTTTCGCAATTCTGCTGTTCCAAACGCTTAACCAGAATGGCATAGGGAAAAAATACACATACCGTTGTAATCGGGCGAGTTTCTACTTTCAGATGCAACAGGAATTTTTGGGTTAGGTCAATCCGTTCGCGAGATATGGGAGTTTGAAGCTAAGAAATGGTTGAGAAGACAACAAATTTTTCGCACTTCTGCTGCTCCAAACGCTTAACCAGAATGGCCTAGGGAAAAAATACACATACCGTTGTAATCGGGCGAGTTTCTACTTTCAGATGCAGTAGGAATTTTTGGGTTAGGTCAATCCGTACGCGAGATATGGGAGTTTGAAGCCAAGAAATGGTTGAGAAGGTAAAAAATTTTTCGCAATTCTGCTGCTCCACACGCTTAACCAGAATGGCCTAGGGAAAAAATACACATACCGTTGTAATCGGGCGAGTTTCTACTTTCAGATGCAACAGGAATTTTTGGGTTAGGACAATCCGTTCGCGAGATATGGGAGTTTGAAGCCAAGAAATGGTTGAGAAGGCAGAAAATTTTTCGCAATTCTGCTGCTCCAAACGCTTAACAAGAATGGCCTAGGGAAAAAATACACATACCGTTGTAATCGGGCGAGTTTCTACTTTCAGATGCAACAGGAATTTTTGGGTTATGTCAATCCGTTCGAGAGATATGGGAGTTTGACGCTAAGAAATGGTTGAGAAGACAACAAATTTTTCGCAATTCTGCTGCTCCAAACGCTTAACCAGAATGGCCTAGGGAAAAAATACACATACCGTTGTAATCGGGCTAGTTTCTACTTTCAGATGCAATAGGAATTTTTGGGTTAGGTCAATCCGTTCGCGAGATATGCGAGTTTGAAACTAAGAAATGGTTGGGAAGACAACAAATTTTTCGCAATTCTGCTGATCCAAACGCTTAACCAGAATGGGCTAGGGAAAAAATACACATACCGTTGTAATCGGGCGAGTTTCTACTTTCAGACGCCACAGGAATTTTTGGGTTAGGTCAATCCGTTCGCGAGATATGGGAGTTTGAAGCCAAGAAATGGTTGAGAAGGCAAAAAATTTTTCGCAATTCTGCTGCTCCAAACGCTTAACCAGAATGGCCTAGGGAAAAAATACACATACCGTTGTAATCGGGCGAGTTTCTACTTTCAGATGCAATAGGAATTTTTGGGTTAGGTCAATCCGTTCGCGAGATATGGGTGTTTGAAGCCAAGAAATGGATGAGAAGGCAAAAAATTTTTCGCAATTCTGCTGCTCCAAACGCTTAACCAGAATGGCCTAGGGACAAAATACACATACCGTTGTAATCGGGCGAGTTTCTACTTTCAGATGCAACAGGAATTTTTGGGTTAGATCAATCCGTTTGCGAGATATGGGAGTTTGACGCTAAGAAATGGTTGAGAAGACAACAAATTTTTCGCAATTCTGCTGCCCCAAACGCTTAACCAGAATGGCCTAGGGAAAAAATACACATACCGTTGTAATCGGGCGAGTTTCTACTTTCAGACGCTACAGGAATTTTTTGGTTAGGTCAATCCGTTCGCGAGATATGGGAGTTTGAAGCCAAGAAATGGTTGAGAAGGCCAAAAATTTTTCGCAATTCTGCTGCTCCAAACGCTTAACAAGAATGGCCTAGTGTAAAAATACACATACCGCTGTAATCGGGCGAGTTTCTACTTTCAGATGCAACAGGAATTTTTGGGTTAGGTCAATCCGTTCGCGAGATATGGGAGTTTGAAGCCAAGAAATGGTTGAGAACGCAAAAAATTTTTCGCAATTCTGCTGCTCCAAACGCTTAACCAGAATGGCCTAGGGAAAAAATACACATACCGTTGTAATCGGGCGAGTTTCTACTTTCAGATGCAATAGGAATTTTTGGGTTAGGTCAATCCGTTCGCGAGATATGGTAGTTTGAAGCCAAGAAATGGTTGAGAAGGGAAAAAATTTTTCGCAATTCTGCTGCTCCAAACGCTTAACCAGAATGGCCTAGGGAAAAAATACACACACCGTTGTAATCGGGCGAGTTTTTACTTTCAGATGCAATAGGAATTTTTGGGTTAGGTCAATCCGTTCGCGAGATATGGGAGTTTGAAGCCAAGAAATGGTTGAGAAGGAAAAAATTTTTCGCAATTCTGCTGCTCCAAACGCTTAACCAGAATGGCCTAGGAAGAAAATACACATACCGTTGTAATCGGGCTAGTTTCTACTTTCAGATGTAATAGGAATTTTTGGGTTAGGTCAATCCGTTCGCGAGATATGGGAGTTTGAAGCCAAGAAATGGTTGAGAAGGCAGAAAATTTTTCGCAATTCTGCTGCTACAAACGCTTAACCAGAATGGCCTAGGGAAAAAATACACATACCGCTGTAATCGGGCGAGTTTCTACTTTCAGATGCAATAGGAATTTTTGGGTTAGGGCAATCCGTTCGCGAGATATGGGAGTTTGAAGCCAAGAAATAGTTGAGAAGGCAAAAAATTTTTCGCAATTCTGCTGCTCCAAACGCTTAACAAGAATGGCCTAGGGAAAAAATACACATACCGTTGTAATCGGGCGAGTTTCTACTTTCAGATGCAATAGGAATTTTTGGGTTAGGTCAATCCGTTCGCGAGATATGGGAGTTTGAAGCCAAGAAATGGTTGAGAAGGGAGAAAATTTTTCGCAATTCTGCTGCTCCAAACGCTTAACCAGAATGGCCTAGGGAAAAAATACACACACCGTTGTAATCGGGCGAGTTTCTACTATCAGATGCAATAGGAATTTTTGGGTTAGGTCAATCCGTTCGCGAGATATGCGAGTTTGAAACTAAGAAATGGTTGGGAAGACAACAAATTTTTCGCAATTCTGCTGATCCAAACGCTTAACCAGAATGGGCTAGGGAAAAAATACACATACCGTTGTAATCGGGCGAGTTTCTACTTTCAGATGCAATAGGAATTTTTGGGTTAGGTCAATCCGTTCGCGAGATATGGGAGTTTGAAGCCAAGAAATGGTTGAGAAGGGAAAAAATTTTTCGCAATTCTGCTGCTCCAAACGCTTAACCAGAATGACCTAGGGAAAAAATACACACACCGTTGTAATCGGGCGAGTTTTTACTTTCAGATGCAATAGGAATTTTTGGGTTACGTCAATCCGTTCGCGAGATATGGGAGTTTGAAGCCAAGAAATGGTTGAGAAGGAAAAAATTTTTCGCAATTCTGCTGCTCCAAACGCTTAACCAGAATGGCCTAGGAAGAAAATACACATACCGTTGTAATCGGGCTAGTTTCTACTTTCAGATGTAATAGGAATTTTTGGGTTAGGTCAATCCGTTCGCGAGATATGCGAGTTTGAAACTAAGAAATGGTTGGGAAGACAACAAATTTTTCGCAATTCTGCTGATCCAAACGCTTAACCAGAATGGGCTAGGGAAAAAATACACATACCGTTGTAATCGGGCGAGTTTCTACTTTCATTTGCAACAGGAATTTTTGCGTTAGGTCAATCCGTTCGCGAGATATGGGAGTTTGAAGCTAAGAAATGGTTGAGAAGACAACAAATTTTTCGCACTTCTGCTGCTCCAAACGCTTAACCAGAATGGCCTAGGGAAAAAATACACATACCGTTGTAATCGGGCGAGTTTCTACTTTCAGATACAATTGGAATTTTTGGGTTAGGTCAATCCGTTCGCGAGATATGGGAGTTTGAAGCCAAGGAATGGTTGAGAAGGCAAAAAATTTTTCCCAATTCTGCTGCTCCAAACGCTTAACAGGAATGGCCTAGGGAAAAAATACACATACCGTTGTAATCGGGAGAGTTTCTAATTTCAGATGCAACAGGAATTTTTGGGTTAGGTCAATCCGTTCGCGAGATATGGGAGTTTGACGCTAAGAAATGGTTGAGAAGACAACAAATTTTTCGCACTTCTGCTGCTCCAAACGCTTAACCAGAATGGCCTATGGAAAAAATACACATACCGTTGTAATCGGGCGAGTTTCTACTTTCAGATGCAATAGGAATTTTTGAGTTAGGTCAATCCGTTCGCGAGATATGGGAGTTTGAAGCTAAGAAATGGTTGAGAAGACAACAAATTTTTCGCACTTCTGCTGCTCCAAACGCTTAACCAGAATGGCCTAGGAAAACAATACACATACCGTTGTAATCGGGCGAGTTTCTACTTTCAGGTGCAACAGGAATTTTTGCGTTAAGTCAATCCGTTCGCGAGATATGGGAGTTTGAAGCTAAGAAATGGTTGAGAAGACAACAAATTTTTCGCACTTCTGCTGCTCCAAACGCTTAACCAGAATGGCCTAGGGAAAAAACACACATACCGTTGTAATCGGGCGAGTTTCTACTTTCAGATACAATTGGAATTTTTGGGTTAGGTCAATCCGTTCGCGAGATATGGGAGTTTGAAGCCAAGGAATGGTTGAGAAGGCAAAAAATTTTTCCCAATTCTGTTGCTCCAAACGCTTAACAAGAATGGCCTAGGGAAAAAATACACATACCGTTGTAATCGGGCGAGTTTCTAATTTCAGATCAACAGGAATTTTTGGGTTAGGTCAATCCGTTCGCGAGATATGGGAGTTTGACGCTAAGAAATGGTTGAGAAGACAACAAATTTTTCGCACTTCTGCTGCTCCAAACGCTTAGCAAGAATGGCCTAGGGAAAAAATACACATACCGTTGTAATCGGGCGAGTTTCTACTTTCAGATGCAATAGAAATTTTTGGGTTAGGTCAATCCGTTCGCGAGATATGGGAATTTTGAAGCTAAGAAATGGTTGAGAAGACAACAAATTTTTCGCACTTCTGCTGCTCCAAACGCTTAACCAGAATGGCCTATGGAAAAAATACACATACCGTTGTAATCGGGCGAGTTTCTACTTTCAGACGCAACAGGAATTTTTGAGTTAGGTCAATCCGTTCGCGAGATATGGGAGTTTGAAGCCAAGGAATGGTTGAGAAGGCAACAAATTTTTCGCAATTCTGCTGCTCCAAACGCCTAACCAGAATGGCCTAGGGAAAAAATACACATACCGTTGTAATCGGGCGAGTTTCTACTTTCAGACGCTACAGGAATTTTTTGGTTAGGTCAATCCGTTCGCGAGATATGGGAGTTTGAAGCCAAGAAATGGTTGAGAAGGCGAAAAATTTTTCGCAATTCTGCTGCTCCAAACGCTTAACAAGAATGGCCTAGTGTGAAAATACACATACCGCTGTAATCGGGCGAGTTTCTACTTTCAGATGCAACAGGAATTTTTGGGTTAGGTCAATCCGTTCGCGAGATATGGGAGTTTGAAGCCAAGAAATGGTTGAGAAGGCAAAAAATTTTTCGCAATTCTTCTGCTCCAAACGCTTAACCAGAATGGCCTAGGGAAAAAATACACATACCGTTGTAATCGGGCGAGTTTCTACTTTCAGACGCAACAGGAATTTTTGGGTTAGGTCAATCCGTTCGGGAGATATGGGAGTTTGAAGCCAAGAAATGGTTGAGAAGGCAGAAAATTTTTCGCAATTCTGCTGCTACAAACGCTTAACCAGAATGGCCTAGGGAAAAAATACACATACCGCTGTAATCGGGCGAGTTTCTACTTTCAGATGCAATAGGAATTTTTGGGTTAGGGCAATCCGTTCGCGAGATATGGGAGTTTGAAGCCGAGAAATAGTTGAGAAGGCAAAAAATTTTTCGCAATTCTGCTGCTCCAAACGCTTAACAAGAATGGCCTAGGGAAAAAATACACATACCGTTGTAATCGGGCGAGTTTCTACTTTCAGACGCAATAGGAATTTTTGGGTTAGGTCAATCCGTTCGCGAGATATGCGAGTTTGAAACTAAGAAATGGTTGGGAAGACAACAAATTTTTCGCAATTCTGCTGATCCAAACGCTTAACCAGAATGGGCTAGGGAAAAAATACACATACCGTTGTAATCGGGCGAGTTTCTACTTTCAGACGCCACAGGAATTTTTGGGTTAGGTCAATCCGTTCGCGAGATATGGGAGTTTGAAGCCAAGAAATGGTTGAGAAGGCAAAAAATTTTTCGCAATTCTGCTGCTCCAAACGCTTAACCAGAATGGCCTAGGGAAAAAATACACATACCGTTGTAATCGGGCGAGTTTCTACTTTCAGATGCAACAGGTATTTTTGCGTTAGGTCAATCCGTTCGCGAGATATGGGAGTTTGAAGCTAAGAAATGGTGAGAAGACAACAAATTTTTCGCACTTCTGCTGCTCCAAACGCTTAACCAGAATGGCCTAGGGAAAAAATACACATACCGTTGTAATCGGGCGAGTTTCTACTTTCAGATAAAATTGGAATTTTTGGGTTAGGTCAATCCGTTCGCGAGATATGGGAGTTTGAAGCCAAGGAATGGTTGAGAAGGCAAAAAATTTTTCCCAATTCTGCTGCTCCAAACGCTTAACAAGAATGGCCTAGGGAAAAAATACACATACCGTTGTAATCGGGCGAGTTTCTACTTTCAGACCAACAGGAATTTTTGGTTTAGGTCAATCCGTTCGCGAGATATGGGAGTTTGAAGCTAAGAAATGGTTGAGAAGACAACAAATTTTTCGCACTTCTGCTGCTCCAAACGCTTAACCAGAATGGCCAAGGGAAAAAATACGCATACCGTTGTAATCGGGCGAGTTTCTACTTTCAGATGCAGTAGGAATTTTTGGGTTAGGTCAATCCGTTCGCGAGATATGGGAGTTTGAAGCCAAGAAATGGTTGAGAAGGCAAAAAATTTTTAGCAATTCTGCTGCTCCAAACGCTTAACAAGAATGGCCTAGGGAAAAAATACACATACCGTTGTAATCGGGCGAGTTTCTACTTTCAGACGCTACAGGAACTTTTGGGTTAGGTCAATCCGTTCGCGAGATATGGGAGTTTGACGCTAAGAAATGGTTGAGAGGACAACAAATTTTTCGCAATTCCGCTGCTCCAAACGCTTAACCAGAATGGCCTAGGGAAAAAATACACATACCGTTGTAATCGGGCGAGTTTCTACTTTCAGACGCTACAGGAATTTTTGGGTTAGGTCAATCCGTTCGCGAGATATGGGAGTTTGACGCTAAGAAATGGTTGAGAGGACAACAAATTTTTCGCAATTCTGCTGTTCCAAACGCTTAACCAGAATGGCATAGGGAAAAAATACACATACCGTTGTAATCGGGCGAGTTTCTACTTTCAGATGCAACAGGAATTTTTGGGTTAGGTCAATCCGTTCGCGAGATATGGGAGTTTGAAGCTAAGAAATGGTTGAGAAGACAACAAATTTTTCGCACTTCTGCTGCTCCAAACGCTTAACCAGAATGGCCTAGGGAAAAAATACACATACCGTTGTAATCGGGCGAGTTTCTACTTTCAGATGCAGTAGGAATTTTTGGGTTAGGTCAATCCGTACGCGAGATATGGGAGTTTGAAGCCAAGAAATGGTTGAGAAGGTAAAAAATTTTTCGCAATTCTGCTGCTCCACACGCTTAACCAGAATGGCCTAGGGAAAAAATACACATACCGTTGTAATCGGGCGAGTTTCTACTTTCAGATGCAACAGGAATTTTTGGGTTAGGACAATCCGTTCGCGAGATATGGGAGTTTGAAGCCAAGAAATGGTTGAGAAGGCAAAAAATTTTTCGCAATTCTGCTGCTCCAAACGCTTAACCAGAATGGCCTAGGGAAAAAATACACATACCGTTGTAATCGGGCGAGTTTCTACTTTCAGACGCAACAGGAATTTTTGGGTTAGGTCAATCCGTTCGGGAGATATGGGAGTTTGAAGCCAAGAAATGGTTGAGAAGGCAGAAAATTTTTCGCAATTCTGCTGCTACAAACGCTTAACCAGAATGGCCTAGGGAAAAAATACACATACCGCTGTAATCGGGCGAGTTTCTACTTTCAGATGCAATAGGAATTTTTGGGTTAGGGCAATCCGTTCGCGAGATATGGGAGTTTGAAGCCGAGAAATAGTTGAGAAGGCAAAAAATTTTTCGCAATTCTGCTGCTCCAAACGCTTAACAAGAATGGCCTAGGGAAAAAATACACATACCGTTGTAATCGGGCGAGTTTCTACTTTCAGACGCAATAGGAATTTTTGGGTTAGGTCAATCCGTTCGCGAGATATGCGAGTTTGAAACTAAGAAATGGTTGGGAAGACAACAAATTTTTCGCAATTCTGCTGATCCAAACGCTTAACCAGAATGGGCTAGGGAAAAAATACACATACCGTTGTAATCGGGCGAGTTTCTACTTTCAGACGCCACAGGAATTTTTGGGTTAGGTCAATCCGTTCGCGAGATATGGGAGTTTGAAGCCAAGAAATGGTTGAGAAGGCAAAAAATTTTTCGCAATTCTGCTGCTCCAAACGCTTAACCAGAATGGCCTAGGGAAAAAATACACATACCGTTGTAATCGGGCGAGTTTCTACTTTCAGATGCAACAGGTATTTTTGCGTTAGGTCAATCCGTTCGCGAGATATGGGAGTTTGAAGCTAAGAAATGGTGAGAAGACAACAAATTTTTCGCACTTCTGCTGCTCCAAACGCTTAACCAGAATGGCCTAGGGAAAAAATACACATACCGTTGTAATCGGGCGAGTTTCTACTTTCAGATAAAATTGGAATTTTTGGGTTAGGTCAATCCGTTCGCGAGATATGGGAGTTTGAAGCCAAGGAATGGTTGAGAAGGCAAAAAATTTTTCCCAATTCTGCTGCTCCAAACGCTTAACAAGAATGGCCTAGGGAAAAAATACACATACCGTTGTAATCGGGCGAGTTTCTACTTTCAGACCAACAGGAATTTTTGGTTTAGGTCAATCCGTTCGCGAGATATGGGAGTTTGAAGCTAAGAAATGGTTGAGAAGACAACAAATTTTTCGCACTTCTGCTGCTCCAAACGCTTAACCAGAATGGCCAAGGGAAAAAATACGCATACCGTTGTAATCGGGCGAGTTTCTACTTTCAGATGCAGTAGGAATTTTTGGGTTAGGTCAATCCGTTCGCGAGATATGGGAGTTTGAAGCCAAGAAATGGTTGAGAAGGCAAAAAATTTTTAGCAATTCTGCTGCTCCAAACGCTTAACAAGAATGGCCTAGGGAAAAAATACACATACCGTTGTAATCGGGCGAGTTTCTACTTTCAGACGCTACAGGAACTTTTGGGTTAGGTCAATCCGTTCGCGAGATATGGGAGTTTGACGCTAAGAAATGGTTGAGAGGACAACAAATTTTTCGCAATTCTGCTGCTCCAAACGCTTAACCAGAATGGCCAAGGGAAAAAATACGCATACCGTTGTAATCGGGCGAGTTTCTACTTTCAGATGCAGTAGGAATTTTTGGGTTAGGTCAATCCGTTCGCGAGATATGGGAGTTTGAAGCCAAGAAATGGTTGAGAAGGCAAAAAATTTTTAGCAATTCTGCTGCTCCAAACGCTTAACAAGAATGGCCTAGGGAAAAAATACACATACCGTTGTAATCGGGCGAGTTTCTACTTTCAGACGCTACAGGAACTTTTGGGTTAGGTCAATCCGTTCGCGAGATATGGGAGTTTGACGCTAAGAAATGGTTGAGAGGACAACAAATTTTTCGCAATTCCGCTGCTCCAAACGCTTAACCAGAATGGCCTAGGGAAAAAATACACATACCGTTGTAATCGGGCGAGTTTCTACTTTCAGACGCTACAGGAATTTTTGGGTTAGGTCAATCCGTTCGCGAGATATGGGAGTTTGACGCTAAGAAATGGTTGAGAGGACAACAAATTTTTCGCAATTCTGCTGTTCCAAACGCTTAACCAGAATGGCATAGGGAAAAAATACACATACCGTTGTAATCGGGCGAGTTTCTACTTTCAGATGCAACAGGAATTTTTGGGTTAGGTCAATCCGTTCGCGAGATATGGGAGTTTGAAGCTAAGAAATGGTTGAGAAGACAACAAATTTTTCGCACTTCTGCTGCTCCAAACGCTTAACCAGAATGGCCTAGGGAAAAAATACACATACCGTTGTAATCGGGCGAGTTTCTACTTTCAGATGCAGTAGGAATTTTTGGGTTAGGTCAATCCGTACGCGAGATATGGGAGTTTGAAGCCAAGAAATGGTTGAGAAGGTAAAAAATTTTTCGCAATTCTGCTGCTCCACACGCTTAACCAGAATGGCCTAGGGAAAAAATACACATACCGTTGTAATCGGGCGAGTTTCTACTTTCAGATGCAACAGGAATTTTTGGGTTAGGACAATCCGTTCGCGAGATATGGGAGTTTGAAGCCAAGAAATGGTTGAGAAGGCAGAAAATTTTTCGCAATTCTGCTGCTCCAAACGCTTAACAAGAATGGCCTAGGGAAAAAATACACATACCGTTGTAATCGGGCGAGTTTCTACTTTCAGATGCAACAGGAATTTTTGGGTTATGTCAATCCGTTCGAGAGATATGGGAGTTTGACGCTAAGAAATGGTTGAGAAGACAACAAATTTTTCGCAATTCTGCTGCTCCAAACGCTTAACCAGAATGGCCTAGGGAAAAAATACACATACCGTTGTAATCGGGCTAGTTTCTACTTTCAGATGCAATAGGAATTTTTGGGTTAGGTCAATCCGTTCGCGAGATATGCGAGTTTGAAACTAAGAAATGGTTGGGAAGACAACAAATTTTTCGCAATTCTGCTGATCCAAACGCTTAACCAGAATGGGCTAGGGAAAAAATACACATACCGTTGTAATCGGGCGAGTTTCTACTTTCAGACGCCACAGGAATTTTTGGGTTAGGTCAATCCGTTCGCGAGATATGGGAGTTTGAAGCCAAGAAATGGTTGAGAAGGCAAAAAATTTTTCGCAATTCTGCTGCTCCAAACGCTTAACCAGAATGGCCTAGGGAAAAAATACACATACCGTTGTAATCGGGCGAGTTTCTACTTTCAGATGCAATAGGAATTTTTGGGTTAGGTCAATCCGTTCGCGAGATATGGGTGTTTGAAGCCAAGAAATGGATGAGAAGGCAAAAAATTTTTCGCAATTCTGCTGCTCCAAACGCTTAACCAGAATGGCCTAGGGACAAAATACACATACCGTTGTAATCGGGCGAGTTTCTACTTTCAGATGCAACAGGAATTTTTGGGTTAGATCAATCCGTTTGCGAGATATGGGAGTTTGACGCTAAGAAATGGTTGAGAAGACAACAAATTTTTCGCAATTCTGCTGCCCCAAACGCTTAACCAGAATGGCCTAGGGAAAAAATACACATACCGTTGTAATCGGGCGAGTTTCTACTTTCAGACGCTACAGGAATTTTTTGGTTAGGTCAATCCGTTCGCGAGATATGGGAGTTTGAAGCCAAGAAATGGTTGAGAAGGCCAAAAATTTTTCGCAATTCTGCTGCTCCAAACGCTTAACAAGAATGGCCTAGTGTAAAAATACACATACCGCTGTAATCGGGCGAGTTTCTACTTTCAGATGCAACAGGAATTTTTGGGTTAGGTCAATCCGTTCGCGAGATATGGGAGTTTGAAGCCAAGAAATGGTTGAGAACGCAAAAAATTTTTCGCAATTCTGCTGCTCCAAACGCTTAACCAGAATGGCCTAGGGAAAAAATACACATACCGTTGTAATCGGGCGAGTTTCTACTTTCAGATGCAATAGGAATTTTTGGGTTAGGTCAATCCGTTCGCGAGATATGGTAGTTTGAAGCCAAGAAATGGTTGAGAAGGGAAAAAATTTTTCGCAATTCTGCTGCTCCAAACGCTTAACCAGAATGGCCTAGGGAAAAAATACACACACCGTTGTAATCGGGCGAGTTTTTACTTTCAGATGCAATAGGAATTTTTGGGTTAGGTCAATCCGTTCGCGAGATATGGGAGTTTGAAGCCAAGAAATGGTTGAGAAGGAAAAAATTTTTCGCAATTCTGCTGCTCCAAACGCTTAACCAGAATGGCCTAGGAAGAAAATACACATACCGTTGTAATCGGGCTAGTTTCTACTTTCAGATGTAATAGGAATTTTTGGGTTAGGTCAATCCGTTCGCGAGATATGGGAGTTTGAAGCCAAGAAATGGTTGAGAAGGCAGAAAATTTTTCGCAATTCTGCTGCTACAAACGCTTAACCAGAATGGCCTAGGGAAAAAATACACATACCGCTGTAATCGGGCGAGTTTCTACTTTCAGATGCAATAGGAATTTTTGGGTTAGGGCAATCCGTTCGCGAGATATGGGAGTTTGAAGCCAAGAAATAGTTGAGAAGGCAAAAAATTTTTCGCAATTCTGCTGCTCCAAACGCTTAACAAGAATGGCCTAGGGAAAAAATACACATACCGTTGTAATCGGGCGAGTTTCTACTTTCAGATGCAATAGGAATTTTTGGGTTAGGTCAATCCGTTCGCGAGATATGGGAGTTTGAAGCCAAGAAATGGTTGAGAAGGGAGAAAATTTTTCGCAATTCTGCTGCTCCAAACGCTTAACCAGAATGGCCTAGGGAAAAAATACACACACCGTTGTAATCGGGCGAGTTTCTACTATCAGATGCAATAGGAATTTTTGGGTTAGGTCAATCCGTTCGCGAGATATGCGAGTTTGAAACTAAGAAATGGTTGGGAAGACAACAAATTTTTCGCAATTCTGCTGATCCAAACGCTTAGCCAGAATGGGCTAGGGAAAAAATACACATACCGTTGTAATCGGGCGAGTTTCTACTTTCAGACGCCACAGGAATTTTTGGGTTAGGTCAATCCGTTCGCGAGATATGGGAGTTTGAAGCCAAGAAATGGTTGAGAAGGCAAAAAATTTTTCGCACTTCTGCTGCTCCAAACGCTTAACCAGAATGGCCTAGGGAAAAAATACACATACCGTTGTAATCGGGCGAGTTTCTACTTTCAGATAAAATTGGAATTTTTGGGTTAGGTCAATCCGTTCGCGAGATATGGGAGTTTGAAGCCAAGGAATGGTTGAGAAGGCAAAAAATTTTTCCCAATTCTGCTGCTCCAAACGCTTAACAAGAATGGCCTAGGGAAAAAATACACATACCGTTGTAATCGGGCGAGTTTCTACTTTCAGACCAACAGGAATTTTTGGTTTAGGTCAATCCGTTCGCGAGATATGGGAGTTTGAAGCTAAGAAATGGTTGAGAAGACAACAAATTTTTCGCACTTCTGCTGCTCCAAACGCTTAACCAGAATGGCCAAGGGAAAAAATACGCATACCGTTGTAATCGGGCGAGTTTCTACTTTCAGATGCAGTAGGAATTTTTGGGTTAGGTCAATCCGTTCGCGAGATATGGGAGTTTGAAGCCAAGAAATGGTTGAGAAGGCAAAAAATTTTTAGCAATTCTGCTGCTCCAAACGCTTAACAAGAATGGCCTAGGGAAAAAATACACATACCGTTGTAATCGGGCGAGTTTCTACTTTCAGACGCTACAGGAACTTTTGGGTTAGGTCAATCCGTTCGCGAGATATGGGAGTTTGACGCTAAGAAATGGTTGAGAGGACAACAAATTTTTCGCAATTCTGCTGCTCCAAACGCTTAACCAGAATGGCCAAGGGAAAAAATACGCATACCGTTGTAATCGGGCGAGTTTCTACTTTCAGATGCAGTAGGAATTTTTGGGTTAGGTCAATCCGTTCGCGAGATATGGGAGTTTGAAGCCAAGAAATGGTTGAGAAGGCAAAAAATTTTTAGCAATTCTGCTGCTCCAAACGCTTAACAAGAATGGCCTAGGGAAAAAATACACATACCGTTGTAATCGGGCGAGTTTCTACTTTCAGACGCTACAGGAACTTTTGGGTTAGGTCAATCCGTTCGCGAGATATGGGAGTTTGACGCTAAGAAATGGTTGAGAGGACAACAAATTTTTCGCAATTCCGCTGCTCCAAACGCTTAACCAGAATGGCCTAGGGAAAAAATACACATACCGTTGTAATCGGGCGAGTTTCTACTTTCAGACGCTACAGGAATTTTTGGGTTAGGTCAATCCGTTCGCGAGATATGGGAGTTTGACGCTAAGAAATGGTTGAGAGGACAACAAATTTTTCGCAATTCTGCTGTTCCAAACGCTTAACCAGAATGGCATAGGGAAAAAATACACATACCGTTGTAATCGGGCGAGTTTCTACTTTCAGATGCAACAGGAATTTTTGGGTTAGGTCAATCCGTTCGCGAGATATGGGAGTTTGAAGCTAAGAAATGGTTGAGAAGACAACAAATTTTTCGCACTTCTGCTGCTCCAAACGCTTAACCAGAATGGCCTAGGGAAAAAATACACATACCGTTGTAATCGGGCGAGTTTCTACTTTCAGATGCAGTAGGAATTTTTGGGTTAGGTCAATCCGTACGCGAGATATGGGAGTTTGAAGCCAAGAAATGGTTGAGAAGGTAAAAAATTTTTCGCAATTCTGCTGCTCCACACGCTTAACCAGAATGGCCTAGGGAAAAAATACACATACCGTTGTAATCGGGCGAGTTTCTACTTTCAGATGCAACAGGAATTTTTGGGTTAGGACAATCCGTTCGCGAGATATGGGAGTTTGAAGCCAAGAAATGGTTGAGAAGGCAGAAAATTTTTCGCAATTCTGCTGCTCCAAACGCTTAACAAGAATGGCCTAGGGAAAAAATACACATACCGTTGTAATCGGGCGAGTTTCTACTTTCAGATGCAACAGGAATTTTTGGGTTATGTCAATCCGTTCGAGAGATATGGGAGTTTGACGCTAAGAAATGGTTGAGAAGACAACAAATTTTTCGCAATTCTGCTGCTCCAAACGCTTAACCAGAATGGCCTAGGGAAAAAATACACATACCGTTGTAATCGGGCTAGTTTCTACTTTCAGATGCAATAGGAATTTTTGGGTTAGGTCAATCCGTTCGCGAGATATGCGAGTTTGAAACTAAGAAATGGTTGGGAAGACAACAAATTTTTCGCAATTCTGCTGATCCAAACGCTTAACCAGAATGGGCTAGGGAAAAAATACACATACCGTTGTAATCGGGCGAGTTTCTACTTTCAGACGCCACAGGAATTTTTGGGTTAGGTCAATCCGTTCGCGAGATATGGGAGTTTGAAGCCAAGAAATGGTTGAGAAGGCAAAAAATTTTTCGCAATTCTGCTGCTCCAAACGCTTAACCAGAATGGCCTAGGGAAAAAATACACATACCGTTGTAATCGGGCGAGTTTCTACTTTCAGATGCAATAGGAATTTTTGGGTTAGGTCAATCCGTTCGCGAGATATGGGTGTTTGAAGCCAAGAAATGGATGAGAAGGCAAAAAATTTTTCGCAATTCTGCTGCTCCAAACGCTTAACCAGAATGGCCTAGGGACAAAATACACATACCGTTGTAATCGGGCGAGTTTCTACTTTCAGATGCAACAGGAATTTTTGGGTTAGATCAATCCGTTTGCGAGATATGGGAGTTTGACGCTAAGAAATGGTTGAGAAGACAACAAATTTTTCGCAATTCTGCTGCCCCAAACGCTTAACCAGAATGGCCTAGGGAAAAAATACACATACCGTTGTAATCGGGCGAGTTTCTACTTTCAGACGCTACAGGAATTTTTTGGTTAGGTCAATCCGTTCGCGAGATATGGGAGTTTGAAGCCAAGAAATGGTTGAGAAGGCCAAAAATTTTTCGCAATTCTGCTGCTCCAAACGCTTAACAAGAATGGCCTAGTGTAAAAATACACATACCGCTGTAATCGGGCGAGTTTCTACTTTCAGATGCAACAGGAATTTTTGGGTTAGGTCAATCCGTTCGCGAGATATGGGAGTTTGAAGCCAAGAAATGGTTGAGAACGCAAAAAATTTTTCGCAATTCTGCTGCTCCAAACGCTTAACCAGAATGGCCTAGGGAAAAAATACACATACCGTTGTAATCGGGCGAGTTTCTACTTTCAGATGCAATAGGAATTTTTGGGTTAGGTCAATCCGTTCGCGAGATATGGTAGTTTGAAGCCAAGAAATGGTTGAGAAGGGAAAAAATTTTTCGCAATTCTGCTGCTCCAAACGCTTAACCAGAATGGCCTAGGGAAAAAATACACACACCGTTGTAATCGGGCGAGTTTTTACTTTCAGATGCAATAGGAATTTTTGGGTTAGGTCAATCCGTTCGCGAGATATGGGAGTTTGAAGCCAAGAAATGGTTGAGAAGGAAAAAATTTTTCGCAATTCTGCTGCTCCAAACGCTTAACCAGAATGGCCTAGGAAGAAAATACACATACCGTTGTAATCGGGCTAGTTTCTACTTTCAGATGTAATAGGAATTTTTGGGTTAGGTCAATCCGTTCGCGAGATATGGGAGTTTGAAGCCAAGAAATGGTTGAGAAGGCAGAAAATTTTTCGCAATTCTGCTGCTACAAACGCTTAACCAGAATGGCCTAGGGAAAAAATACACATACCGCTGTAATCGGGCGAGTTTCTACTTTCAGATGCAATAGGAATTTTTGGGTTAGGGCAATCCGTTCGCGAGATATGGGAGTTTGAAGCCAAGAAATAGTTGAGAAGGCAAAAAATTTTTCGCAATTCTGCTGCTCCAAACGCTTAACAAGAATGGCCTAGGGAAAAAATACACATACCGTTGTAATCGGGCGAGTTTCTACTTTCAGATGCAATAGGAATTTTTGGGTTAGGTCAATCCGTTCGCGAGATATGGGAGTTTGAAGCCAAGAAATGGTTGAGAAGGGAGAAAATTTTTCGCAATTCTGCTGCTCCAAACGCTTAACCAGAATGGCCTAGGGAAAAAATACACACACCGTTGTAATCGGGCGAGTTTCTACTATCAGATGCAATAGGAATTTTTGGGTTAGGTCAATCCGTTCGCGAGATATGCGAGTTTGAAACTAAGAAATGGTTGGGAAGACAACAAATTTTTCGCAATTCTGCTGATCCAAACGCTTAGCCAGAATGGGCTAGGGAAAAAATACACATACCGTTGTAATCGGGCGAGTTTCTACTTTCAGACGCCACAGGAATTTTTGGGTTAGGTCAATCCGTTCGCGAGATATGGGAGTTTGAAGCCAAGAAATGGTTGAGAAGGCAAAAAATTTTTCGCACTTCTGCTGCTCCAAACGCTTAACCAGAATGGCCTAGGGAAAAAATACACATACCGTTGTAATCGGGCGAGTTTCTACTTTCAGATAAAATTGGAATTTTTGGGTTAGGTCAATCCGTTCGCGAGATATGGGAGTTTGAAGCCAAGGAATGGTTGAGAAGGCAAAAAATTTTTCCCAATTCTGCTGCTCCAAACGCTTAACAAGAATGGCCTAGGGAAAAAATACACATACCGTTGTAATCGGGCGAGTTTCTACTTTCAGAACAACAGGAATTTTTGGTTTAGGTCAAATCGTTCGCGAGATATGGGAGTTTGAAGCTAAGAAATGGTTGAGAAGACAACAAATTTTTCGCACTTCTGCTGCTCCAAACGCTTAACCAGAATGGCCTAGGGAAAAAATACACATACCGTTGTAATCGGGCGAGTTTCTACTTTCAGATAAAATTGGAATTTTTGGGTTAGGTCAATCCGTTCGCGAGATATGGGAGTTTGAAGCCAAGGAATGGTTGAGAAGGCAAAAAATTTTTCCCAATTCTGCTGCTCCAAACGCTTAACAAGAATGGCCTAGGGAAAAAATACACATACCGTTGTAATCGGGCGAGTTTCTACTTTCAGAACAACAGGAATTTTTGGTTTAGGTCAAATCGTTCGCGAGATATGGGAGTTTGAAGCTAAGAAATGGTTGAGAAGACAACAAATTTTTCGCACTTCTGCTGCTCCAAACGCTTAACCAGAATGGCCAAGGGAAAAAATACGCATACCGTTGTAATCGGGCGAGTTTCTACTTTCAGATGCAGTAGGAATTTTTGGGTTAGGTCAATCCGTTCGCGAGATATGGGAGTTTGAAGCCAAGAAATGGTTGAGAAGGCAAAAAATTTTTAGCAATTCTGCTGCTCCAAACGCTTAACAAGAATGGCCTAGGGAAAAAATACACATACCGTTGTAATCGGGCGAGTTTCTACTTTCAGACGCTACAGGAATTTTTGGGTTAGGTCAATCCGTTCGCGAGATATGGGAGTTTGACGCTAAGAAATGGTTGAGAGGACAACAAATTTTTCGCAATTCCGCTGCTCCAAACGCTTAACCAGAATGGCCTAGGGAAAAAATACACATACCGTTGTAATCGGGCGAGTTTCTACTTTCAGACGCTACAGGAATTTTTGGGTTAGTTCAATCCGTTCGCGAGATATGGGAGTTTGACGCTAAGAAATGGTTGAGAGGACAACAAATTTTTCGCAATTCTGCTGCTCCAAACGCTTAACCAGAATGGCATAGGGAAAAAATACACATACCGTTGTAATCGGGCGAGTTTCTACTTTCAGATGCAGTAGGAATTTTTGGGTTAGGTCAATCCGTTCGCGAGATATGGGAGTTTGAAGCCAAGAAATGGTTGAGAAGGCAAAAAATTTTTCGCAATTCTGCTGCTCCACACGCTTAACCAGAATGGCCTAGGGAAAAAATACACATACCGTTGTAATCGGGCGAGTTTCTACTTTCAGATGCAACAGGAATTTTTGGGTTAGGACAATCCGTTCGCGAGATATGGGAGTTTGAAGCCAAGAAATGGTTGAGAAGGCAGAAAATTTTTCCCAATTCTGCTGCTCCAAACGCTTAACAAGAATGGCCTAGGGAAAAAATACACATACCGTTGTAATCGGGCGAGTTTCTACTTTCAGATGCAACAGGAATTTTTGGGTTAGGTCAATCCGTTCGAGAGATATGGGAGTTTGACGCTAAGAAATGGTTGAGAAGACAACAAATTTTTCGCAATTCTGCTGCTCCAAACGCTTAACCAGAATGGCCTAGGGAAAAAATACACATACCGTTGTAATCGGGCGAGTTTCTACTTTCAGATGCAACAGGAATTTTTGGGTTAGGACAATCCGTTCGCGAGATATGGGAGTTTGAAGCCAAGAAATGGTTGAGAAGGCAGAAAATTTTTCGCAATTCTGCTGCTCCAAACGCTTAACAAGAATGGCCTAGGGAAAAAATACACACACCGTTGTAATCGGGCGAGTTTCTACTATCAGATGCAATAGGAATTTTTGGGTTAGGTCAATCCGTTCGCGAGATATGGGAGTTTGAAGCCAAGAAATGGTTGAGAAGGAAAAAATTTTTCGCAATTCTGCTGCTCCAAACGCTTAACCAGAATGGCCTAGGGAGAAAATACACATACCGTTGTAATCGGGCTAGTTTCTACTTTCAGATGCAATAGGAATTTTTGGGTTAGGTCAATCCGTTCGCGAGATATGCGAGTTTGAAACTAAGAAATGGTTGGGAAGACAACAAATTTTTCGCAATTCTGCTGATCCAAACGCTTAACCAGAATGGGCTAGGGAAAAAATACACATACCGTTGTAATCGGGCGAGTTTCTACTTTCAGACGCCACAGGAATTTTTGGGTTAGGTCAATCCGTTCGCGAGATATGGGAGTTTGAAGCCAAGAAATGGTTGAGAAGGCAAAAAATTTTTCGCACTTCTGCTGCTCCAAACGCTTAACCAGAATGGCCTAGGGAAAAAATACACATACCGTTGTAATCGGGCGAGTTTCTACTTTCAGATAAAATTGGAATTTTTGGGTTAGGTCAATCCGTTCGCGAGATATGGGAGTTTGAAGCCAAGGAATGGTTGAGAAGGCAAAAAATTTTTCCCAATTCTGCTGCTCCAAACGCTTAACAAGAATGGCCTAGGGAAAAAATACACATACCGTTGTAATCGGGCGAGTTTCTACTTTCAGAACAACAGGAATTTTTGGTTTAGGTCAAATCGTTCGCGAGATATGGGAGTTTGAAGCTAAGAAATGGTTGAGAAGACAACAAATTTTTCGCACTTCTGCTGCTCCAAACGCTTAACCAGAATGGCCAAGGGAAAAAATACGCATACCGTTGTAATCGGGCGAGTTTCTACTTTCAGATGCAGTAGGAATTTTTGGGTTAGGTCAATCCGTTCGCGAGATATGGGAGTTTGAAGCCAAGAAATGGTTGAGAAGGCAAAAAATTTTTAGCAATTCTGCTGCTCCAAACGCTTAACAAGAATGGCCTAGGGAAAAAATACACATACCGTTGTAATCGGGCGAGTTTCTACTTTCAGACGCTACAGGAATTTTTGGGTTAGGTCAATCCGTTCGCGAGATATGGGAGTTTGACGCTAAGAAATGGTTGAGAGGACAACAAATTTTTCGCAATTCCGCTGCTCCAAACGCTTAACCAGAATGGCCTAGGGAAAAAATACACATACCGTTGTAATCGGGCGAGTTTCTACTTTCAGACGCTACAGGAATTTTTGGGTT
Source organism: Ptiloglossa arizonensis (assembly GCF_051014685.1). Taxonomy (NCBI): domain Eukaryota; kingdom Metazoa; phylum Arthropoda; class Insecta; order Hymenoptera; family Colletidae; genus Ptiloglossa; species Ptiloglossa arizonensis. The sequence goes on along the minus strand of NW_027478735.1, from coordinate 540,752 downwards.
AGTTCAATCCGTTCGCGAGATATGGGAGTTTGACGCTAAGAAATGGTTGAGAGGACAACAAATTTTTCGCAATTCTGCTGCTCCAAACGCTTAACCAGAATGGCATAGGGAAAAAATACACATACCGTTGTAATCGGGCGAGTTTCTACTTTCAGATGCAGTAGGAATTTTTGGGTTAGGTCAATCCGTTCGCGAGATATGGGAGTTTGAAGCCAAGAAATGGTTGAGAAGGCAAAAAATTTTTCGCAATTCTGCTGCTCCACACGCTTAACCAGAATGGCCTAGGGAAAAAATACACATACCGTTGTAATCGGGCGAGTTTCTACTTTCAGATGCAACAGGAATTTTTGGGTTAGGACAATCCGTTCGCGAGATATGGGAGTTTGAAGTCAAGAAATGGTTGAGAAGGCAGAAAATTTTTCGCAATTCTGCTGCTCCAAACGCTTAACAAGAATGGCCTAGGGAAAAAATACACATACCGTTGTAATCGGGCGAGTTTCTACTATCAGATGCAATAGGAATTTTTGGGTTAGGTCAATCCGTTCGCGAGATATGGGAGTTTGAAGCCAAGAAATGGTTGAGAAGGAAAAAATTTTTCGCAATTCTGCTGCTCCAAACGCTTAACCAGAATGGCCTAGGGAGAAAATACACATACCGTTGTAATCGGGCTAGTTTCTACTTTCAGATGCAATAGGAATTTTTGGGTTAGGTCAATCCGTTCGCGAGATATGCGAGTTTGAAACTAAGAAATGGTTGGGAAGACAACAAATTTTTCGCAATTCTGCTGCCCCAAACGCTTAACCAGAATGGCCTAGGGAAAAAATACACATACCGTTGTAATCGGGCAAGTTTCTACTTTCAGACGCTACAGGAATTTTTTGGTTAGGTCAATCCGTTCGCGAGATATGGGAGTTTGAAGCCAAGAAATGGTTGAGAAGGCGAAAAATTTTTCGCATTTCTGCTGCTCCAAACGCTTAACAAGAATGGCCTAGTGTAAAAATACACATACCGCTGTAATCGGGCGAGTTTCTACTTTCAGATGCAACAGGAATTTTTGGGTTAGGTCAATCCGTTCGCGAGATATGGGAGTTTGAAGCCAAGAAATGGTTGAGAACGCAAAAAATTTTTCGCAATTCTGCTGCTCCAAACGCTTAACCAGAATGGCCTAGGGAAAAAATACACATACCGCTGTAATCGGGCGAGTTTCTACTTTCAGATGCAATAGGAATTTTTGGGTTAGGGCAATCCGTTCGCGAGATATGGGAGTTTGAAGCCAAGAAATAGTTGAGAAGGCAAAAAATTTTTCGCAATTCTGCTGCTCCAAACGCTTAACAAGAATGGCCTAGGGAAAAAATACACATACCGTTGTAATCGGGCGAGTTTCTACTTTCAGAACAACAGGAATTTTTGGTTTAGGTCAAATCGTTCGCGAGATATGGGAGTTTGAAGCTAAGAAATGGTTGAGAAGACAACAAATTTTTCGCACTTCTGCTGCTCCAAACGCTTAACCAGAATGGCCTAGGGAAAAAATACACATACCGTTGTAATCGGGCGAGTTTCTACTTTCAGATAAAATTGGAATTTTTGGGTTAGGTCAATCCGTTCGCGAGATATGGGAGTTTGAAGCCAAGGAATGGTTGAGAAGGCAAAAAATTTTTCCCAATTCTGCTGCTCCAAACGCTTAACAAGAATGGCCTAGGGAAAAAATACACATACCGTTGTAATCGGGCGAGTTTCTACTTTCAGAACAACAGGAATTTTTGGTTTAGGTCAAATCGTTCGCGAGATATGGGAGTTTGAAGCTAAGAAATGGTTGAGAAGACAACAAATTTTTCGCACTTCTGCTGCTCCAAACGCTTAACCAGAATGGCCAAGGGAAAAAATACGCATACCGTTGTAATCGGGCGAGTTTCTACTTTCAGATGCAGTAGGAATTTTTGGGTTAGGTCAATCCGTTCGCGAGATATGGGAGTTTGAAGCCAAGAAATGGTTGAGAAGGCAAAAAATTTTTAGCAATTCTGCTGCTCCAAACGCTTAACAAGAATGGCCTAGGGAAAAAATACACATACCGTTGTAATCGGGCGAGTTTCTACTTTCAGACGCTACAGGAATTTTTGGGTTAGGTCAATCCGTTCGCGAGATATGGGAGTTTGACGCTAAGAAATGGTTGAGAGGACAACAAATTTTTCGCAATTCCGCTGCTCCAAACGCTTAACCAGAATGGCCTAGGGAAAAAATACACATACCGTTGTAATCGGGCGAGTTTCTACTTTCAGACGCTACAGGAATTTTTGGGTTAGTTCAATCCGTTCGCGAGATATGGGAGTTTGACGCTAAGAAATGGTTGAGAGGACAACAAATTTTTCGCAATTCTGCTGCTCCAAACGCTTAACCAGAATGGCATAGGGAAAAAATACACATACCGTTGTAATCGGGCGAGTTTCTACTTTCAGATGCAGTAGGAATTTTTGGGTTAGGTCAATCCGTTCGCGAGATATGGGAGTTTGAAGCCAAGAAATGGTTGAGAAGGCAAAAAATTTTTCGCAATTCTGCTGCTCCACACGCTTAACCAGAATGGCCTAGGGAAAAAATACACATACCGTTGTAATCGGGCGAGTTTCTACTTTCAGATGCAACAGGAATTTTTGGGTTAGGACAATCCGTTCGCGAGATATGGGAGTTTGAAGCCAAGAAATGGTTGAGAAGGCAGAAAATTTTTCCCAATTCTGCTGCTCCAAACGCTTAACAAGAATGGCCTAGGGAAAAAATACACATACCGTTGTAATCGGGCGAGTTTCTACTTTCAGATGCAACAGGAATTTTTGGGTTAGGTCAATCCGTTCGAGAGATATGGGAGTTTGACGCTAAGAAATGGTTGAGAAGACAACAAATTTTTCGCAATTCTGCTGCTCCAAACGCTTAACCAGAATGGCCTAGGGAAAAAATACACATACCGTTGTAATCGGGCGAGTTTCTACTTTCAGATGCAACAGGAATTTTTGGGTTAGGACAATCCGTTCGCGAGATATGGGAGTTTGAAGCCAAGAAATGGTTGAGAAGGCAGAAAATTTTTCGCAATTCTGCTGCTCCAAACGCTTAACAAGAATGGCCTAGGGAAAAAATACACACACCGTTGTAATCGGGCGAGTTTCTACTATCAGATGCAATAGGAATTTTTGGGTTAGGTCAATCCGTTCGCGAGATATGGGAGTTTGAAGCCAAGAAATGGTTGAGAAGGAAAAAATTTTTCGCAATTCTGCTGCTCCAAACGCTTAACCAGAATGGCCTAGGGAGAAAATACACATACCGTTGTAATCGGGCTAGTTTCTACTTTCAGATGCAATAGGAATTTTTGGGTTAGGTCAATCCGTTCGCGAGATATGCGAGTTTGAAACTAAGAAATGGTTGGGAAGACAACAAATTTTTCGCAATTCTGCTGATCCAAACGCTTAACCAGAATGGGCTAGGGAAAAAATACACATACCGTTGTAATCGGGCGAGTTTCTACTTTCAGACGCCACAGGAATTTTTGGGTTAGGTCAATCCGTTCGCGAGATATGGGAGTTTGAAGCCAAGAAATGGTTGAGAAGGCAAAAAATTTTTCGCACTTCTGCTGCTCCAAACGCTTAACCAGAATGGCCTAGGGAAAAAATACACATACCGTTGTAATCGGGCGAGTTTCTACTTTCAGATAAAATTGGAATTTTTGGGTTAGGTCAATCCGTTCGCGAGATATGGGAGTTTGAAGCCAAGGAATGGTTGAGAAGGCAAAAAATTTTTCCCAATTCTGCTGCTCCAAACGCTTAACAAGAATGGCCTAGGGAAAAAATACACATACCGTTGTAATCGGGCGAGTTTCTACTTTCAGAACAACAGGAATTTTTGGTTTAGGTCAAATCGTTCGCGAGATATGGGAGTTTGAAGCTAAGAAATGGTTGAGAAGACAACAAATTTTTCGCACTTCTGCTGCTCCAAACGCTTAACCAGAATGGCCAAGGGAAAAAATACGCATACCGTTGTAATCGGGCGAGTTTCTACTTTCAGATGCAGTAGGAATTTTTGGGTTAGGTCAATCCGTTCGCGAGATATGGGAGTTTGAAGCCAAGAAATGGTTGAGAAGGCAAAAAATTTTTAGCAATTCTGCTGCTCCAAACGCTTAACAAGAATGGCCTAGGGAAAAAATACACATACCGTTGTAATCGGGCGAGTTTCTACTTTCAGACGCTACAGGAATTTTTGGGTTAGGTCAATCCGTTCGCGAGATATGGGAGTTTGACGCTAAGAAATGGTTGAGAGGACAACAAATTTTTCGCAATTCCGCTGCTCCAAACGCTTAACCAGAATGGCCTAGGGAAAAAATACACATACCGTTGTAATCGGGCGAGTTTCTACTTTCAGACGCTACAGGAATTTTTGGGTTAGTTCAATCCGTTCGCGAGATATGGGAGTTTGACGCTAAGAAATGGTTGAGAGGACAACAAATTTTTCGCAATTCTGCTGCTCCAAACGCTTAACCAGAATGGCATAGGGAAAAAATACACATACCGTTGTAATCGGGCGAGTTTCTACTTTCAGATGCAGTAGGAATTTTTGGGTTAGGTCAATCCGTTCGCGAGATATGGGAGTTTGAAGCCAAGAAATGGTTGAGAAGGCAAAAAATTTTTCGCAATTCTGCTGCTCCACACGCTTAACCAGAATGGCCTAGGGAAAAAATACACATACCGTTGTAATCGGGCGAGTTTCTACTTTCAGATGCAACAGGAATTTTTGGGTTAGGACAATCCGTTCGCGAGATATGGGAGTTTGAAGTCAAGAAATGGTTGAGAAGGCAGAAAATTTTTCGCAATTCTGCTGCTCCAAACGCTTAACAAGAATGGCCTAGGGAAAAAATACACATACCGTTGTAATCGGGCGAGTTTCTACTATCAGATGCAATAGGAATTTTTGGGTTAGGTCAATCCGTTCGCGAGATATGGGAGTTTGAAGCCAAGAAATGGTTGAGAAGGAAAAAATTTTTCGCAATTCTGCTGCTCCAAACGCTTAACCAGAATGGCCTAGGGAGAAAATACACATACCGTTGTAATCGGGCTAGTTTCTACTTTCAGATGCAATAGGAATTTTTGGGTTAGGTCAATCCGTTCGCGAGATATGCGAGTTTGAAACTAAGAAATGGTTGGGAAGACAACAAATTTTTCGCAATTCTGCTGCCCCAAACGCTTAACCAGAATGGCCTAGGGAAAAAATACACATACCGTTGTAATCGGGCAAGTTTCTACTTTCAGACGCTACAGGAATTTTTTGGTTAGGTCAATCCGTTCGCGAGATATGGGAGTTTGAAGCCAAGAAATGGTTGAGAAGGCGAAAAATTTTTCGCATTTCTGCTGCTCCAAACGCTTAACAAGAATGGCCTAGTGTAAAAATACACATACCGCTGTAATCGGGCGAGTTTCTACTTTCAGATGCAACAGGAATTTTTGGGTTAGGTCAATCCGTTCGCGAGATATGGGAGTTTGAAGCCAAGAAATGGTTGAGAACGCAAAAAATTTTTCGCAATTCTGCTGCTCCAAACGCTTAACCAGAATGGCCTAGGGAAAAAATACACATACCGCTGTAATCGGGCGAGTTTCTACTTTCAGATGCAATAGGAATTTTTGGGTTAGGGCAATCCGTTCGCGAGATATGGGAGTTTGAAGCCAAGAAATAGTTGAGAAGGCAAAAAATTTTTCGCAATTCTGCTGCTCCAAACGCTTAACAAGAATGGCCTAGGGAAAAAATACACATACCGTTGTAATCGGGCGAGTTTCTACTTTCAGATGCAATAGGAATTTTTGGGTTAGGTCAATCCGTTCGCGAGATATGGGAGTTTGAAGCCAAGAAATGGTTGAGAAGGGAAAAAATTTTTCGCAATTCTGCTGCTCCAAACGCTTAACCAGAATGGCCTAGGGAAAAAATACACACACCGTTGTAATCGGGCGAGTTTTTACTTTCAGATGCAATAGGAATTTTTGGGTTAGGTCAATCCGTTCGCGAGATATGGGAGTTTGAAGCCAAGGAATGGTTGAGAAGGCAAAAAATTTTTCCCAATTCTGCTGCTCCAAACGCTTAACAGGAATGGCCTAGGGAAAAAATACACATACCGTTGTAATCGGGAGAGTTTCTAATTTCAGATGCAACAGGAATTTTTGGGTTAGGTCAATCCGTTCGCGAGATATGGGAGTTTGACGCTAAGAAATGGTTGAGAAGACAACAAATTTTTCGCACTTCTGCTGCTCCAAACGCTTAACCAGAATGGCCTATGGAAAAAATACACATACCGTTGTAATCGGGCGAGTTTCTACTTTCAGATGCAATAGGAATTTTTGAGTTAGGTCAATCCGTTCGCGAGATATGGGAGTTTGAAGCTAAGAAATGGTTGAGAAGGCAACAAATTTTTCGCACTTCTGCTGCTCCAAACGCTTAACCAGAATGGCCTAGGAAAACAATACACATACCGTTGTAATCGGGCGAGTTTCTACTTTCAGGTGCAACAGGAATTTTTGCGTTAAGTCAATCCGTTCGCGAGATATGGGAGTTTGAAGCTAAGAAATGGTTGAGAAGACAACAAATTTTTCGCACTTCTGCTGCTCCAAACGCTTAACCAGAATGGCCTAGGGAAAAAACACACATACCGTTGTAATCGGGCGAGTTTCTACTTTCAGATACAATTGGAATTTTTGGGTTAGGTCAATCCGTTCGCGAGATATGGGAGTTTGAAGCCAAGGAATGGTTGAGAAGGCAAAAAATTTTTCCCAATTCTGTTGCTCCAAACGCTTAACAAGAATGGCCTAGGGAAAAAATACACATACCGTTGTAATCGGGCGAGTTTCTAATTTCAGATGCAACAGGAATTTTTGGGTTAGGTCAATCCGTTCGCGAGATATGGGAGTTTGACGCTAAGAAATGGTTGAGAAGACAACAAATTTTTCGCACTTCTGCTGCTCCAAACGCTTAACCAGAATGGCCTATGAAAAAATACACATACCGTTGTAATCGGGCGAGTTTCTACTTTCAGATGCAATAGAAATTTTTGGGTTAGGTCAATCCGTTCGCGAGATATGGGAATTTTGAAGCTAAGAAATGGTTGAGAAGACAACAAATTTTTCGCACTTCTGCTGCTCCAAACGCTTAACCAGAATGGCCTATGAAAAAATACACATACCGTTGTAATCGGGCGAGTTTCTACTTTCAGACGCAACAGGAATTTTTGAGTTAGGTCAATCCGTTCGCGAGATATGGGAGTTTGAAGCCAAGGAATGGTTGAGAAGGCAACAAATTTTTCGCAATTCTGCTGCTCCAAACGCCTAACCAGAATGGCCTAGGGAAAAAATACACATACCGTTGTAATCGGGCGAGTTTCTACTTTCAGACGCTACAGGAATTTTTTGGTTAGGTCAATCCGTTCGCGAGATATGGGAGTTTGAAGCCAAGAAATGGTTGAGAAGGCGAAAAATTTTTCGCATTCTGCTGCTCCAAACGCTTAACAAGAATGGCCTAGTGTGAAAATACACATGCCGCTGTAATCGGGCGAGTTTCTACTTTCAGATGCAACAGGAATTTTTGGGTTAGGTCAATCCGTTCGCGAGATATGGGAGTTTGAAGCCAAGAAATGGTTGAGAAGGCAAAAAATTTTCGCAATTCTGCTGCTCCAAACGCTTATCCAGAATGGCCTAGGGAAAAAATACACATACCGTTGTAATCGGGCGAGTTTCTACTTTCAGACGCAACAGGAATTTTTGGGTTAGGTCAATCCGTTCGGGAGATATGGGAGTTTGAAGCCAAGAAATGGTTGAGAAGGCAGAAAATTTTTCGCATTCTGCTGCTACAAACGCTTAACCAGAATGGCCTAGGGAAAAAATACACATACCGCTGTAATCGGGCGAGTTTCTACTTTCAGATGCAATAGGAATTTTTGGGTTAGGGCAATCCGTTCGCGAGATATGGGAGTTTGAAGCCAAGAAATAGTTGAGAAGGCAAAAAAATTTTCGCAATTCTGCTGCTCCAAACGCTTAACATGAATGGCCTAGGAAAAAATACACATACCGTTGTAATCGGGCGAGTTTCTACTTTCAGATGCAATAGGAATTTTTGGGTAAGGTCAATCCGTTCGCGAGATATGGGAGTTTGAAGCCAAGAAATGGTTGAGAAGGGAGAAAATTTTTCGCAATTCTGCTGCTCCAAACGCTTAACCAGAATGGCCTAGGGAAAAAATACACACACCGTTGTAATCGGGCGAGTTTCTACTATCAGATGCAATAGGAATTTTTGGGTTAGGTCAATCCGTTCGCGAGATATGCGAGTTTGAAACTAAGAAATGGTTGGGAAGACAACAAATTTTTCGCAATTCTGCTGATCCAAACGCTTAACCAGAATGGGCTAGGGAAAAAATACACATACCGTTGTAATCGGGCGAGTTTCTACTTTCAGACGCCACAGGAATTTTTGGTTAGGTCAATCCGTTCGCGAGATATGGGAGTTTGAAGCCAAGAAATGGTTGAGAAGGCAAAAAATTTTTCGCAATTCTGCTGCTCCAAACGCTTAACCAGAATGGCCTAGGAAAAAATACACATACCGTTGTAATCGGGCGAGTTTCTACTTTCAGATGCAACAGGTATTTTTGCGTTAGTCAATCCGTTCGCGAGATATGGGAGTTTGAAGCTAAGAAATGGTGAGAAGACAACAAATTTTTCGCACTTCTGCTGCTCCAAACGCTTAACCAGAATGGCCTAGGGAAAAAATACACATACCGTTGTAATCGGGCGAGTTTCTACTTTCAGATAAGATTGGAATTTTTGGGTTAGGTCAATCCGTTCGCGAGATATGGGAGTTTGAAGCCAAGGAATGGTTGAGAAGGCAAAAAATTTTTCCCAATTCTGCTGCTCCAAACGCTTAACAAGAATGGCCTAGGGAAAAAATACACATACCGTTGTAATCGGGCGAGTTTCTACTTTCAGAACAACAGGAATTTTTGGTTAGGTCAATCCGTTCGCGAGATATGGGAGTTTGAAGCTAAGAAATGGTTGAGAAGACAACAAATTTTTTGCACTTCTGCTGCTCCAAACGCTTAACCAGAATGGCCAAGGGAAAAAATACGCATACCGTTGTAATCGGGCGAGTTTCTACTTTCAGATGCAGTAGGAATTTTTGGGTTAGGTCAATCCGTTCGCGAGATATGGGAGTTTGAAGCCAAGAAATGGTTGAGAAGGCAAAAAATTTTTAGCAATTCTGCTGCTCCAAACGCTTAACAAGAATGGCCTAGGGAAAAAATACACATACCGTTGTAATCGGGCGAGTTTCTACTTTCAGACGCTACAGGAATTTTTGGGTTAGGTCAATCCGTTCGCGAGATATGGGAGTTTGACGCTAAGAAATGGTTGAGAGGACAACAAATTTTTCGCAATTCCGCTGCTCCAAACGCTTAACCAGAATGGCCTAGGGAAAAAATACACATACCGTTGTAATCGGGCGAGTTTCTACTTTCAGACGCTACAGGAATTTTTGGGTTAGGTCAATCCGTTCGCGAGATATGGGAGTTTGACGCTAAGAAATGGTTGAGAGGACAACAAATTTTTCGCAATTCTGCTGCTCCAAACGCTTAACCAGAATGGCATAAGGAAAAAATACACATACCGTTGTAATCGGGCGAGTTTCTACTTTCAGATGCAACAGGAATTTTTGGGTTAGGTCAATCCGTTCGCGAGATATGGGAGTTTGAAGCTAAGAAATGGTTGAGAAGACAACAAATTTTTCGCACTTCTGCTGCTCCAAACGCTTAACCAGAATGGCCTAGGGAAAAAATACACATACCGTTGTAATCGGGCGAGTTTCTACTTTCAGATGCAGTAGGAATTTTTGGGTTAGGTCAATCCGTTCGCGAGATATGGGAGTTTGAAGCCAAGAAATGGTTGAGAAGGGAGAAAATTTTTCGCAATTCTGCTGCTCCAAACGCTTAACCAGAATGGCCTAGGGAAAAAATACACACACCGTTGTAATCGGGCGAGTTTCTACTTTCAGATGCAACAGGTATTTTTGCGTTATGTCAATCCGTTCGCGAGATATGGGAGTTTGAAGCTAAGAAATGGTGAGAAGACAACAAATTTTTCGCACTTCTGCTGCTCCAAACGCTTAACCAGAATGGCCTAGGGAAAAAATACACATACCGTTGTAATCGGGCGAGTTTCTACTTTCAGATAAGATTGGAATTTTTGGGTTAGGTCAATCCGTTCGCGAGATATGGGAGTTTGAAGCCAAGGAATGGTTGAGAAGGCAAAAAATTTTTCCCAATTCTGCTGCTCCAAACGCTTAACAAGAATGGCCTAGGGAAAAAATACACATACCGTTGTAATCGGGCGAGTTTCTACTTTCAGAACAACAGGAATTTTTGGTTTAGGTCAATCCGTTCGCGAGATATGGGAGTTTGAAGCTAAGAAATGGTTGAGAAGACAACAAATTTTTCGCACTTCTGCTGCTCCAAACGCTTAACCAGAATGGCCAAGGGAAAAAATACGCATACCGTTGTAATCGGGCGAGTTTCTACTTTCAGATGCAGTAGGAATTTTTGGGTTAGGTCAATCCGTTCGCGAGATATGGGAGTTTGAAGCCAAGAAATGGTTGAGAAGGCAAAAAATTTTTAGCAATTCTGCTGCTCCAAACGCTTAACAAGAATGGCCTAGGGAAAAAATACACATACCGTTGTAATCGGGCGAGTTTCTACTTTCAGACGCTACAGGAATTTTTGGGTTAGGTCAATCCGTTCGCGAGATATGGGAGTTTGACGCTAAGAAATGGTTGAGAGGACAACAAATTTTTCGCAATTCCGCTGCTCCAAACGCTTAACCAGAATGGCCTAGGGAAAAAATACACATACCGTTGTAATCGGGCGAGTTTCTACTTTCAGACGCTACAGGAATTTTTGGGTTAGGTCAATCCGTTCGCGAGATATGGGAGTTTGACGCTAAGAAATGGTTGAGAGGACAACAAATTTTTCGCAATTCTGCTGCTCCAAACGCTTAACCAGAATGGCATAAGGAAAAAATACACATACCGTTGTAATCGGGCGAGTTTCTACTTTCAGATGCAACAGGAATTTTTGGGTTAGGTCAATCCGTTCGCGAGATATGGGAGTTTGAAGCTAAGAAATGGTTGAGAAGACAACAAATTTTTCGCACTTCTGCTGCTCCAAACGCTTAACCAGAATGGCCTAGGGAAAAAATACACATACCGTTGTAATCGGGCGAGTTTCTACTTTCAGATGCAGTAGGAATTTTTGGGTTAGGTCAATCCGTTCGCGAGATATGGGAGTTTGAAGCCAAGAAATGGTTGAGAAGGCAAAAAATTTTTCGCAATTCTGCTGCTCCACACGCTTAACCAGAATGGCCTAGGGAAAAAATACACATACCGTTGTAATCGGGCGAGTTTCTACTTTCAGATGCAACAGGAATTTTTGGGTTAGGACAATCCGTTCGCGAGATATGGGAGTTTGAAGCCAAGAAATGGTTGAGAAGGCAGAAAATTTTTCGCAATTCTGCTGCTCCAAACGCTTAACAAGAATGGCCTAGGGAAAAAATACACATACCGTTGTAATCGGGCGAGTTTCTACTTTCAGGTGCAACAGGAATTTTTGGGTTAGGTCAATCCGCTCGAGAGATATGGGAGTTTGACGCTAAGAAATGGTTGAGAAGACAACAAATTTTTCGCAATTCTGCTGCTCCAAACGCTTAACCAGAATGGCCTAGGGAAAAAATACACATACCGTTGTAATCGGGCGAGTTTCTACTTTCAGATGCAACAGGAATTTTTGGGTTAGGACAATCCGTCCGCGAGATATGGGAGTTTGAAGCCAAGAAATGGTTGAGAAGGCAGAAAATTTTTCGCAATTCTGCTGCTCCAAACGCTTAACAAGAATGGCCTAGGGAAAAAATACACACACCGTTGTAATCGGGCGAGTTTCTACTTTCAGATGCAACAGGAATTTTTGGGTTAGGTCAATCCGTTCGCGAGATATGGGAGTTTGAAGCTAAGAAATGGTTGAGAAGACAACAAATTTTTCGCTCTTCTGCTGCTCCACACGCTTAACCAGAATGGCCTAGGGAAAAAATACACATACCGTTGTAATCGGGCGAGTTTCTACTTTCAGATGCAATAGGAATTTTTGGGTTAGGTCAATCCGTTCGCCAGATATGGGAGTTTGAAGCCAAGAAATGGTTGAGAAGGCAAAAAATTTTTCGCATTCTGCTGCTCCAAACACTTAACCAGAATGGCCTAGGGAAAAAATACACATACCGTTGTAATCGGGCGAGTTTCTACTTTCAGATGCAACAGGAATTTTTGGGTTAGGACAATCCGTTCGCGAGATATGGGAGTTTGAAGCCAAGAAATGGTTGAGAAGGCAGAAAATTTTTCGCAATTCTGCTGCTCCAAACGCTTAACCTGAATGGCCTAGGGAAAAAATACACATACCGTTGTAATTGGGCGAGTTTCTACTTTCAGATGCAACAGGAATTTTTGGGTTAGGTCAATCCGTTCGAGAGATATGGGAGTTTGACGCTAAGAAATGGTTGAGAAGACAACAGATTTTTCGCAATTCTGCTGCTCCAAACGCTTAACCAGAATGGCCTAGGGAAAAAATACACATACCGTTGTAATCGGGCGAGTTTCTACTTTCAGATGCAATAGGAATTTTTGGGTTAGGTCAATCCGTTCGCCAGATATGGGAGTTTGAAGCCAAGAAATGGTTGAGAAGGCAAAAAATTTTTCGCAATTCTGCTGCTCCAAACGCTTAACCAGAATGGCCTAGGGAAAAAATACACATACCGCTGTAATCGGGCGAGTTTCTACTTTCAGATGCAACAGGAATTTTTGGGTTAGGTCAATCCGTTCGCGAGATATGGGAGTTTGAAGCTAAGAAATGGTTGAGAAGACAACAAATTTTTCGCACTTCTGCTGCTCCACACGCTTAACCAGAATGGCCTAGGGAAAAAATACACATACCGTTGTAATCGGGCGAGTTTCTACTTTCAGATGCAATAGGAATTTTTGGGTTAGGTCAATCCGTTCGCCAGATATGGGAGTTTGAAGCCAAGAAATGGTTGAGAAGGCAAAAAATTTTTCGCAATTCTGCTGCTCCAAACACTTAACCAGAATGGCCTAGGGAAAAAATACACATACCGTTGTAATCGGGCGAGTTTCTACTTTCAGATGCAACAGGAATTTTTGGGTTAGGACAATCCGTTCGCGAGATATGGGAGTTTGAAGCCAAGAAATGGTTGAGAAGGCAGAAAATTTTTCGCAATTCTGCTGCTCCAAACGCTTAACCTGAATGGCCTAGGGAAAAAATACACATACCGTTGTAATTGGGCGAGTTTCTACTTTCAGATGCAACAGGAATTTTTGGGTTAGGTCAATCCGTTCGAGAGATATGGGAGTTTGACGCTAAGAAATGGTTGAGAAGACAACAGATTTTTCGCAATTCTGCTGCTCCAAACGCTTAACCAGAATGGCCTAGGGAAAAAATACACATACCGTTGTAATCGGGCGAGTTTCTACTTTCAGATGCAATAGGAATTTTTGGGTTAGGTCAATCCGTTCGCCAGATATGGGAGTTTGAAGCCAAGAAATGGTTGAGAAGGCAAAAAATTTTTCGCAATTCTGCTGCTCCAAACGCTTAACCAGAATGGCCTAGGGAAAAAATACACATACCGCTGTAATCGGGCGAGTTTCTACTTTCAGATGCAGTTGGAATTTTTGGGTTAGGTCAATCCGTTCGCGAGATATGGGAGTTTGAAGCCAAGAAATGGTTGAGAAGGCAAAAAATTTTTCGCAATTCTGCTGCTCCACACGCTTAACCAGAATGGCCTAGGGAAAAAATACACATACCGTTGTAATCGGGCGAGTTTCTACTTTCAGATGCAATAGGAATTTTTGGGTTAGGACAATCCGTTCGCGAGATATGGGAGTTTGAAGCCAAGAAATGGTTGAGAAGGCAGAAAATTTTTCGCAATTCTGCTGCTCCAAACGCTTAACAAGAATGGCCTAGGGAAAAAATACACATACCGTTGTAATCGGGCGAGTTCCTACTTTCAGGTGCAACAGGAATTTTTGGGTTAGGTCAATCCGTTCGAGAGATATGGGAGTTTGACGCTAAGAAATGGTTGAGAAGACAACAAATTTTTCGCAATTCTGCTGCTCCAAACGCTTAACCAGAATGGCCTAGGGAAAAAATACACATACCGTTGTAATCGGGCGAGTTTCTACTTTCAGATGCAACAGGAATTTTTGGGTTAGGACAATCCGTTCGCGAGATATGGGAGTTTGAAGCCAAGAAATGGTTGAGAAGGCAGAAAATTTTTCGCAATTCTGTTGCTCCAAACGCTTAACAAGAATGGCCTAGGGAAAAAATACACACACCGTTGTAATCGGGCGAGTTTCTACTTTCAGATGCAACAGGAATTTTTGGGTTAGGTCAATCCGTTCGCGAGATATGGGAGTTTGAAGCTAAGAAATGGTTGGGAAGACAACAAATTTTTCGCACTTCTGCTGCTCCACACGCTTAACCAGAATGGCCTAGGGAAAAAATACACATACCGTTGTAATCGGGCGAGTTTCTACTTTCAGATGCAATAGGAATTTTTGGGTTAGGTCAATCCGTTCGCCAGATATGGGAGTTTGAAGCCAAGAAATGGTTGAGAAGGCAAAAAATTTTTCGCAATTCTGCTGCTCCAAACACTTAACCAGAATGGCCTAGGGAAAAAATACACATACCGTTGTAATCGGGCGAGTTTCTACTTTCAGATGCAACAGGAATTTTTGGGTTAGGACAATCCGTTCGCGAGATATGGGAGTTTGAAGCCAAGAAATGGTTGAGAAGGCAGAAAATTTTTCGCAATTCTGCTGCTCCAAACGCTTAACCTGAATGGCCTAGGGAAAAAATACACATACCGTTGTAATTGGGCGAGTTTCTACTTTCAGATGCAACAGGAATTTTTGGGTTAGGTCAATCCGTTCGAGAGATATGGGAGTTTGACGCTAAGAAATGGTTGAGAAGACAACAGATTTTTCGCAATTCTGCTGCTCCAAACGCTTAACCAGAATGGCCTAGGGAAAAAAATACGCATACCGTTGTAATCGGGCGAGTTTCTACTTTCAGATGCAATAGGAATTTTTGGGTTAGGTCAATCCGTTCGCCAGATATGGGAGTTTGAAGCCAAGAAATGGTTGAGAAGGCAAAAAATTTTTCGCAATTCTGCTGCTCCAAACGCTTAACCAGAATGGCCTAGGGAAAAAATACACATACCGCTGTAATCGGGCGAGTTTCTACTTTCAGATGCAGTTGGAATTTTTGGGTTAGGTCAATCCGTTCGCGAGATATGGGAGTTTGAAGCCAAGAAATGGTTGAGAAGGCAAAAAATTTTTCGCAATTCTGCTGCTCCACACGCTTAACCAGAATGGCCTAGGGAAAAAATACACATACCGTTGTAATCGGGCGAGTTTCTACTTTCAGATGCAACAGGAATTTTTGGGTTAGGACAATCCGTTCGCGAGATATGGGAGTTTGAAGCCAAGAAATGGTTGAGAAGGCAGAAAATTTTTCGCAATTCTGCTGCTCCAAACGCTTAACCTGAATGGCCTAGGGAAAAAATACACATACCGTTGTAATCGGGCGAGCTTCTACTTTCAGATGCAACAGGAATTTTTGGGTTAGGACAATCCGTTCGCGAGATATGGGAGTTTGAAGCTAAGAAATGGTTGAGAAGACAACAAATTTTTCGCACTTCTGCTGCTCCAAACGCTTAACCAGAATGGCCTAGGGAAAAAATACACATACCGTTGTAATCGGGCGAGTTTCTACTTTCAGATGCTGTAGGAATTTTTGGGTTAGGTCAATCCGTTCGCGAGATATGGGAGTTTGTAGCCAAGAAATGGTTGAGAAGGCAAAAAATTTTTCGCAATTCTGCTGCTCCAAACGCTTAACCAGAATGACCTAGGGAAAAAATACACATACCGTTGTAATCGGGCGAGTTTCTACTTTCAGATGCAGTAGGAATTTTTGGGTTAGGTCAATCCGTTCGCGAGATATGGGAGTTTAAAGCCAAGAAATGGTTGAGAAGGCAAAAAATTTTTCGCAATTCTGCTGCTCCAAACGCTTAACCAGAATGGCCAAGGGAAAAAATACACATACCGCTGTTATCGGGCGAGTTTCTACTTTCAGATACAATAGGAATTTTTGGGATAGGTCAATCCGTTCGCGAGATATGGGAGTTTGAAGCCAAGAAATGGTTGAGAAGGCAGAAAATTTTTCGCAATTCTGCTGCTCCAAACGCTTAACAAGAATGGCCTAGGGTAAAAATACACATACCGCTGTAATCGGGCGAGTTTCTACTTTCAGACGCAACAGGAATTTTTGAGTTAGGTCAATCCGTTCGCGAGACATGGGAGTTTGAAGCCAAGGAATGGTTGAGAAGGCAAAAAATTTTTCGCAATTCTGCTGCTCCAAACGCTTAACCAGAATGGCCTAGGGAAAAAATACACATACCGTTGTAATCGGGCGAGTTTCTACTTTCAGATGCAAGAGGAATTTTTGGGTTATGTCAATCCGTTCGCGAGATATGGGAGTTTGACGCTAAGAAATTGTTGAGGAGACATCAAATTTTTCGCAATTCTGCTGCTCCAAACGCTTAACCAGAATGACCTAGGGAAAAAATACACATACCGTTGTAATCGGGCGAGTTTCTACTTTCAGATGCAGTAGGAATTTTTGGGTTAGGTCAATCCGTTCGCGAGATATGGGAGTTTGAAGCCCAGAAATGGTTGAGAAGGCAAAAAATTTTTCGCAATTCTGCTGCTCCAAACGCTTAACCAGATTGGCCTAGGGAAAAAATACACATACCGCTGTTATCGGGCGAGTTTCTACTTTCAGATACAATAGGAATTTTTGGGTTAGGTCAATCCGTTCGCGAGATATGGGAGTTTGAAGCCAAGAAATGGTTGAGAAGGCAAAAAATTTTTCGCAATTCTGCTGCTCCAAACGCTTAACCAGAATGGCCTAGGGAAAAAATACACATACCGTTGTAATCGGGCGAGTTTCTACTTTCAGATGCAAGAGGAATTTTTGGGTTATGTCAATCCGTTCGCGAGATATGGGAGTTTGACGCTAAGAAATTGTTGAGGAGACATCAAATTTTTCGCAATTCTGCTGCTCCAAACGCTTAACCAGAATGGCCTAGGGAAAAAATACACATACCGCTGTAATCGGGCTAGTTTCTACTTTCAGATGCAATAGGAATTTTTGGGTTAGGTCAATCCTTTCGCGAGATATGGGAGTTGAAGCCAAGAAATGGTTGAGAAGGCAAAAAATTTTCGCAATTCTGCTGCTCCAAACGCTTAACCAGAATGGCCTAGGGAAAAAATACACATACCGCTGTTATCGAGCGAGTTTCTACTTTCAGATACAATAGGAATTTTTGGGTTAGGTCAATCCGTTCGCGAGATATGGGAGTTTGAAGCCAAGAAATGGTTGAGAAGGCAAAAAATTTTTCGCAATTCTGCTGCTCCAAACGCTTAACCAGAATGGCCTAGGGAAAAAATACACATACCGTTGTAATCGGGCGAGTTTCTACTTTCAGATGCAAGAGGAATTTTTGGGTTATGTCAATCCGTTCGCGAGATATGGGAGTTTGACGCTAAGAAATTGTTGAGGAGACATCAAATTTTTCGCAATTCTGCTGCTCCAAACGCTTAACCAGAATGACCTAGGGAAAAAATACACATACCGTTGTAATCGGGCGAGTTTCTACTTTCAGATGCAGTAGGAATTTTTGGGTTAGGTCAATCCGTTCGCGAGATATGGGAGTTTGAAGCCCAGAAATGGTTGAGAAGGCAAAAAATTTTTCGCAATTCTGCTGCTCCAAACGCTTAACCAGATTGGCCTAGGGAAAAAATACACATACCGCTGTTATCGGGCGAGTTTCTACTTTCAGATACAATAGGAATTTTTGGGTTAGGTCAATCCGTTCGCGAGATATGGGAGTTTGAAGCCAAGAAATGGTTGAGAAGGCAAAAAATTTTTCGCAATTCTGCTGCTCCAAACGCTTAACCAGAATGGCCTAGGGAAAAAATACACATACCGTTGTAATCGGGCGAGTTTCTACTTTCAGATGCAAGAGGAATTTTTGGGTTATGTCAATCCGTTCGCGAGATATGGGAGTTTGACGCTAAGAAATTGTTGAGGAGACATCAAATTTTTCGCAATTCTGCTGCTCCAAACGCTTAACCAGAATGGCCTAGGGAAAAAATACACATACCGCTGTAATCGGGCTAGTTTCTACTTTCAGATGCAATAGGAATTTTTGGGTTAGGTCAATCCGTTCGCGAGATATGGGAGTTTGAAGCCAAGAAATGGTTGAGAAGGCAAAAAATTTTTCGCTATTCTGCTGCTCCAAACGCTTAACCAGAATGGCCTAGGGAAAAAATACACATACCGCTGTTATCGAGCGAGTTTCTACTTTCAGATACAATAGGAATTTTTGGGTTAGGTCAATCCGTTCGCGAGATATGGGAGTTTGAAGCCAAGAAATGGTTGAGAAGGCAAAAAATTTTTCGCAATTCTGCTGCTCCAAACGCTTAACCAGAATGGCCTAGGGAAAAAATACACATACCGTTGTAATCGGGCGAGTTTCTACTTTCAGATGCAACAGGAATTTTTGGGTTATGTCAATCCGTTCGCGAGATATGGGAGTTTGACGCTAAGAAATGGTTGAGAAGACAACAAATTTTTCGCAATTCTGCTGCTCCAAACACTTAACCAGAATGGCCTAGGGAAAAAATACACATACCGTTGAAATCGGGCGAGTTTCTACTTTCAGATGCAATAGGAATTTTTGGGTTAGGTCAATCCGTTCGCGAGATATGGGAGTTTGAAGCCAAAAAATGGTTGAGAAGGCAAAAAATTTTTCGCAATTCTGCTGCTCCAAACGCTTAACCAGAATGGCCTAGGGAAAAAATACACATACCGCTGTTATCGAGCGAGTTTCTACTTTCAGATACAATAGGAATTTTTGGGTTAGGTCAATCCGTTCGCGAGATATGGGAGTTTGAAGCCAAGAAATGGTTGAGAAGGCGAAAAATTTTTCGCAATTCTGCTGCTCCAAACGCTTAACAAGAATGGCATAGGGTAAAAATACACATACCGCTGTAATCGGGCGAGTTTCTACTTTCAGACGCAACAGGAATTTTTGAGTTAGGTCAATCCGTTCGCGAGATATGGGAGTTTGAAGCCAAGGAATGGTTGAGAAGGCGAAAAATTTTTCGCAATTCTGCTGCTCCAAACGCTCAACAAGAATGGCCTAGGGTAAAAATACACATACCGCTGTAATCGGGCGAGCTTCTACTTTCAGACGCAACAGGAATTTTCGAGTTAGGTCAATCCGTTCGCGAGATATGGGAGTTTGAAGCCAAGGAATGGTTGAGAAGGCAAAAAATTTTTCGCAATTCAGCTGCTCCAAACGCTTAACCAGAATGGCCTAGGGAGAAAATACACATACCGTTGTAATCGGGCGAGTTTCTACTTTCAGAAGAAACAGGAATTTTTGGTTTAGGTCAAGCCGTTCGCGAGATATGGGAGTTTGAAGCTAAGAAATGGTTGAGAAGACAACAAATTTTTCGCACTTCTGCTGCTCCAAACGCTTAACCAGAATGGCCTAGGGAAAAAATACACATACCGTTGTAATCGGGCGAGTTTCTACTTTCAGATGCAGTAGGAATTTTTGGGTTAGGTCAATCCGTTCGCGAGATATGGGAGTTTGAAGCCAAGAAATGGTTGAGAAGGCAAAAAATTTTTCGCAATTCTGCTGCTCCAAAGGCTTAACAAGAATGGCCTAGGGAAAAAATACACATACCGTTGTAATCGGGCGAGTTTCTACTTTCAGATGCAGTAGGAATTTTTGGGTTAGGTCAATCCGTTCGCGAGATATGGAAGTTTGAAGCCAAGAAATGGTTGAGAAGGCAAAAAATTTTTCGCAATTCTGCTGCTCCACACGCTTAACTAGAATGGCCTAGGGAAAAAATACACATACCGTTGTAATCGGGCGAGTTTCTACTTTCAGATGCAGTAGGAATTTTTGGGTTAGGTCAATCCGTTCGCGAGATATGGGAGTTTGAAGCCAAGAAATGGTTGAGAAGGCAAAAAATTTTTCGCTATTCTGCTGCTCCAAACGCTTAACCAGAATGGCCCAGGGAAAAAATAAACATACCGTAGTAATCGGTCGAGTTTCTACTTTCAGAAGCAACAGGAATTCTTGGTTTAGGTCAATCCGTTCGCGAGATATGGGAGTTTGAAGCTAAGAAATGGTTGAGAAGACAACAAATTTTTCGCACTTCTGCTGCTCCAAACGCTTAACCAGAATGGCCTAGGGAAAAAATACACATACCGTTGTAATCGGGCGAGTTTCTACTTTCAGACGCCACAGGAATTTTTGGGTTAGGTCAATCCGTTCGCGAGATATGGGAGTTTGACGCTAAGAAATGGTTGAGAGGACAACAAATTTTTTGCAATTCTGCTGCTCCAAACGCTTAACCAGAATGGCCTAGGGAAAAAATACACATACCGTTGTAGTCGGGCGAGTTTCTACTTTCAGATGCAGTAGGAATTTTTGGGTTAGGTCAATCCGTTCGCGAGATATGGAAGTTTGAAGCCAAGAAATGGTTGAGAAGGCAAAAAATTTTTCGCAATTCTGCTGCTCCACACGCTTAACCAGAATGGCCTAGGGAAAAAATACACATACCGTTGTAATCGGGCGAGTTTCTACTTTCAGATGCAGTAGGAATTTTTGGGTTAGGTCAATCCGTTCGCGAGATATGGGAGTTTGAAGCCAAGAAATGGTTGAGAAGGCAAAAAATTTTTCGCTATTCTGCTGCTCCAAACGCTTAACCAGAATGGCCCAGGGAAAAAATAAACATACCGTTGTAATCGGGCGAGTTTCTACTTTCAGAAGCAACAGGAATTTTTGGTTTAGGTCAATCCGTTCGCGAGATATGGGAGTTTGAAGCTAAGAAATGGTTGAGAAGACAACAAATTTTTCGCACTTCTGCTGCTCCAAACGCTTAACCAGAATGGCCTAGGGAAAAAATACACATACCGTTGTAATCGGGCGAGTTTCTACTTTCAGATGCAGTAGGAATTTTTGGGTTAGGTCAATCCGTTCGCGAGATATGGGAGTTTGTAGCCAAGAAATGGTTGAGAAGGCAAAAAATTTTTCGCAATTCTGCTGCTCCAAACGCTTAACCAGAATGGCCTAGGGAAAAAATACACATACCGTTGTAATCGGGCGAGTTTCTACTTTCAGATGCAGTAGGAATTTTTGGGTTAGGTCAATCCGTTCGCGAGATATGGGAGTTTGAAGCCAAGAAATGGTTGAGAAGGCAAAAAATTTTTCGCAATTCTGCTGCTCCAAAGGCTTAACAAGAATGGCCTAGGGAAAAAATACACATACCGTTGTAATCGGGCGAGTTTCTACTTTCAGACGCTACAGGAATTTTTGGGTTAGGTCAATCCGTTCGCGAGATATGGGAGTTTGACGCTAAGAAATGGTTGAGAGGACAACAAATTTTTCGCAATTCTGCTGCTCCAAACGCTTAACCAGAATGGCCTAGGGAAAAAATACACATACCGTTGTAATCGGGCGAGTTTCTACTTTCAGATGCAGTAGGAATTTTTGGGTTAGGTCAATCCGTTCGCGAGATATGGAAGTTTGAAGCCAAGAAATGGTTGAGAAGGCAAAAAATTTTTCGCAATTCTGCTGCTCCACACGCTTAACTAGAATGGCCTAGGGAAAAAATACACATACCGTTGTAATCGGGCGAGTTTCTACTTTCAGATGCAGTAGGAATTTTTGGGTTAGGTCAATCCGTTCGCGAGATATGGGAGTTTGAAGCCAAGAAATGGTTGAGAAGGCAAAAAATTTTTCGCTATTCTGCTGCTCCAAACGCTTAACCAGAATGGCCCAGGGAAAAAATAAACATACCGTAGTAATCGGGCGAGTTTCTACTTTCAGAAGCAACAGGAATTCTTGGTTTAGGTCAATCCGTTCGCGAGATATGGGAGTTTGAAGCTAAGAAATGGTTGAGAAGGCAACAAATTTTTCGCACTTCTGCTGCTCCAAACGCTTAACCAGAATGGCCTAGGGAAAAAATACACATACCGTTGTAATCGGGCGAGTTTCTACTTTCAGACGCTATAGGAATTTTTGGGTTAGGTCAATCCGTTCGCGAGATATGGGAGTTTGACGCTAAGAAATGGTTGAGAGGACAACAAATTTTTCGCAATTCTGCTGCTCCAAACGCTTAACCAGAATGGCCTAGGGAAAAAATACACATACCGTTGTAATCGGGCGAGTTTCTACTTTCAGATGCAGTAGGAATTTTTGGGTTAGGTCAATCCGTTCGCGAGATGTGGAAGTTTGAAGCCAAGAAATGGTTGAGAAGGCAAAAAATTTTTCGCAATTCTGCTGCTCCACACGCTTAACCAGAATGGCCTAGGGAAAAAATACACATACCGTTGTAATCGGGCGAGTTTCTACTTTCAGATGCAGTAGGAATTTTTGGGTTAGGTCAATCCGTTCGCGAGATATGGGAGTTTGAAGCCAAGAAATGGTTGAGAAGGCAAAAAATTTTTCGCTATTCTGCTGCTCCAAACGCTTAACCAGAATGGCCCAGGGAAAAAATAAACATACCGTTGTAATCGGGCGAGTTTCTACTTTCAGAAGCAACAGGAATTTTTGGTTTAGGTCAATCCGTTCGCGAGATATGGGAGTTTGAAGCTAAGAAATGGTTGAGAAGACAACAAATTTTTCGCACTTCTGCTGCTCCAAACGCTTAACCAGAATGGCCTAGGGAAAAAATACACATACCGTTGTAATCGGGCGAGTTTCTACTTTCAGATGCAGTAGGAATTTTTGGGTTAGGTCAATCCGTTCGCGAGATATGGGAGTTTGTAGCCAAGAAATGGTTGAGAAGGCAAAAAATTTTTCGCAATTCTGCTGCTCCAAACGCTTAACCAGAATCGCCTAGGGAAAAAAAAAAAATACCGTTGTAATCGGGCGAGTTTCTACTTTCAGATGCAGTAGGAATTTTTGGGTTAGGTCAATCCGTTCGCGAGATATGGGAGTTTGAAGCCAAGAAATGGTTGAGAAGGCAAAAAATTTTTCGCAATTCTGCTGCTCCAAACGCTTAACAAGAATGGCCTAGGGAAAAAATACACATACCGTTGTAATCGGGCGAGTTTCTACTTTCAGACGCTACAGGAATTTTTGGGTTAGGTCAATCCGTTCGCGAGATATGGGAGTTCGACGCTAAGAAATGGTTGAGAGGACAACAAATTTTTCGCAATTCTGCTGCTCCAAACTCTTAACCAGAATGGCCTACGGAAAAAATACACATACCGTTGTAATCGGGCGAGTTTCTACTTTCAGATGCAGTAGGAACTTTTGGGTTAGGTCAATCCGTTCGCGAGATATGGGAGTTTGAAGCCAAGAAATGGTTGAGAAGGCAACAAATTTTTCGCAATTCTGCTGCTCCAAACGCTTAACCAGAATGGCCTAGGGTAAAAATACACATACCGTTGTAATCGGGCGAGTTTCTACTTTCAGATGCAAGAGGAATTTTTGGGTTAGGTCAATCCGTTCGCGAGATATGGGAGTTTGACGCTAAGAAATGGTTGAGAGGACAACAAATTTTTCGCAATTCTGCTGCTCCAAACGCTTAACCAGAATGGCCTAGGGAAAAAATACACATACCGCTGTAATCGGGCTAGTTTCTACTTTCAGATGCAATAGGAATTTTTGGGTTAGGTCAATCCGTTCGCGAGATATGGGAGTTTGAAGCCAAGAAATGGTTGAGAAGGCAAAAAATTTTTCGCTATTCTGCTGCTCCAAACGCTTAACCAGAATGGCCTAGGGAAAAAATACACATACCGTTGTAATCGGGCGAGTTTCTACTTTCAGATGCAACAGGAATTTTTGGGTTATGTCAATCCGTTCGCGAGATATGGGAGTTTGACGCTAAGAAATGGTTGAGAAGACAACAAATTTTTCGCAATTCTGCTGCTCCAAACGCTTAACCAGAATGGCCTAGGGAAAAAATACACATACCGTTGTAATCGGGCGAGTTTCTACTTTCAGATGCAATAGGAATTTTTGGGTTAGGTCAATCCGTTCGCGAGATATGGGAGTTTGAAGCCAAGAAATGGTTGAGAAGGCAAAAAATTTTTCGCAATTCTGCTGCTCCAAACGCTTAACCAGAATGGCCTAGGGAAAAAATACACATACCGCTGTTATCGAGCGAGTTTCTACTTTCAGATACAATAGGAATTTTTGGGTTAGGTCAATCCGTTCGCGAGATATGGGAGTTTGAAGCCAAGAAATGGTTGAGAAGGCAAAAAATTTTTCGCAATTCTGCTGCTCCAAACGCTTAACCAGAATGGCCTAGGGAAAAAATACACATACCGTTGTAATCGGGCGAGTTTCTACTTTCAGATGCAACAGGAATTTTTGGGTTATGTCAATCCGTTCGCGAGATATGGGAGTTTGACGCTAAGAAATGGTTGAGAAGACAACAAATTTTTCGCAATTCTGCTGCTCCAAACACTTAACCAGAATGGCCTAGGGAAAAAATACACATACCGTTGTAATCGGGCGAGTTTCTACTTTCAGATGCAATAGGAATTTTTGGGTTAGGTCAATCCGTTCGCGAGATATGGGAGTTCGACGCTAAGAAATGGTTGAGAGGACAACAAATTTTTCGCAATTCTGCTGCTCCAAACGCTTAACCAGAATGGCCTAGGGAAAAAATACACATACCGTTGTAATCGGGCGAGTTTCTACTTTCAGATGCAGTAGGAATTTTTGGGTTAGGTCAATCCGTTCGCGAGATATGGGAGTTTGAAGCCAAGAAATGGTTGAGAAGGCAACAAATTTTTCGCAATTCTGCTGCTCCAAACGCTTAACCAGAATGGCCTAGGGTAAAAATACACATACCGTTGTAATCGGGCGAGTTTCTACTTTCAGATGCAAGAGGAATTTTTGGGTTAGGTCAATCCGTTCGCGAGATATGGGAGTTTGACGCTAAGAAATGGTTGAGAGGACAACAAATTTTTCGCAATTCTGCTGCTCCAAACGCTTAACCAGAATGGCCTAGGGAAAAAATACACATACCGCTGTAATCGGGCTAGTTTCTACTTTCAGATGCAATAGGAATTTTTGGGTTAGGTCAATCCGTTCGCGAGATATGGGAGTTTGAAGCCAAGAAATGGTTGAGAAGGCAAAAAATTTTTCGCTATTCTGCTGCTCCAAACGCTTAACCAGAATGGCCTAGGGAAAAAATACACATACCGTTGTAATCGGGCGAGTTTCTACTTTCAGATGCAACAGGAATTTTTGGGTTATGTCAATCCGTTCGCGAGATATGGGAGTTTGACGCTAAGAAATGGTTGAGAAGACAACAAATTTTTCGCAATTCTGCTGCTCCAAACGCTTAACCAGAATGGCCTAGGGAAAAAATACACATACCGTTGTAATCGGGCGAGTTTCTACTTTCAGATGCAATAGGAATTTTTGGGTTAGGTCAATCCGTTCGCGAGATATGGGAGTTTGAAGCCAAGAAATGGTTGAGAAGGCAAAAAATTTTTCGCAATTCTGCTGCTCCAAACGCTTAACCAGAATGGCCTAGGGAAAAAATACACATACCGCTGTTATCGAGCGAGTTTCTACTTTCAGATACAATAGGAATTTTTGGGTTAGGTCAATCCGTTCGCGAGATATGGGAGTTTGAAGCCAAGAAATGGTTGAGAAGGCAAAAAATTTTTCGCAATTCTGCTGCTCCAAACGCTTAACCAGAATGGCCTAGGGAAAAAATACACATACCGTTGTAATCGGGCGAGTTTCTACTTTCAGATGCAACAGGAATTTTTGGGTTATGTCAATCCGTTCGCGAGATATGGGAGTTTGACGCTAAGAAATGGTTGAGAAGACAACAAATTTTTCGCAATTCTGCTGCTCCAAACACTTAACCAGAATGGCCTAGGGAAAAAATACACATACCGTTGTAATCGGGCGAGTTTCTACTTTCAGATGCAATAGGAATTTTTGGGTTAGGTCAATCCGTTCGCGAGATATGGGAGTTCGACGCTAAGAAATGGTTGAGAGGACAACAAATTTTTCGCAATTCTGCTGCTCCAAACGCTTAACCAGAATGGCCTAGGGAAAAAATATACATACCGCTGTAATCGGGCTAGTTTCTACTTTCAGATGCAATAGGAATTTTTGGGTTAGGTCAATCCGTTCGCGAGATATGGGAGTTTGAAGCCAAGAAATGGTTGAGAAGGCAAAAAATTTTTCGCTATTCTGCTGCTCCAAACGCTTAACCAGAATGGCCTAGGGAAAAAATACACATACCGTTGTAATCGGGCGAGTTTCTACTTTCAGATGCAACAGGAATTTTTGGGTTATGTCAATCCGTTCGCGAGATATGGGAGTTTGACGCTAAGAAATGGTTGAGAAGACAACAAATTTTTCGCAATTCTGCTGCTCCAAACGCTTAACCAGAATGGCCTAGGGAAAAAATACACATACCGTTGTAATCGGGCGAGTTTCTACTTTCAGATGCAATAGGAATTTTTGGGTTAGGTCAATCCGTTCGCGAGATATGGGAGTTTGAAGCCAAGAAATGGTTGAGAAGGCAAAAAATTTTTCGCAATTCTGCTGCTCCAAACGCTTAACCAGAATGGCCTAGGGAAAAAATACACATACCGCTGTTATCGAGCGAGTTTCTACTTTCAGATACAATAGGAATTTTTGGGTTAGGTCAATCCGTTCGCGAGATATGGGAGTTTGAAGCCAAGAAATGGTTGAGAAGGCAAAAAATTTTTCGCAATTCTGCTGCTCCAAACGCTTAACCAGAATGGCCTAGGGAAAAAATACACATACCGTTGTAATCGGGCGAGATTCTACTTTCAGATGCAAGAGGAATTTTTGGGTTATGTCAATCCGTTCGCGAGATATGGGAGTTTGACGCTAAGAAATGGTTGAGAAGACAACAAATTTTTCGCAATTCTGCTGCTCCAAACGCTTAACCAGAATGGCCTAGGGAAAAAATACACATACCGTTGTAATCGGGCGAGTTTCTACTTTCAGATGCAATAGGAATTTTTGGGTTAGGTCAATCCGTTCGCGAGATATGGGAGTTTGAAGCCAAGAAATGGTTGAGAAGGCAAAAAATTTTTCGCAATTCTGCTGCTCCAAACGCTTAACCAGAATGGCCTAGGGAAAAAATACACATACCGCTGTTATCGAGCGAGTTTCTACTTTCAGATACAATAGGAATTTTTGGGTTAGGTCAATCCGTTCGCGAGATATGGGAGTTTGAAGCCAAGAAATGGTTGAGAAGGCAAAAAATTTTTCGCAATTCTGCTGCTCCAAACGCTTAACCAGAATGGCCTAGGGAAAAAATACACATACCGTTGTAATCGGGCGAGTTTCTACTTTCAGATGCAACAGGAATTTTTGGGTTATGTCAATCCGTTCGCGAGATATGGGAGTTTGACGCTAAGAAATGGTTGAGAAGACAACAAATTTTTCGCAATTCTGTGCTCCAAACACTTAACCAGAATGGCCTAGGGAAAAAATACACATACCGTTGTAATCGGGCGAGTTTCTACTTTCAGATGCAATAGGAATTTTTGGGTTAGGTCAATCGGTTCGCGAGATATGGGAGTTTGAAGCCAAGAAATGGTTGAGAAGGCAAAAAATTTTTCGCAATTCTGCTGCTCCAAACGCTTAACCAGAATGGCCTAGGGAAAAAATACACATACCGCTGTTATCGAGCGAGTTTCTACTTTCAGATACAATAGGAATTTTTGGGTTAGGTCAATCCGTTCGCGAGATATGGGAGTTTGAAGCCAAGAAATGGTTGAGAAGGCGAAAAATTTTTCGCAATTCTGCTGCTCCAAACGCTTAACAAGAATGGCATAGGGTAAAAATACACATACCGCTGTAATCGGGCGAGTTTCTACTTTCAGACGCAACAGGAATTTTTGAGTTAGGTCAATCCGTTCGCGAGATATGGGAGTTTGAAGCCAAGGAATGGTTGAGAAGGCAAAAAATTTTTCGCAATTCTGCTGCTCCAAACGCTTAACCAGAATTGCCTAGGGAAAAAATACACATACCGTTGTAATCGGGCGAGTTTCTACTTTCAGATGCAATAGGAATTTTTGGGTTAGGTCAATCCGTTCGCGAGATATGGGAGTTTGAAGCCAAGAAATGGTTGAGAAGGCAAAAAATTTTTCGCAATTCTGCTGCTCCAAACGCTTAACCAGAATGGCCTAGGGAAAAAATACACATACCGCTGTTATCGAGCGAGTTTCTACTTTCAGATACAATAGGAATTTTTGGGTTAGGTTAATCCGTTCGCGAGATATGGGAGTTTGAAGCCAAGAAATGGTTGAGAAGGCGAAAAATTTTTCGCAATTCTGCTGCTCCAAACGCTTAACAAGAATGGCATAGGGTAAAAATACACATACCGCTGTAATCGGGCGAGTTTCTACTTTCAGACGCAACAGGAATTTTTGAGTTAGGTCAATCCGTTCGCGAGATATGGGAGTTTGAAGCCAAGGAATGGTTGAGAAGGCGAAAAATTTTTCGCAATTCTGCTGCTCCAAACGCTCAACAAGAATGGCCTAGGGTAAAAATACACATACCGCTGTAATCGGGCGAGCTTCTACTTTCAGACGCAACAGGAATTTTCGAGTTAGGTCAATCCGTTCGCGAGATATGGGAGTTTGAAGCCAAGGAATGGTTGAGAAGGCAAAAAATTTTTCGCAATTCAGCTGCTCCAAACGCTTAACCAGAATGGCCTAGGGAAAAAATACACATACCGTTGTAATCGGGCGAGTTTCTACTTTCAGAAGAAACAGGAATTTTTGGTTTAGGTCAAGCCGTTCGCGAGATATGGGAGTTTGAAGCTAAGAAATGGTTGAGAAGACAACAAATTTTTCGCACTTCTGCTGCTCCAAACGCTTAACCAGAATGGCCTAGGGAAAAAATTCACATACCGTTGTAATCGGACGAGTTTCTACTTTCAGATGCAGTAGGAATTTTTGGGTTAGGTCAATCCGTTCGCGAGATATGGGAGTTTGAAGCCAAGAAATGGTTGAGAAGGCAAAAAATTTTTCGCAATTCTGCTGCTCCAAAGGCTTAACAAGAATGGCCTAGGGAAAAAATACACATACCGTTGTAATCGGGCGAGTTTCTACTTTCAGACGCTACAGGAATTTTTGGGTTAGGTCAATCCGTTCGCGAGATATGGGAGTTTGACGCTAAGAAATGGTTGAGAGGACAACAAATTTTTCGCAATTCTGCTGCTCCAAACGCTTAACCAGAATGGCCTAGGGAAAAAATACACATACCGTTGTAATCGGGCGAGTTTCTACTTTCAGATGCAGTAGGAATTTTTGGGTTAGGTCAATCCGTTCGCGAGATATGGAAGTTTGAAGCCAAGAAATGGTTGAGAAGGCAAAAAATTTTTCGCAATTCTGCTGCTCCACACGCTTAACTAGAATGGCCTAGGGAAAAAATACACATACCGTTGTAATCGGGCGAGTTTCTACTTTCAGATGCAGTAGGAATTTTTGGGTTAGGTCAATCCGTTCGCGAGATATGGGAGTTTGAAGCCAAGAAATGGTTGAGAAGGCAAAAAATTTTTCGCTATTCTGCTGCTCCAAACGCTTAACCAGAATGGCCCAGGGAAAAAATAAACATACCGTAGTAATCGGGCGAGTTTCTACTTTCAGAAGCAACAGGAATTTTTGGTTTAGGTCAATCCGTTCGCGAGATATGGGAGTTTGAAGCTAAGAAATGGTTGAGAAGACAACAAATTTTTCGCACTTCTGCTGCTCCAAACGCTTAACCAGAATGGCCTAGGGAAAAAATACACATACCGTTGTAATCGGGCGAGTTTCTACTTTCAGACGCTATAGGAATTTTTGGGTTAGGTCAATCCGTTCGCGAGATATGGGAGTTTGACGCTAAGAAATGGTTGAGAGGACAACAAATTTTTCGCAATTCTGCTGCTCCAAACGCTTAACCAGAATGGCCTAGGGAAAAAATACACATACCGTTGTAATCGGGCGAGTTTCTACTTTCAGATGCAGTAGGAATTTTTGGGTTAGGTCAATCCGTTCGCGAGATATGGAAGTTTGAAGCCAAGAAATGGTTGAGAAGGCAAAAAATTTTTCGCAATTCTGCTGCTCCACACGCTTAACCAGAATGGCCTAGGGAAAAAATACACATACCGTTGTAATCGGGCGAGTTTCTACTTTCAGATGCAGTAGGAATTTTTGGGTTAGGTCAATCCGTTCGCGAGATATGGGAGTTTGAAGCCAAGAAATGGTTGAGAAGGCAAAAAATTTTTCGCTATTCTGCTGCTCCAAACGCTTAACCAGAATGGCCCAGGGAAAAAATAAACATACCGTTGTAATCGGGCGAGTTTCTACTTTCAGAAGCAACAGGAATTTTTGGTTTAGGTCAATCCGTTCGCGAGATATGGGAGTTTGAAGCTAAGAAATGGTTGAGAAGACAACAAATTTTTCGCACTTCTGCTGCTCCAAACGCTTAACCAGAATGGCCTAGGGAAAAAATACACATACCGTTGTAATCGGGCGAGTTTCTACTTTCAGATGCAGTAGGAATTTTTGGGTTAGGTCAATCCGTTCGCGAGATATGGGAGTTTGTAGCCAAGAAATGGTTGAGAAGGCAAAAAATTTTTCGCAATTCTGCTGCTCCAAACGCTTAACCAGAATGGCCTAGGGAAAAAATACACATACCGTTGTAATCGGGCGAGTTTCTACTTTCAGATGCAGTAGGAATTTTTGGGTTAGGTCAATCCGTTCGCGAGATATGGGAGTTTGAATCCAAGAAATGGTTGAGAAGGCAAAAAATTTTTCGCAATTCTGCTGCTCCAAACGCTTAACAAGAATGGCCTAGGGAAAAAATACACATACCGTTGTAATCGGGCGAGTTTCTACTTTCAGACGCTACAGGAATTTTTGGGTTAGGTCAATCCGTTCGCGAGATATGGGAGTTCGACGCTAAGAAATGGTTGAGAGGACAACAAATTTTTCGCAATTCTGCTGCTCCAAACGCTTAACCAGAATGGCCTAGGGAAAAAATACACATACCGTTGTAATCGGGCGAGTTTCTACTTTCAGATGCAGTAGGAATTTTTGGGTTAGGTCAATCCGTTCGCGAGATATGGGAGTTTGAAGCCAAGAAATGGTTGAGAAGGCAAAACATTTTTCGCAATTCTGCTGCTCCACACGCTTAACCAGAATGCCCTAGGGAAAAAATACACATACCGTTGTAATCGGGCGAGTTTCTACTTTCAGATGCAACAGGAATTTTTGGGTTAGGTCAATCCGTTCGCGAGATATGGGAGTTTGAAGCTAAGAAATGGTTGAGAAGACAACAAATTTTTCGCAATTCTGCTGCTCCAAACGCTTAACCAGAATGGCCTAGGGAAAAAATACACATACCGTTGTAATCGGGGGAGTTTCTACTTTCAGATGCAACAGGAATTTTTGGGTTAGGTCAATCCGTTCGCGAGATATGGGAGTTTAAAGCCAAGAAATGCTTGAGAAGGCATAAAATTTTTCGCAATGCTGCTGCTCCAAACGCTTAACCAGAATGGCCTAGGGAAAAATACACATACCGTTGTAATCGGGCGAGATTCTACTTTCAGATGCAATAGGAATTTTTGGGTTAGGTCAATCCGTTCGCGAGATATGGGAGTTTGAAGCTAAGAAATTGTTGAGAAGGCAAAAAATTTTTGGCAATTCGGCTGCTCGAAACGCTTAACCGGAATGGCCTAGGGAAAAAATACACATACCGTTGTAATCGGGCGAGTTTCTACTTTCAGACGCAATAGGAATTTTTGGGTTAGGTCAATCCGTTCGCGAGATATGGGAGTTTGAAGCCAAGAAATGGTTGAGAAGGGAAAAAATTTTTCGCAATTCTGCTGCTCCAAACGCTTAACCAGAATGGCCTAGGGAAAAAATACACATACCGTTGTAATCGGGCGAGTTTCTACTTTCAGTCGCAACAGGAATTTTTGGGCTAGGTCAATCCGTTCGCGAGATATGGGAGTTTGAAGCCAAGAAATGGTTGAGAACTCAAAAAATTCTTCGCAATTCTGCTGCTCCAAACGCTTAACCAGAATGGCCTAGGGAAGAAATACACATACCGTTGTAATCGGGCGAGCTTCTACTTTCAGATGCAATAGGAATTTTTGGGTTAGGTCAACCCGTTCGCGAGATATGGGGGTTTGAAGCCAAGAAATGGTTGAGAAGGCAAAAAATTTTTCGCACTTCTGCTGCTCCAAACGCTTAACCAGAATGGCCTAGGGAAAAAATACACATACCCTTGTAATCGGGCGAGATGCTACTTTCAGATGCAATAGGAATTTTTGGGTTAGGTCAATCCGTTCGCAAGATATGGGAGTTTGAAGCTAAGAAATGGTTTAGAAGACAACAAATTTTTCGCACATCTGCTGCTCCAAACGCTTAACCAGAATGCCCTAGGGAAAAAATACACATACCGTTGTAATCGGGCGAGCTTCTACTTTCAGATTCAATAGGAATTTTTGGGTTAGGTCAATCCGTTCGCGAGATATGGGACTTTGAAGCTAAGAAATAGTTGAGAAGACAACAAATTTTTCGCACTTCTGCTGCTCCAAACGCTTAACCAGAATGGCCTAGGGGAAAAAACAAACATACCGTTGTAATCGGGCGAGTTTTTACTTTCAGTCGCAACAGGAATTTTTGGGTTATGTCAATCCGTTCGCGAATTATGGGAGTTTGAAGCCAAGAAGTGGTTGAGAAGGCAAAAAATTTTTCGCAATTCTGCTGCTCCAAACGCTTGACCAGAATGGCCTAGGGAAAAAATACACATACCGTTGTAATCGGGCGAGATTCTACTTTCAGATGCAATAGGAATTTTTGGGTTAGGTCAATCCGTTCGCGAGATATGGGAGTTTGAAGCCAAGAAATGGTTGAGAAGGGAAAAATTTTTTCGTAATTCTGCTGCTCCAAACGCTTAACCAGAATGGCCTAGGGAAAAAATACACATACTGTTGTAATCGGGCGAGCTTCTACTTTTAGATGCTATAGCAATTTTTGAGTTAGGTCAATCCGTTCGCGAGATATGGGAGATTGAAGCCAAGAAATGGTTGAAAAGGCACAAAATTTTTCGCACTTCTGCTGCACCAAACGCTTAACCAGAATGGCCTAGGGAAAAAATACACATACCGTTGTAATCGGGCGAGTTTCTACTTTCAGTCGCAACAGGAATTTTTGCGTTATGTCAATCCGTTCGCGAGATATGGGAGTTTGAAGCCAAGAAATGGTTGAAAAGGCAAAAAATTTTTCGCACTTCTGCTGCACCAAACGCTTAACCAGAATGGCCTAGGGAAAAAATACACATACCGTTGTAATCGGGCGAGCTTCTACTTTCAGATGCAATAGGAATTTTTGGGTTAGGTCAATCCGTTCGCGAGATATGGGACTTTGAATCTAAGAAATAGTTGAGAAGACAACAAATTTTTCGCAATTCTGCTGCTCCAAACGCTTAACCAGAATGGCCTAGGTGAAAAAATACACATACCGTTGTAATCGGGCGAGTTTCTACTTTCAGACGCAATAGGAATTTTTGGGGTAGGTCAATCCGTTCGCGAGATATGGGAGTTTGAAGCCAAGAAATGGTTGAGAAGGGAAAAAATTTTTCGTAATTCTGCTGCTCCAAACGCTTAACCAGAATGGACTAGTGAAAAAACACACATACCGTTGTAATCGGCCGAGCTTCTACTTTCAGATGCAGTAGGAATTTTTGGGTTAGGTCAATCCGTTCGCGAGATATGGGAGCTTGAAGCCAAGAAATGGTTGAGAAGGCAAAAAATTTTTCCGCACTTCTGCTGCTCCAAACGCTTAACCAGAATGGCCTAGGGAAAAAATACACATACCCTTGTAATCGGGCGAGATTCTACTTTCAGATGCAATAGGAATTTTTGGGTTAGGTCAATCCGTTCGCGAATTATGGGAGTTTGAAACCAAGGAAGTGGTTGAGAGAAGACGCCAAAGAATTTTTCGCAATTCTGCTGCTCCAAACGCTTAACCAGAATGGCCTAGGGAAAAAATACACATACCGTTGTAATCGGGCGAGCTTCTACTTTCAGATGCAATTGGAAATTTTGGATTAGGTCAAGTCCGTTCGCGAGGTAATGGGACTTTGAAGCTAAGAAATAGGTGAGAAGTCAACAAATTTTTTCGCGACTTCCTGCTGCTCGCAAACGCTTAACCAGAATGGCCTAGGGAAAAAAATACAAATACCTTTGTAATCGGGGCGAGTTTCTACTTTCAGATGCAATAGGAATTTCTGGCGTTAGGTCGAATCCGCTCGCGAGATATGGGAGTGTTGAGAAGCCAAGAGAAATGGTTGAGAAGCACAACAAATGTTTTCGCACTTCTGCTGCTCGAAACGCTTTAACGCAGAATGGGCCTTAGGGGAAAGAAAATCCTACTGTAGGCGATGTCTCGTCGTAGTCGAGGCGAGTGTTCTTACTGTTCAGGTTGCAACAGGGAAGTTTTTGGGGTTTTGGTCAATCCGTTCGCGAGATATGGCAGTTTGAAGCCAAGAAATGGTTGAGAAGGCAAAAAATTTTTCGCAAATCTGCTGCTCCAAACGCTTAACTGGAATGGCCTAGCGAAAAAAATACACATACCGTTGTAATCGGGCGAGTTTCTACTTTCAGACGCAATAGGAATTTTTGGGTTAGGTCAATCCGTTCGCGAGATATGGGAGTTTGAAGCCAAGAAATGGTTGAGAAGGCAAAAAATTTTTTGCAATTCTGCTGCTCCAAACGCTTAACCAGAATGGCCTAGGGAAAAAATACACATACCGTTGTAGTCGGGCGAGCTTCTACTTTCAGATGCAATAGGAATTTTTGGGTTACGTCAATCCGTTCGCGAGATATGGGAGTTTGAAGCCAAGAAATATTTGAGAGGGCAACAAATTTTTCGCAATTCTGCTGCTCCAAACGCTTAACCAGAATGGCCTAGGGAAAAAATACACATACCGTTGTAATCGGGCGAGTTTCTACTTTCAGACGCAATAGGCATTTTTGGGGTAGGTCAATCCGTTCGCGAGATATGGGAGTTTGAAGCCAAGAAATGGTTGAGAAGGGAAAAAATTTTTCGTAATTCTGCTGCTCCAAACGCTTAACCAGAATGGACTAGGGAAAAAATACACATACCGTTGTATTCGGGCGAGCTTCTACTTTCAGATGCAATAGGAATTTTTGGGTTAGGTCAATCCGTTCGCGAGATATGGGAGCTTGAAGCCAAGAAATGGTTGAGAAGGCAAAAAATTTTTCGCACTTCTGCTGCTCCAAACGCTTAACCAGAATGGCCTAGGGAAAAAATACACATACCGTTGTAATCGGGCGAGATTCTACTTTCAGATGCAATAGGAATTTTTGGGTTAGGTCAATCCGTTCGCAAGATATGGGAGTTTGAAGCCAAGAAATGGTTGAGAAGACAACAAATTTTTCGCACATCTGCTGCTCCAAACGCTTAACCAGAATGCCCTAGGGAAAAAATACACATACCGTTGTAATCGGGCGAGTTTCTACTTTCAGTCGCAACAGGAATTTTTGGGTTATGTCAATCCGTTCGCGAATTATGGGAGTTTGAAACCAAGAAGTGGTTGAGAAAGCCAAAAATTTTTCGCAATTCTGCTGCTCCAAACGCTTAACCAGAATGGCCTAGGGAAAAAATAAACATACCGTTGTAATCGGGCGAGTTTCTACTTTCAGTCGCAACAGGAATTTTTGGGTTATGTCAATCCGTTCGCGAATTATGGGAGTTTGAAGCCAAGAAATGGTTGAGAAGGCAAAAAATTTTTCGCAATTCTGCTGCTCCAAACGCTTAACCAGAATGGCCTAGGGAAAAAATACACATACCGTTGTAATCGGGCAAGTTTCTACTTTCAGACGCAATAGGAATTTTAGGGTTAGGTCAATCCGTTCGCGAGATATGGGAGTTTGAAGCCGAGAAATGGTTGAGAAGGGAAAAAATTTTTCGCAATTCTGCTGCTCCAAACGCTTAACCAGAATGGCCTAGGGAAAAAATACACATACCGTTGTAATCGGGCGAGCTTCAACTTTCAGATGCAATAGGAATTTTTGGGTTAGGTCAATCCGTTCGCGAGATATGGGACTTTGAAGCTAAGAAATAGTTGAGAAGACAACAAATTTTCGCACTTCTGCTGCTCCAAACGCTTAACCAGGATGGCCTAGGGAAAAAATACACATACCGCTGTAATCGGGCGAGTTTCTACTTTCAGTCGCAACAGGAATTTTTGGGTTATGTCAATCCGTTCGCGAATTATGGGAGTTTGAAGCCAAGAAATGGTTGAGAAGGCAAAAAATTTTTCGCAGTTCTGCTGCTCCAAACGCTTAACCAGAATGGCCTAGGGAAAAAATACACATGCCGTTGTAATCGGGCGAGCTTCTACTTTCAGATGCCATAGGAATTTTTGGGTTAGGTCAATCCGTTCGCGAGATATGGGAGTTTGAAGCCAAGAAATGGTTGAGAAGGCAAAAAATTTTTCGCACTTCTGCTGCTCCAAAGGCTTAACCAGAATGGCCTAGGGAAAAAATACACATATCGTTGTAATCGGGCGAGTTTCTACTTTCAGTCGCAACAGGAATTTTTGGGTTAGGTCAATCCGTTCGCGAGATATGGGAGTTTGAAGCTAAGAAATGGTTGAGAAGGCAAAAAATTTTTGGCAATTCGGCTGGCCGAAACGCTTAACCAGAATGGCCTAGGGAAAAAATACACATACGGTTGTAATCGGGCGAGCTTCTACTTTCAGATGCAATAGGAATTTTTGGGTAAGGTCAATCCGTTCGCGAGATATGGGAGTTTGAAGCCAAGAAATGGTTGAGAAGGCAGAAAATTTTTAGCACTTCTGCTGC
Source organism: Ptiloglossa arizonensis (assembly GCF_051014685.1). NCBI lineage: Eukaryota > Metazoa > Arthropoda > Insecta > Hymenoptera > Colletidae > Ptiloglossa > Ptiloglossa arizonensis. Next base: position 503,648 of record NW_027478735.1, on the reverse strand, counting down.
TCCAAACGCTTAACCAGAATGGCCTAGGGAAAAAATACACATGCCGTTGTAATCGGGCGAGATTCTACTTTCAGATGCAATAGGAATTTTTGGGTGAGGTCAATCCGTTCGCGAGATATGGGAGTTTGAAGCTAAGAAATGGTTGAGAAGACAACAAATTTTTCGCACATCTGCTGCTCCAAACGCTTAACCAGAATGGCCTAGGGAATAAATACACATACCGTTGTAATCGGGCGAGTTTCTACTTTCAGTCGCAACAGCAATTTTTGGGTTATGTCAATCCGTTCGCGAATTATGGGAGTTTGAAGCCAAGAAATCGTTGAGAAGGCAAAAAATTTTTCGCAATTCTGCTGCTCCAAACGCTTAACCAGAATGGCCTAGGGAAAAAATAAACATACCGTTGTAATCGGGCGAGTTTCTACTTTCAGACGCAATAGGAATTTTTGGGTTAGGTCAATCCGTTCGCGAGATATGGGAGTTTGCAGCCAAGAAATGGTTGAGAAGGGAAAAAATTTTTCGCAATTCTGCTGCTCCAAACGCTTAACCAGAATGGCCTAGGGAAAAAATACACATACCGTTGTAATCGGGCGAGTTTCTACTTTCAGACGCAGCAGGAATTTTTGGGTTTGGTCAATCCGTTCGCGAGATATGGGACTTTGAAGCTAAGAAATGGTTGAGAAGGCAAAAAATTTTTCGCACTTCTGCTGCTCCAAACGTTTAACCAGAATGGCCTAGGGAAAAAATACACATACGGTTGTAATCGGGCGAGCTTCTACTTTCAGATGCAATAGAAATTTTTGGGTAAGGTCAATCCGTTCGCGAGATATGGGAGTTTGAAGCCAAGAAATGGTTGAGAAGGCAAAAAATTTTTCGCACTTCTGCTGCTCCAATCGCTTAACCAGAATGGCCTAGGGGTAAAATACACGTACCGTTGTAATCGGGCGAGTTTCTACTTTCAAATGCAATAGGAATTTTTGGGTTAGGTCGATCCGTTCGCGAGATATGGGAGTTTGAAGCCAAGAAATGGTGAAGAAGGCAAAAAATTTTTGGCAATTCTGCTGCTCCAAACGCTTAACCAGTATGGCCTATGGAAAAAATACGCATACCGTTGTAATCGGGCGAGTTTCTACTTTCAGACGTAGCAGGAATTTTTGGGTCTGGTCAATCAGTTTGCGAGATATGGGACTTTGAAGCTAAGAAACGGTTGAGAAGGCATAAAATTTTTCGCAATTCTGCTGCTCCAAACGCTTAACCAGAATGGCCTAGGGAAAAAATACACATACGGTTGTAATCGGGCGAGTTTCTACTTTCAGACGCAGCAGGAATTTTTGGGTTATGTCAATCCGTTCGCGAGATATGGGAGTTTGAAGCCAAGAAATGGTTGAGAAGGGAAAAAATTTTTCGCACTTCTGCTGCTCCAAACGCTAAACCAGAATGGCCTAGGGAAAAAATACACATACCGTTGTAATCGGGCGAGTTTCTACTTTCAAATGCAATAGGAATTTTTGGGTTAGGTCGATCCGTTCGCGAGATATGGGAGTTTGAAGCCAAGAAATGGTTGAGAAGGCAAAAAATTTTTCGCACTTCTGCTGCTCCAAACGCTTAACCAGAATGGCCTAGGGAAAAAATACACATACCGTTGTAATCGGGCGAGATTCTACTTTCAGATGCAATAGGAATTATTGGGTTAGGTCAATCCGTTCGCGCGATATGGGAGTTTGAAGCTAAGAAATGGTTGAGAAGACAACAAATTTTTCGCACATCTGCTGCTCCAAACGCTTAACCAGAATGGCCTAGGGAAAAAATACACATACCGTTGTGATCGGACGAGTTTCTACTTTCTGTCGCAACAGGAATTTTTGGGTTAGGTCAATCCGTTCGCGAGATATGGGACTTTGAAGCTAAGAAATGGTTGACAAGACAACAAATTTTTCGCACTTCTGCTGCTCCAATCGCTTAACCAGAATGGCCTAGGGGTAAAATACACGTACCGTTGTAATCGGGCGAGTTTCTACTTTCAAATGCAATAGGAATTTTTGGGTTAGGTCGATCCGTTCGCGAGATATGGGAGTTTGAAGCCAAGAAATGGTTGAGAAGGCAAAAAATTTTTCGCACTTCTGCTGCTCCAAACGCTTAACCAGAATGGCCTAGGGAAAAAATACACATACCGTTGTAATCGGGCGAGATTCTACTTTCAGATGCAATAGGAATTATTGGGTTAGGTCAATCCGTTCGCGCGATATGGGAGTTTGAAGCTAAGAAATGGTTGAGAAGACAACAAATTTTTCGCACATCTGCTGCTCCAAACGCTTAACCAGAATGGCCTAGGGAAAAAATACACATACCGTTGTGATCGGACGAGTTTCTACTTTCTGTCGCAACAGGAATTTTTGGGTTAGGTCAATCCGTTCGCGAGATATGGGACTTTGAAGCTAAGAAATGGTTGACAAGACAACAAATTTTTCGCACTTCTGCTGCTCCAATCGCTTAACCAGAATGGCCTAGGGTTAAAATACACGTACCGTTGTAATCGGGCGAGATTCTACTTTCAAATGCAATAGGAATTTTTGGGTTAGGTCGATCCGTTCGCGAGATATGGGAGTTTGAAGCCAAGAAATGGTTGAGAAGGGAAAAAATTTTTCGCAATTCTGCTGCTCCAAACGCTTAACCAGAATGGCCTAGGGAAAAAATACACATACCGTTGTAATCGGGCGAGTTTCTACTTTCAGACGCAGCAGGAATTTTTGGGTATGGTCAATCCGTTCGCGAGATATGGGACTTTGAAGCTAAGAAATGGTTGAGAAGGCAAAAAATTTTTCGCACTTCTGCTGCTCCAAACGTTTAACCAGAATGGCCTAGGGAAAAAATACACATACGGTTGTAATCGGGCGAGCTTCTACTTTCAGATGCAATAGAAATTTTTGGGTAAGGTCAATCCGTTCGCGAGATATGGGAGTTTGAAGCCAAGAAATGGTTGAGAAGGCAAAAAATTTTTCGCACTTCTGCTGCTCCAGATGCTTAACCAGAATGGCCTAGGGAAAAAATACACATACCGTTGTAATCGGGCGAGATTCTACTTTCAGATGCAATAGGAATTTTTGGGTTAGGTCAATCCGTTCGCGCGATATGGGAGTTTGAAGCTGAGAAATGGTTGAGAAGACAACAAATTTTTCGCACATCTGCTGCTCCAAACGCTTAACCAGAATGGCCTAGGGAAAAAATACACATACCGTTGTGATCGGGCGAGTTTCTACTTTCTGTCGCAACAGGAATTTTTGGGTTAGGTCAATCCGTTCGCGAGATATGGGACTTTGAAGCTAAGAAATGGTTGACAAGACAACAAATTTTTCGCACTTCTGCTGCTCCAATCGCTTAACCAGAATGGCCTAGGGGTAAAATACACGTACCGTTGTAATCGGGCGAGTTTCTACTTTCAAATGCAATAGGAATTTTTGGGTTAGGTCGATCGGTTCGCGAGATATGGGAGTTTGAAGCCAAGAAATGGTGAAGAAGGCAAACAATTTTTGGCAATTCTGCTGCTCCAAACGCTTAACCAGTATGGCCTATGGAAAAAATACGCATACCGTTGTAATCGTGCGAGTTTCTACTTTCAGACGTAGCAGGAATTTTTGGGTCTGGTCAATCAGTTCGCGAGATATGGGACTTTGAAGCTAAGAAACGGTTGAGAAGGCATAAAATTTTTCGCAATTCTGCTGCTCCAAACGCTTAACCAGAATGGCCTTGGGAAAAAATACACATACGGTTGTAATCGGGCGAGTTTCTACTTTCAGACGCAGCAGGAATTTTTGGGTTATGTCAATCCGTTCGCGAGATATGGGAGTTTGAAGCCAAGACATGGTTGAGAAGGGAAAAAATTTTTCGCACTTCTGCTGCTCCAAACGCTAAACCAGAATGGCCTAGGGAAAAAATACACATACGGTTGTAATCGGGCGAGCTTCTACTTTCAGATGCAATAGGAATTTTTGGGTTATGTCAATCCGTTCGCGAGATATGGGAGTTTGAAGCCAAGAAATGGTTGAGAAGGCAAAAAATTCTTCGCAATTCTGCTGCTCCAAACGCTTAACCAGACTGGCCTAGGGAAAAAATACACATACCGTTGTAATCGCGCGAGTTTCTGCTTTCAGTCGCAACAGGAATTTTTGGGTTATGTCAATCCGTTCGCGAGATATGGGAGTTTGAATCCAAGAAATGGTTGAGAAGGCAAAAAATTCTTCGCAATTCTGCTGCTCCAAACGCTTAACCAGAATGGCCTAGGGAAAAAATGCACATACCGTTGTAATCGGGCGAGTTTCTACTTTCTGACGCAATAGGAATTTTTGGGTTAGGTCAATCCGTTCGCGAGATATGGGAGTTTGAAGCCAAGAAATGGTTGAGAAGGGAAAAAATTTTTCGCAATTCTGCTGCTCCAAACGCTTAACCAGAATGGCCTAGGGAAAAAATACACATACGGTTGTAATCGGGCGAGCTTCTACTTTCAGATGCAATAGGAATTTTTGGGTAAGGTCAATCCGTTCGCGAGATATGGGAGTTTGAAGCCAAGAAATGGTTGAGAAGGCAAAAAATTTTTCGCACTTCTGCTGCTCCAAACGTTTAATCAGAATGGCCTAGGGAAAAAATACACATACGGTTGTAATCGGGCGAGCTTCTACTTTCAGATGCAATAGAAATTTTTGGGTAAGGTCAATCCGTTCGCGAGATATGGGAGTTTGAAGCCAAGAAATGGTTGAGAAGGCAAAAAACTTTTCGCACTTCTGCTGCTCCAAACGCTTAACCAGAATGGCCTAGGGAAAAAATACACATACCGTTGTAATCGGGCGAGATTCTACTTTCAGATGCAATAGGAATTTTTGAGTTAGGTCAATCCGTTCGCGCGATATGGGAGTTTGAAGCTAAGAAATGGTTGAGAAGACAACAAATTTTTCGCACATCTGCTGCTCCAAACGCTTAACCAGAATGGCCTAGGGAAAAAATACACATACCGTTGTGATCGGGCGAGTTTCTACTTTCTGTCGCAACAGGAATTTTTGGGTTAGGTCAATCCGTTCGCGAGATATGGGACTTTGAAGCTAAGAAATGGTTGACAAGACAACAAATTTTTCGCACTTCTGCTGCTCCAATCGCTTAACCAGAATGGCCTAGGGGTAAAATACACATACCGTTGTAATCGGGCGAGTTTCTACTTTCAAATGCAATAGGAATTTTTGGGTTAGGTCGATCCGTTCGCGAGATATGGGAGTTTGAAGCTAAGAAGTGGTTGAGAAGAGAACAAATTTTTCGCAATTCTGCTGCTCCAAACGATTAACCAGAATGGCCTAGGGAAAAAATACACATACCGTTGTAATCGGGCGAGTTTCTACTTTCAGACGCAACAGGAATTTTTGGGTTAGGTTAATCCTTTCGCGAGATATGGGAGTTTGAAGCCAAGAAATGGTGAAGAAGGCAAAAAATTCTTCGCAATTCTGCTGCTCCAAACGTTTAACCAGTATGGCCTATGGAAAAAATACGCATACCGTTGTAATCGGGCGAGTTTCTACTTTCAGACGTTGCAGGAATTTTTGGGTCTGGTCAATCAGTTCGCGAGATATGGGACTTTGAAGCTAAGAAACGGTTGAGAAGGCATAAAATTTTTCGCAATTCTGCTGCTCCAAACGCTTAACCAGAATGGCCTAGGGAAAAAATACACATACTGTTGTAATCGGGCGAGTTTCTACTTTCAGACGCAATAGGAATTTTTGGATTAGGTCAATCCGTTCGCGAGATATGGGAGTTTGAAGCCAAGAAATGGTTGAGAAGGGAAAAATTTTTTCGCAATTCTGCTGCTCCAAACGCTTAACCAGAATGGCCTAGGGAAAAAATACACATACCGTAGTAATCGGGCGAGCTTCTACTTTCAGATGCTATAGGAATTTTTGGGTTAGGTCAATCCGTTCGCGAGATATGGGAGTTTGAAGCCAAGAAATGGTTGAGAAGGCAAAAAATTTTTCGCACTTCTGCTGCTCCAAAAGCTTAAACAGAATGGCCTAGGGAAAAAATACACATACCGTTGTAATCGGGCGAGCTTCTACTTTCAGATGCAATAGGAATTTTTGGGTAAGGTCAATCCGTTCGCGAGATATGGGAGTTTGAAGCCAAGAAATGGTTGAGAAGGCAAAAAACTTTTCGCAATTCTGCTGCTCCAAACGCTTAACCAGAATGGCCTAGGGAAAAAATACACATACCGTTGTAATCGGGCGAGTTTCTACTTTCAGACGCAGCAGGAATTTTTGGGTTAGGTCAATCCGTTCGCGAGATATGGGACTTTGAAGCTAAGAAATGGTTGACAAGACAACAAATTTTTCGCACTTCTGCTGCTCCAATCGCTTAACCAGAATGGCCTAGGGGTAAAATACACGTACCGTTGTAATCGGGCGAGTTTCTACTTTCAAATGCAATAGGAATTTTTGGGTTAGGTCGATCCGTTCGCGAGATATGGGAGTTTGAAGCCAAGAAATGGTGAAGAAGGCAAAAAATTTTTGGCAATTCTGCTGCTCCAAACGCTTAACCAGTATGGCCTATGGAAAAAATACGCATACCGTTGTAATCAGGCGAGTTTCTACTTTCAGACGTAGCAGGAATTTTTGGGTCTGGTCAATCAGTTCGCGAGATATGGGACTTTGAAGCTAAGAAACGGTTGAGAAGGCATAAAATTTTTCGCAATTCTGCTGCTCCAAACGCTTAACCAGAATGGCCTAAGGAAAAAATACACATACGGTTGTAATCGGGCGAGTTTCTACTTTCAGACGCAGCAGGAATTTTTGGGTTTGGTCAATCCGTTCGCGACATATGGGAGTTTGAAGCCAAGAAATGGTTGAGAAGGCAAAAAATTTTTCGCACTTCTGCTGCTCCAAACGCTTAACCAGAATGGCCTAGGGAAAAAATACACATACCGTAGTAATCGGGCGAGCTTCTACTTTCAGATGCCATAGGAATTTTTGGGTTAGGTCAATCCGTTCGCGAGATATGGGAGTTTGAAGCCAAGAAATGGTTGAGAAGGCAAAAAATTTTTCGCACTTCTGCTGCTCCAAACGCTTAACCAGAATGGCCTAGGGAAAAAATGCACATACCGTTGTAATCGGGCGAGCTTCTACTTTCAGATGCAATAGGAATTTTTGGGTTAGGTCAATCCGTTCGCGAGATATGGGACTTTGAAGCTAAGAAATAGTTGAGACGACAACAAATTTTTCGCAATTCTGCTGCTCCAAACGCTTAACCAGAATGGCCTAGGGAAAAAATACACATACCGTTGAAATCGGGCGAGTTTCTACTTTCAGTCGCAACAGGAATTTTTGGGTTATGTTAATCCGTTCGCGAATTATGGGAGTTTGAAGCCAAGAAATGGTTGAGAAGGCAAAAAATTTGTCGCAATTCTGCTGCTCCAAACGCTTAACCAGAATGGCCTAGGGAAAAAATGCACATACCGTTGTAATCGGGCGAGTTTCTACTTTCAGACGCAATAGGAATTTTTGGGTTATGTCAATCCGTTCGCGAGATATGGGAGTTTGAAGCCAAGAAATGGTTGAGAAGGGAAAAAATTTTTCGCAATTCTGCTCCTCCAAACGCTAAACCAGAATGGCCTAGGGAAAAAATACACATACGGTTGTAATCGGGCGAGCTTCTACTTTCAGATGCAATAGGAATTTTTGGGTTATGTCAATCCGTTCGCGAGATATGGGAGTTTGAAGCCAAGAAATGGTTGAGAAGGCAAAAAATTCTTCGCAATTCTGCTGCTCCAAACGCTTAACCAGACTGGCCTAGGGAAAAAATACACATACCGTTGTAATCGGGCGAGTTTCTGCTTTCAGTCGCAACAGGAATTTTTGGGTTATGTCAATCCGTTCGCGAATTATGGGAGTTTGAAGCCAAGAAATGGTTGAGAAGGCAAAAAATTTTTCGCAATTCTGCTGCTCCAAACGCTTAACCAGAATGGCCTAGGGAAAAAATACACATACGGTTGTAATCGGGCGAGCTTCTACTTTCAGATGCAATAGGAATTTTTGGGTTATGTCAATCCGTTCGCGAGATATGGGAGTTTGAAGCCAAGAAATGGTTGAGAAGGCAAAAAATTCTTCGCAATTCTGCTGCTCCAAACGCTTAACCAGACTGGCCTGGGGAAAAAATACACATACCGTTGTAATCGGGCGAGTTTCTACTTTCAGATGCAATAGGAATTTTTGGGTAAGGTCAATCCGTTCGCGAGATATGGGAGTTTGAAGCCAAGAAATGGTTGAGAAGGCAAAAAATTTTTCGCACTTCTGCTGCTCCAAACGTTTAATCAGAATGGCCTAGGGAAAAAATACACATACGGTTGTAATCGGGCGAGCTTCTACTTTCAGATGCAATAGGAATTTTTGGGTTATGTCAATCCGTTCGCGAGATATGGGAGTTTGAAGCCAAGAAATTGTTGAGAAGGCAAAAAATTCTTCGCAATTCTGCTGCTCCAAACGCTTAACCAGACTGGCCTAGGGAAAAAATACACATACCGTTGTAATCGGGCGAGTTTCTGCTTTCAGTCGCAACAGGAATTTTTGGGTTATGTCAATCCGTTCGCGAATTATGGGAGTTTGAAGCCAAGAAATGGTTGAGAAGGCAAAAAATTCTTCGCAATTCTGCTGCTCCAAACGCTTAACCAGACTGGCCTAGGGAAAAAATACACATACCCTTGTAAACGGGCGAGTTTCTACTTTCAGTCGCAACAGGAATTTTTGGGCTATGTCAATCCGTTCGCGAATTATGGGAGTTTGAAGCCAAGAAATGGTTGAGAAGGCAAAAAATTTTTCGCAATTCTGCTGCTCCAAACGCTTAACCAGAATGGCCTAGGGAAAAAATAAACATACCGTTGTAATCGGGCGAGTTTCTACTTTCAGACGCAATAGGAATTTTTGGGTTAGGTCAATCCGTTCGCGAGATATGGGAGTTTGAAGCCAAGAAATAGTTGAGAGGGGAAAAAATTTTTCGCAATTCTGCTGCTCCAAACGCTTAACCAGAATGGCCTAGGGAAAAAATACACATACCGTTGTAATCGGGCGTGCTTCTACTTTCAGATGCCATAGGAATTTTTGGGTTAGGTCAATCCGTTCGCGAGATATGGGAGTTTGAAGCCAAGAAATGGTTGAGAAGGCAAAAAATTCTTCGCAATTCTGCTGCTCCAAACGCTTAACCAGACTGGCCTAGGGAAAAAATACACATACCGTTGTAATCGGGCGAGTTTCTGCTTTCAGTCGCAACAGGAATTTTTGGGTTTTGTCAATCCGTTCGCGAATTATGGGAGTTTGAAGCCAAGAAATGGTTGAGAAGGCAAAAAATTCTTCGCAATTCTGCTGCTCCAAACGCTTAACCAGACTGGCCTAGGGAAAAAATACACATACCCTTGTAAACGGGCGAGTTTCTACTATCAGTCGCAACAGGAATTTTTGGGCTATGTCAATCCGTTCGCGAATTATGGAAGTTTGAAGCCAAGAAATGGTTGAGAAGGCAAAAAATTTTTCGCAATTCTGCTGCTCCAAACGCTTAACCAGAATGGCCTAGGGAAAAAATAAACATACCGTTGTAATCGGGCGAGTTTCTACTTTCAGACGCAATAGGAATTTTTGGGTTAGGTCAATCCGTTCGCGAGATATGGGAGTTTGAAGCCAAGAAATAGTTGAGAAGGGAAAAAATTTTTCGCAATTCTGCTGCTCCAAACGCTTAACCAGAATGGCCTAGGGAAAAAATACACATACCGTTGTAATCGGGCGAGCTTCTACTTTCAGATGCCATAGGAATTTTTGGGTTAGGTCAATCCGTTCGCGAGATATGGGAGTTTGAAGCCAAGAAATGGTTGAGAAGGCAAAAAATTCTTCGCAATTCTGCTGCTCCAAACGCTTAACCAGACTGGCCTAGGGAAAAAATACACATACCGTTGTAATCGGGCGAGTTTCTGCTTTCAGTCGCAACAGGAATTTTTGGGTTATGTCAATCCGTTCGCGAATTATGGGAGTTTGAAGCCAAGAAATGGTTGAGAGGGCAAAAAATTCTTCGCAATTCTGCTGCTCCAAACGCTTAACCAGACTGGCCTAGGGAAAAAATACACATACCCTTGTAAACGGGCGAGTTTCTACTATCAGTCGCAACAGGAATTTTTGGGCTATGTCAATCCGTTCGCGAATTATGGAAGTTTGAAGCCAAGAAATGGTTGAGAAGGCAAAAAATTTTTCGCAATTCTGCTGCTCCAAACGCTTAACCAGAATGGCCTAGGGAAAAAATAAACATACCGTTGTAATCGGGCGAGTTTCTACTTTCAGACGCAATAGGAATTTTTGGGTTAGGTCAATCCGTTCGCGAGATATGGGACTTTGAAGCTAAGAAATAGTTGAGAAGACAACAAATTTTTCGCAATTCTGCTGCTCCAAACGCTTAACCAGAATGGCCTAGGAAAAAATACACATACCGTTGAAATCGGGCGAGTTTCTACTTTCAGTCGCAACAGGAATTTTTGGGTTATGTTAATCCGTTCGCGAATTATGGGAGTTTGAAGCCAAGAAATGGTTGAGAAGGCAAAAAATTTGTCGCAATTCTGCTGCTCCAAACGCTTAACCAGAATGGCCTAGGGAAAAAATGCACATACCGTTGTAATCGGGCGAGTTTCTACTTTCAGACGCAATAGGAATTTTTGGGTTATGTCAATCCGTTCGCGAGATATGGGAGTTTGAAGCCAAGAAATGGTTGAGAAGGGAAAAAATTTTTCGCAATTCTGCTGCTCCAAACGCTAAACCAGAATGGCCTAGGGAAAAAATACACATACGGTTGTAATCGGGCGAGCTTCTACTTTCAGATGCAATAGGAATTTTTGGGTTATGTCAATCCGTTCGCGAGATATGGGAGTTTGAAGCCAAGAAATGGTTGAGAAGGCAAAAAATTCTTCGCAATTCTGCTGCTCCAAACGCTTAACCAGACTGGCCTAGGGAAAAAATACACATACCGTTGTAATCGGGCGAGTTTCTGCTTTCAGTCGCAACAGGAATTTTTGGGTTATGTCAATCCGTTCGCGAATTATGGGAGTTTGAAGCCAAGAAATGGTTGAGAAGGCAAAAAATTTTTCGCAATTCTGCTGCTCCAAACGCTTAACCAGAATGGCCTAGGGAAAAAATACACATACGGTTGTAATCGGGCGAGCTTCTACTTTCAGATGCAATAGGAATTTTTGGGTTATGTCAATCCGTTCGCGAGATATGGGAGTTTGAAGCCAAGAAATGGTTGAGAAGGCAAAAAATTCTTCGCAATTCTGCTGCTCCAAACGCTTAACCAGACTGGCCTAGGGAAAAAATACACATACCGTTGTAATCGGGCGAGTTTCTACTTTCAGATGCAATAGGAATTTTTGGGTAAGGTCAATCCGTTCGCGAGATATGGGAGTTTGAAGCCAAGAAATGGTTGAGAAGGCAAAAAATTTTTCGCACTTCTGCTGCTCCAAACGTTTAATCAGAATGGCCTAGGGAAAAAATACACATACGGTTGTAATCGGGCGAGCTTCTACTTTCAGATGCAATAGGAATTTTTGGGTTATGTCAATCCGTTCGCGAGATATGGGAGTTTGAAGCCAAGAAATTGTTGAGAAGGCAAAAAATTCTTCGCAATTCTGCTGCTCCAAACGCTTAACCAGACTGGCCTAGGGAAAAAATACACATACCGTTGTAATCGGGCGAGTTTCTGCTTTCAGTCGCAACAGGAATTTTTGGGTTATGTCAATCCGTTCGCGAATTATGGGAGTTTGAAGCCAAGAAATGGTTGAGAAGGCAAAAAATTCTTCGCAATTCTGCTGCTCCAAACGCTTAACCAGACTGGCCTAGGGAAAAAATACACATACCCTTGTAAACGGGCGAGTTTCTACTTTCAGTCGCAACAGGAATTTTTGGGCTATGTCAATCCGTTCGCGAATTATGGGAGTTTGAAGCCAAGAAATGGTTGAGAAGGCAAAAAATTTTTCGCAATTCTGCTGCTCCAAACGCTTAACCAGAATGGCCTAGGGAAAAAATAAACATACCGTTGTAATCGGGCGAGTTTCTACTTTCAGACGCAATAGGAATTTTTGGGTTAGGTCAATCCGTTCGCGAGATATGGGAGTTTGAAGCCAAGAAATAGTTGAGAAGGGAAAAAATTTTTCGCAATTCTGCTGCTCCAAACGCTTAACCAGAATGGCCTAGGGAAAAAATACACATACCGTTGTAATCGGGCGAGCTTCTACTTTCAGATGCCATAGGAATTTTTGGGTTAGGTCAATCCGTTCGCGAGATATGGGAGTTTGAAGCCAAGAAATGGTTGAGAAGGCAAAAAATTCTTCGCAATTCTGCTGCTCCAAACGCTTAACCAGACTGGCCTAGGGAAAAAATACACATACCGTTGTAATCGGGCGAGTTTCTGCTTTCAGTCGCAACAGGAATTTTTGGGTTATGTCAATCCGTTCGCGAATTATGGGAGTTTGAAGCCAAGAAATGGTTGAGAAGGCAAAAAATTCTTCGCAATTCTGCTGCTCCAAACGCTTAACCAGACTGGCCTAGGGAAAAAATACACATACCCTTGTAAACGGGCGAGTTTCTACTATCAGTCGCAACAGGAATTTTTGGGCTATGTCAATCCGTTCGCGAATTATGGAAGTTTGAAGCCAAGAAATGGTTGAGAAGGCAAAAAATTTTTCGCAATTCTACTGCTCCAAACGCTTAACCAGAATGGCCTAGGGAAAAAATAAACATACCGTTGTAATCGGGCGAGTTTCTACTTTCAGACGCAATAGGAATTTTTGGGTTAGGTCAATTCGTTCGCGAGATATGGGAGTTTGAAGCCAAGAAATAGTTGAGAAGGGAAAAAATTTTTCGCAATTCTGCTGCTCCAAACGCTTAACCAGAATGGCCTAGGGAAAAAATGCACATACCGTTGTAATCGGGCGAGTTTCTACTTTCAGACGCAATAGGAATTTTTGGGTTATGTCAATCCGTTCGCGAGATATGGGAGTTTGAAGCCAAGAAATGGTTGAGAAGGGAAAAAATTTTTCGCAATTCTGCTGCTCCAAACGCTAAACCAGAATGGCCTAGGGAAAAAATACACATACGGTTGTAATCGGGCGAGCTTCTACTTTCAGATGCAATAGGAATTTTTGGGTTATGTCAATCCGTTCGCGAGATATGGGAGTTTGAAGCCAAGAAATGGTTGAGAAGGCAAAAAATTCTTCGCAATTCTGCTGCTCCAAACGCTTAACCAGACTGGCCTAGGGAAAAAATACACATACCGTTGTAATCGGGCGAGTTTCTGCTTTCAGTCGCAACAGGAATTTTTGGGTTATGTCAATCCGTTCGCGAATTATGGGAGTTTGAAGCCAAGAAATGGTTGAGAAGGCAAAAAATTTTTCGCAATTCTGCTGCTCCAAACGCTTAACCAGAATGGCCTAGGGAAAAAATACACATACGGTTGTAATCGGGCGAGCTTCTACTTTCAGATGCAATAGGAATTTTTGGGTTATGTCAATCCGTTCGCGAGATATGGGAGTTTGAAGCCAAGAAATGGTTGAGAAGGCAAAAAATTCTTCGCAATTCTGCTGCTCCAAACGCTTAACCAGACTGGCCTAGGGAAAAAATACACATACCGTTGTAATCGGGCGAGTTTCTACTTTCAGATGCAATAGGAATTTTTGGGTAAGGTCAATCCGTTCGCGAGATATGGGAGTTTGAAGCCAAGAAATGGTTGAGAAGGCAAAAAATTTTTCGCACTTCTGCTGCTCCAAACGTTTAATCAGAATGGCCTAGGGAAAAAATACACATACGGTTGTAATCGGGCGAGCTTCTACTTTCAGATGCAATAGGAATTTTTGGGTTATGTCAATCCGTTCGCGAGATATGGGAGTTTGAAGCCAAGAAATTGTTGAGAAGGCAAAAAATTCTTCGCAATTCTGCTGCTCCAAACGCTTAACCAGACTGGCCTAGGGAAAAAATACACATACCGTTGTAATCGGGCGAGTTTCTGCTTTCAGTCGCAACAGGAATTTTTGGGTTATGTCAATCCGTTCGCGAATTATGGGAGTTTGAAGCCAAGAAATGGTTGAGAAGGCAAAAAATTCTTCGCAATTCTGCTGCTCCAAACGCTTAACCAGACTGGCCTAGGGAAAAAATACACATACCCTTGTAAACGGGCGAGTTTCTACTTTCAGTCGCAACAGGAATTTTTGGGCTATGTCAATCCGTTCGCGAATTATGGGAGTTTGAAGCCAAGAAATGGTTGAGAAGGCAAAAAATTTTTCGCAATTCTGCTGCTCCAAACGCTTAACCAGAATGGCCTAGGGAAAAAATAAACATACCGTTGTAATCGGGCGAGTTTCTACTTTCAGACGCAATAGGAATTTTTGGGTTAGGTCAATCCGTTCGCGAGATATGGGAGTTTGAAGCCAAGAAATAGTTGAGAAGGGAAAAAATTTTTCGCAATTCTGCTGCTCCAAACGCTTAACCAGAATGGCCTAGGGAAAAAATACACATACCGTTGTAATCGGGCGAGCTTCTACTTTCAGATGCCATAGGAATTTTTGGGTTAAGTCAATCCGTTCGCGAGATATGGGAGTTTGAAGCCAAGAAATGGTTGAGAAGGCAAAAAATTCTTCGCAATTCTGCTGCTCCAAACGCTTAACCAGACTGGCCTAGGGAAAAAATACACATACCGTTGTAATCGGGCGAGTTTCTGCTTTCAGTCGCAACAGGAATTTTTGGGTTATGTCAATCCGTTCGCGAATTATGGGAGTTTGAAGCCAAGAAATGGTTGAGAAGGCAAAAAATTCTTCGCAATTCTGCTGCTCCAAACGCTTAACCAGACTGGCCTAGGGAAAAAATACACATACCCTTGTAAACGGGCGAGTTTCTACTATCAGTCGCAACAGGAATTTTTGGGCTATGTCAATCCGTTCGCGAATTATGGAAGTTTGAAGCCAAGAAATGGTTGAGAAGGCAAAAAATTTTTCGCAATTCTACTGCTCCAAACGCTTAACCAGAATGGCCTAGGGAAAAAATAAACATACCGTTGTAATCGGGCGAGTTTCTACTTTCAGACGCAATAGGAATTTTTGGGTTAGGTCAATTCGTTCGCGAGATATGGGAGTTTGAAGCCAAGAAATAGTTGAGAAGGGAAAAAATTTTTCGCAATTCTGCTGCTCCAAACGCTTAACCAGAATGGCCTAGGGAAAAAATACACATACCGTTGTAATCGGGCGAGCTTCTACTTTCAGATGCCATAGGAATTTTTGGGTTAGGTCAATCCGTTCGCGAGATATGGGAGTTTGAAGCCAAGAAATGGTTGAGAAGGCAAAAAATTCTTCGCAATTCTGCTGCTCCAAACGCTTAACCAGAATGGCCTAGGGAAAAAATACACATACCGTTGAAATCGGGCGAGTTTCTACTTTCAGTCGCAACAGGAATCTTTGGGTTATGTCAATCCGTTCGCGAATTATGGGAGTTTGAAGCCAAGAAATGGTTGAGAAGGCAAAAAATTTTTCGCAATTCTGCTGCTCCAAACGCTTAACCAGCATGGCCTAGGGAAAAAATGCACATACCGTTGTAATCGGGCGAGTTTCTACTTTCTGACGCAATAGGAATTTTTGGGTTAGGTCAATCCGTTCGCGAGATATGGGAGTTTGAAGCCAAGAAATGGTTGAGAAGGGAAAAAATTTTTCGCAATTCTGCTGCTCCAAACGCTTAACCAGAATGGCCTAGGGAAAAAATACACATACGGTTGTAATCGGGCGAGCGTCTACTTTCAGATGCAATAGGAATTTTTGGGTAAGGTCAATCCGTTCGCGAGATATGGGAGTTTGAAGCCAAGAAATGGTTGAGAAGGCAAAAAATTTTTCGCACTTCTGCTGCTCCAAACGTTTAATCAGAATGGCCTAGGGAAAAAATACACATACGGTTGTAATCGGGAGAGCTTCTACTTTCAGATGCAATAGAAATTTTTGGGTAAGGTCAATCCGTTCGCGAGATATGGGAGTTTGAAGCCAAGAAATGGTTGAGAAGGCAAAAAATTTTTCCACTTCTGCTGCTCCAAACGCTTAACCAGAATGGCCTAGGGAAAAAATACACATACCGTTGTAATCGGGCGAGATTCTACTTTCAGATGCAATAGGAATTTTTGAGTTAGGTCAATCCGTTCGCGCGATATGGGAGTTTGAAGCTAAGAAATGGTTGAGAAGACAACAAATTTTTCGCACATCTGCTGCTCCAAACGCTTAACCAGAATGGCCTAGGGAAAAAATACACATACCGTTGTGATCGGGCGAGTTTCTACTTTCAGATGCAATAGGAATTTTTGGGTAAGGTCAATCCGTTCGCGAGATATGGGAGTTTGAAGCCAAGAAATGGTTGAGAAGGCAAAAAATTTTTCGCACTTCTGCTGCTCCAAACGTTTAATCAGAATGGCCTAGGGAAAAAAAAAACATACGGTTGTAATCGGGCGAGCTTCTACTTTCAGATGCAATAGGAATTTTTGGGTTATGTCAATCCGTTCGCGAGATATGGGAGTTTGAAGCCAAGAAATTGTTGAGAAGGCAAAAAATTCTTCGCAATTCTGCTCCTCCAAACGCTTAACCAGACTGGCCTAGGGAAAAAATACACATACCGTTGTAATCGGGCGAGTTTCTGCTTTCAGTCGCAACAGGAATTTTTGGGTTATGTCAATCCGTTCGCGAATTATGGGAGTTTGAAGCCAAGAAATGGTTGAGAAGGCAAAAAATTCTTCGCAATTCTGCTGCTCCAAACGCTTAACCAGACTGGCCTAGGGAAAAAATACACATACCCTTGTAAACGGGCGAGTTTCTACTTTCAGTCGCAACAGGAATTTTTGGGCTATGTCAATCCGTTCGCGAATTATGGGAGTTTGAAGCCAAGAAATGGTTGAGAAGGCAAAAAATTTTTCGCAATTCTGCTGCTCCAAACGCTTAACCAGAATGGCCTAGGGAAAAAATAAACACACCGTTGTAATCGGGCGAGATTCTACTTTCAGACGCAATAGGAATTTTTGGGTTAGGTCAATCCGTTCGCGAGATATGGGAGTTTGAAGCCAAGAAATAGTTGAGAAGGGAAAAAATTTTTCGCAATTCTGCTGCTCCAAACGCTTAACCAGAATGGCCTAGGGAAAAAATACACATACCGTTGTAATCGGGCGAGCTTCTACTTTCAGATGCCATAGGAATTTTTGGGTTAGGTCAATCCGTTCGCGAGATATGGGAGTTTGAAGCCAAGAAATGGTTGAGAAGGCAAAAAATTCTTCGCAATTCTGCTGCTCCAAACGCTTAACCAGACTGGCCTAGGGAAAAAATACACATACCGTTGTAATCGGGCGAGTTTCTGCTTTCAGTCGCAACAGGAATTTTTGGGTTATGTCAATCCGTTCGCGAATTATGGGAGTTTGAAGCCAAGAAATGGTTGAGAAGGCAAAAAATTCTTCGCAATTCTGCTGCTCCAAACGCTTAACCAGACTGGCCTAGGGAAAAAATACACATACCCTTGTAAACGGGCGAGTTTCTAGTTTCAGTCGCAACTGGAATTTTTGGGCTATGTCAATCCAATCGCGAATTATGGGAGTTTGAAGCCAAGAAATGGTTGAGAAGGCAAAAAATTTTTCGCAATTCTGCTGCTCCAAACGCTTAACCAGAATGGCCTAGGGAAAAAATAAACATACCGTTGTAATCGGGCGAGTTTCTACTTTCAGACGCAATAGGAATTTTTGGGTTAGGTCAATCCGTTCGCGAGATATGGGAGTTTGAAGCCAAGAAATAGTTGAGAAGGGAAAAAATTTTTCGCAATTCTGCTGCTCCAAACGCTTAACCAGAATGGCCTAGGGAAAAAATACACATACCGTTGTAATCGGGCGAGCTTCTACTTTCAGATGCCATAGGAATTTTTGGGTTAGGTCAATCCGTTCGCGAGATATGGGAGTTTGAAGCCAAGAAATGGTTGAGAAGGCAAAAAATTCTTCGCAATTCTGCTGCTCCAAACGCTTAACCAGAATGGCCTAGGGAAAAAATACACATACCGTTGAAATCGGGCGAGTTTCTACTTTCAGTCGCAACAGGAATTTTTGGGTTATGTCAATCCGTTCGCGAATTATGGGAGTTTGAAGCCAAGAAATGGTTGAGAAGGCAAAAAATTTTTCGCAATTCTGCTGCTCCAAACGCTTAACCAGAATGGCCTAGGGAAAAAATGCACATACCGTTGTAATCGGGCGAGTTTCTACTTTCTGACGCAATAGGAATTTTTGGGTTAGGTCAATCCGTTCGCGAGATATGGGAGTTTGAAGCCAAGAAATGGTTGAGAAGGGAAAAAATTTTTCGCAATTCTGCTGCTCCAAACGCTTAACCAGAATGGCCTAGGGAAAAAATACACATACGGTTGTAATCGGGCGAGCTTCTACTTTCAGATGCAATAGGAATTTTTGGGTAAGGTCAATCCGTTCGCGAGATATGGGAGTTTGAAGCCAAGAAATGGTTGAGAAGGCAAAAAATTTTTCGCACTTCTGCTGCTCCAAACGTTTAATCAGAATGGCCTAGGGAAAAAATACACATACGGTTGTAATCGGGCGAGCTTCTACTTTCAGATGCAATAGAAATTTTTGGGTAAGGTCAATCCGTTCGCGAGATATGGGAGTTTGAAGCCAAGAAATGGTTGAGAAGGCAAAAAATTTTTCGCACTTCTGCTGCTCCAAACGCTTAACCAGAATGGCCTAGGGAAAAAATACACATACCGTTGTAATCGGGCGAGATTCTACTTTCAGATGCAATAGGAATTTTTGAGTTAGGTCAATCCGTTCGCGCGATATGGGAGTTTGAAGCTAAGAAATGGTTGAGAAGACAACAAATTTTTCGCACATCTGCTGCTCCAAACGCTTAACCAGAATGGCCTAGGGAAAAAATACACATACCGTTGTGATCGGGCGAGTTTCTACTTTCTGTCGCAACAGGAATTTTTGGGTTAGGTCAATCCGTTCGCGAGATATGGGACTTTGAAGCTAAGAAATGGTTGACAAGACAACAAATTTTTCGCACTTCTGCAGCTCCAATCGCTTAACCAGAATGGCCTAGGGGTAAAATACACGTACCGTTGTAATCGGGCGAGTTTCTACTTTCAAATGCAAAAGGAATTTTTGGGTTATGTCAATCCGTTCGCGAATTATGGGAGTTTGAAGCCAAGAAATGGTTGAGAAGGCAAAAAATTCTTCGCAATTCTGCTGCTCCAAACGCTTAACCAGACTGGCCTAGGGAAAAAATACACATACCCTTGTAAACGGGCGAGTTTCTAGTTTCAGTCGCAACTGGAATTTTTGGGCTATGTCAATCCAATCGCGAATTATGGGAGTTTGAAGCCAAGAAATGGTTGAGAAGGCAAAAAATTTTTCGCAATTCTGCTGCTCCAAACGCTTAACCAGAATGGCCTAGGGAAAAAATAAACATACCGTTGTAATCGGGCGAGTTTCTACTTTCAGACGCAATAGGAATTTTTGGGTTAGGTCAATCCGTTCGCGAGATATGGGAGTTTGAAGCCAAGAAATAGTTGAGAAGGGAAAAAATTTTTCGCAATTCTGCTGCTCCAAACGCTTAACCAGAATGGCCTAGGGAAAAAATACACATACCGTTGTAATCGGGCGAGCTTCTACTTTCAGATGCCATAGGAATTTTTGGGTTAGGTCAATCCGTTCGCGAGATATGGGAGTTTGAAGCCAAGAAATGGACAAGAAGGCAAAAAATACTTCGCAATTCTGCTGCTCCAAACGCTTAACCAGAATGGCCTAGGGAAAAAATACACATACCGTTGAAATCGGGCGAGTTTCTACTTTCAGTCGCAACAGGAATTTTTGGGTTATGTCAATCCGTTCGCGAATTATGGGAGTTTGAAGCCAAGAAATGGTTGAGAAGGCAAACAATTTTTCGCAATTCTGCTGCTCCAAACGCTTAACCAGACTGGCCTAGGGAAAAAATACACATACCCTTGTAAACGGGCGAGTTTCTACTTTCAGACGCAACAGGAATTTTTGGGTTAGGTTAATCCTTTCGCGAGATATGGGAGTTTGAAGCCAAGAAATGGTGAAGAAGGCAAAAAATTTTTGGCAATTCTGCTGCTCCAAACGTTTAACCAGTATGGCCCATGGAAAAAATACGCATACCGTTGTAATCGGGCGAGTTTCTACTTTCAGACGTTGCAGGAATTTTTGGGTCTGGTCAATCAGTTCGCGAGATATGGGACTTTGAAGCTAAGAAACGGTTGAGAAGGCATAAAATTTTTCGCAATTCTGCTGCTCCAAACGCTTAACCAGAATGGCCTAGGGAAAAAATACACATACCGTTGTAATCGGGCGAGATTCTACTTTCAGATGCAATAGGAATTTTTGGGTTAGGTCAATCCGTTCGCGAGATATGGGAGTTTGAAGCCAAGAAATGGTTGAGAAGGCAAAAAATTTTTCGCAAGTCTGCTGCTCCAAACGCTTAACCAGAATGGCCTAGGGAAAAAATACACATACCGCTGTAATCGGGCGAGTTTCTACTTTCAGATGCAATAGGAATTTTTGGGTTAGGTCAATCCGTTCGCGAGATATGGGAGTTTGAAGCCAAGAAATGGTTGAGAAGGCAAAAAATTTTTCGCACTTCTGCTGCTCCAAAAGCTTAAACAGAACGGCCTAGGGAAAAAATACACATACCGTTGTAATCGGGCGAGCTTCTACTTTCAGATGCAATAGGAATTTTTGGGTAAGGTCAATCCGTTCGCGAGATATGGGAGTTTGAAGCCAAGAAATGGTTGAGAAGGCAAAAAACTTTTCGCAATTCTGCTGCTCCAAACGCTTAACCAGAATGGCCTAGGGAAAAAATACACATACCGTTGTAATCGGGCGAGCTTCTACTTTCAGATGCAATAGGAATTTTTGGGTAAGGTCAATCCGTTCGCGAGATATGGGAGTTTGAAGCCAAGAAATGGTTGAGAAGGCAAAAAACTTTTCGCAATTCTGCTGCTCCAAACGCTTAACCAGAATGGCCTAGGGAAAAAATACACATACCGTTGTAATCGGGCGAGTTTCTACTTTCAGACGCAGCAGGAATTTTTGGGTTTGGTCAATCCGTTCGCGAGATATGGGACTTTGAAGCTAAGAAATGGTTGAGAAGGCAAAAAATTTTTCGCACTTCTGCTGCTCCAAACGTTTAACCAGAACGGCCTAGGGAAAAAATACACATACGGTTGTAATCGGGCGAGCTTCTACTTTCAGATGCAATAGAAATTTTTGGGTAAGGTCAATCCGTTCGCGAGATATGGGAGTTTGAAGCCAAGAAATGGTTGAGAAGGCAAAAAATTTTTCGCACTTCTGCTGCTCCAAACGCTTAACCAGAATGGCCTAGGGAAAAAATACACATACCGTTGTAATCGGGCGAGATTCTACTTTCAGATGCAATAGGAATTTTTGGGTTAGGTCAATCCGTTCGCGCGATATGGGAGTTTGAAGCTAAGAAATGGTTGAGAAGACAACAAATTTTTCGGACATCTGCTGCTCCAAACGCTTAACCAGAATGGCCTAGGGAAAAAATACACATACCGTTGTGATCGGACGAGTTTCTACTTTCTGTCGCAACAGGAATTTTTGGGTTAGGTCAATCCGTTCGCGAGATATGGGACTTTGAAGCTAAGAAATGGTTGACAAGACAACAAATTTTTCGCACTTCTGCTGCTCCAATCGCTTAACCAGAATGGCCTAGGGGTAAAATACACGTACCGTTGTAATCGGGCGAGTTTCTACTTTCAAATGCAATAGGAATTTTTGGGTTAGGTCGATCCGTTCGCGAGATATGGGAGTTTGAAGCCAAGAAATGGTTGAGAAGGGAAAAAATTTTTCGCAATTCTGCTGCTCCAAACGCTTAACCAGAATGGCCTAGGGAAAAAATACACATACCGTTGTAATCGGGCGAGTTTCTACTTTCAGACGCAGCAGGAATTTTTGGGTATGGTCAATCCGTTCGCGAGATATGGGACTTTGAAGCTAAGAAATGGTTGAGAAGGCAAAAAATTTTTCGCACTTCTGCTGCTCCAAACGTTTAACCAGAATGGCCTAGGGAAAAAATACACATATGGTTGTAATCGGGCGAGCTTCTACTTTCAGATGCAATAGAAATTTTTGGGTAAGGTCAATCCGTTCGCGAGATATGGGAGTTTGAAGCCAAGAAATGGTTGAGAAGGCAAAAAATTTTTCGCACTTCTGCTGCTCCAAACGCTTAACCAGAATGGCCTAGGGAAAAAATACACATACCGTTGTAATCGGGCGAGATTCTACTTTCAGATGCAATAGGAATTTTTGGGTTAGGTCAATCCGTTCGCGCGATATGGGAGTTTGAAGCTGAGAAATGGTTGAGAAGACAACAAATTTTTCGCACATCTGCTGCTCAAAACGCTTAACCAGAATGGCCTAGGGAAAAAATACACATACCGTTGTGATCGGGCGAGTTTCTACTTTCTGTCGCAACAGGAATTTTTGGGTTAGGTCAATCCGTTCGCGAGATATGGGACTTTGAAGCTAAGAAATGGTTGACAAGACAACAAATTTTTCGCACTTCTGCTGCTCCAATCGCTTAACCAGAATGGCCTAGGGGTAAAATACACGTACCGTTGTAATCGGGCGAGTTTCTACTTTCAAATGCAATAGGAATTTTTGGGTTAGGTCGATCCGTTCGCGAGATATGGGAGTTTGAAGCCAAGAAATGGTTGAGAAGGGAAAAAATTTTTCGCAATTCTGCTGCTCCAAACGCTTAACCAGAATGGCCTAGGGAAAAAATACACATACCGTTGTAATCGGGAGAGTTTCTACTTTCAGACGCAGCAGGAATTTTTGGGTATGGTCAATCCGTTCGCGAGATATGGGACTTTGAAGCTAAGAAATGGTTGAGAAGGCAAAAAATTTTTCGCACTTCTGCTGCTCCAAACGTTTAACCAGAATGGCCTAGGGAAAAAATACACATATGGTTGTAATCGGGCGAGCTTCTACTTTCAGATGCAATAGAAATTTTTGGGTAAGGTCAATCCGTTCGCGAGATATGGGAGTTTGAAGCCAAGAAATGGTTGAGAAGGCAAAAAATTTTTCGCACTTCTGCTGCTCCAAACGCTTAACCAGAATGGCCTAGGGAAAAAATACACATACCGTTGTAATCGGGCGAGATTCTACTTTCAGATGCAATAGGAATTTTTGGGTTAGGTCAATCCGTTCGCGCGATATGGGAGTTTGAAGCTGAGAAATGGTTGAGAAGACAACAAATTTTTCGCACATCTGCTGCTCAAAACGCTTAACCAGAATGGCCTAGGGAAAAAATACACATACCGTTGTGATCGGGCGAGTTTCTACTTTCTGTCGCAACAGGAATTTTTGGGTTAGGTCAATCCGTTCGCGAGATATGGGACTTTGAAGCTAAGAAATGGTTGACAAGACAACAAATTTTTCGCACTTCTGCTGCTCCAATCGCTTAACCAGAATGGCCTAGGGGTAAAATACACGTACCGTTGTAATCGGGCGAGTTTCTACTTTCAAATGCAATAGGAATTTTTGGGTTAGGTCGATCCGTTCGCGAGATATGGGAGTTTGAAGCCAAGAAATGGTTGAGAAGGGAAAAAATTTTTCGCAATTCTGCTGCTCCAAACGCTTAACCAGAATGGCCTAGGGAAAAAATACACATACCGTTGTAATCGGGCGAGTTTCTACTTTCAGACGCAGCAGGAATTTTTGGGTATGGTCAATCCGTTCGCGAGATATGGGACTTTGAAGCTAAGAAATGGTTGAGAAGGCAAAAAATTTTTCGCACTTCTGCTGCTCCAAACGTTTAACCAGAATGGCCTAGGGAAAAAATACACATATGGTTGTAATCGGGCGAGCTTCTACTTTCAGATGCAATAGAAATTTTTGGGTAAGGTCAATCCGTTCGCGAGATATGGGAGTTTGAAGCCAAGAAATGGTTGAGAAGGCAAAAAATTTTTCGCACTTCTGCTGCTCCAAACGCTTAACCAGAATGGCCTAGGGAAAAAATACACATACCGTTGTAATCGGGCGAGATTCTACTTTCAGATGCAATAGGAATTTTTGGGTTAGGTCAATCCGTTCGCGCGATATGGGAGTTTGAAGCTGAGAAATGGTTGAGAAGACAACAAATTTTTCGCACATCTGCTGCTCAAAACGCTTAACCAGAATGGCCTAGGGAAAAAATACACATACCGTTGTGATCGGGCGAGTTTCTACTTTCTGTCGCAACAGGAATTTTTGGGTTAGGTCAATCCGTTCGCGAGATATGGGACTTTGAAGCTAAGAAATGGTTGACAAGACAACAAATTTTTCGCACTTCTGCTGCTCCAATCGCTTAACCAGAATGGCCTAGGGGTAAAATACACGTACCGTTGTAATCGGGCGAGTTTCTACTTTCAAATGCAATAGGAATTTTTGGGTTAGGTCGATCCGTTCGCGAGATATGGGAGTTTGAAGCCAAGAAATGGTGAAGAAGGCAAAAAATTTTTGGCAATTCTGCTGCTCCAAACGCTTAACCAGTATGGCCTATGGAAAAAATACGCATACCGTTGTAATCGGGCGAGTTTCTACTTTCAGACGTAGCAGGAATTTTTGGGTCTGGTCAATCAGTTCGCGAGATATGGGACTTTGAAGCTAAGAAACGGTTGAGAAGGCATAAAATTTTTCGCAATTCTGCTGCTCCAAACGCTTAACCAGAATGGCCTAAGGAAAAAATACACATACGGTTGTAATCTGGCGAGTTTCTACTTTCAGACGCAGCAGGAATTTTTGGGTTTGGTCAATCCGTTCGCGACATATGGGAGTTTGAAGCCAAGAAATGGTTGAGAAGGCAAAAAATTTTTCGCACTTCTGCTGCTCCAAACGCTTAACCAGAATGGCCTAGGGAAAAAATACACATACCGTAGTAATCGGGCGAGCTTCTACTTTCAGATGCCATAGGAATTTTTGGGTTAGGTCAATCCGTTCGCGAGATATGGGAGTTTGAAGCCAAGAAATGGTTGAGAAGGCAAAAAATTTTTCGCACTTCTGCTGCTCCAAAAGCTTAAACAGAATGGCCTAGGGAAAAAATACACATACCGTTGTAATCGGGCGAGATTCTACTTTCAGATGCAATAGGAATTTTTGGGTTAGGTCAATCCGTTCGCGAGATATGGGAATTTGAAGCTAAGAAATGGTTGAGAAGGCAAAAAATTTTTGGCAATTCGGCTGATCGAAACGCTTAACCAGAATGGCCTAGGGAAAAATACACATACCGCTGTAATCGGGCGAGCTTCTACTTTCAGATGCAACAGGAATTTTTGGGTTATGTTAATCCGTTCGCGAATTATGGGAGTTTGAAGCCAAGAAATGGTTGAGAAGGCAAAAAATTTTTCGCAATTCTGCTGCTCCAAACGCTTAACCAGAATGGCCTAGGGAAAAAATGCACATACCGTTGTAATCGGGCGAGTTTCTACTTTCAGACGCAATAGGAATTTTTGGGTTATGTCAATCCGTTCGCGAGATATGGGAGTTTGAAGCCAAGAAATGGTTGAGAAGGGAAAAAATTTTTCGCAATTCTGCTGCTCCAAACGCTAAACCAGAATGGCCTAGGGAAAAAATACACATACGGTTGTAATCGGGCGAGCTTCTACTTTCAGATGCAATAGGAATTTTTGGGTTATGTCAATCCGTTCGCGAGATATGGGAGTTTGAAGCCAAGAAATGGTTGAGAAGGCAAAAAATTCTTCGCAATTCTGCTGCTCCAAACGCTTAACCAGACTGGCCTAGGGAAAAAATACACATACCGTTGTAATCGGGCGAGTTTCTGCTTTCAGTCGCAACAGTAATTTTTGGGTTATGTCAATCCGTTCGCGAATTATGGGAGTTTGAAGCCAAGAAATGGTTGAGAAGGCAAAAAATTTTTCGCAATTCTGCTGCTCCAAACGCTTAACCAGAATGGCCTAGGGAAAAAATACACATACCGTTGTAATCGGGTGAGCTTCTACTTTCAGATGCAATAGGAATTTTTGGGTTATGTCAATCCGTTCGCGAGATATGGGAGTTTGAAGCCAAGAAATGGTTGAGAAGGCAAAAAATTCTTCGCAATTCTGCTGCTCCAAACGCTTAACCAGAATGGCCTAGGGAAAAAATACACATACCGTTGTAATCGGGCGAGATTCTACTTTCAGATGCAATAGGAATTTTTGAGTTAGGTCAATCCGTTCGCGCGATATGGGAGTTTGAAGCTAAGAAATGGTTGAGAAGACAACAAATTTTTCGCACATCTGCTGCTCCAAACGCTTAACCAGAATGGCCTAGGGAAAAAATACACATACCGTTGTGATCGGGCGAGTTTCTACTTTCAAATGCAATAGGAATTTTTGGGTTAGGTCGATCCGTTCGCGAGATATGGGAGTTTGAAGCTAAGAAGTGGTTGAGAAGAGAACAAATTTTTCGCAATTCTGCTGCTCCAAACGATTAACCAGAATGGCCTAGGGAAAAAATACATATACCGTTGTAATCGGGCGAGTTTCTACTTTCAGACGCAACAGGAATTTTTGGGTTAGGTTAATCCTTTCGCGAGATATGGGAGTTTGAAGCCAAGAAATGGTGAAGAAGGCAAAAAATTTTTGGCAATTCTGCTGCTCCAAACGTTTAACCAGTATGGCCTATGGAAAAAATACGCATACCGTTGTAATCGGGCGAGTTTCTACTTTCAGACGTTGCAGGAATTTTTGGGTCTGGTCAATCCGTTCGCGACATATGGGAGTTTGAAGCCAAGAAATGGTTGAGAAGGCAAAAAATTTTTCGCACTTCTGCTGCTCCAAACGCTTAACCAGAATGGCTTAGGGAAAAAATACACATACCGTTGTAATCGGGCGAGATTCTACTTTCAGATGCAATAGGAATTTTTGGGTTAGGTCAATCCGTTCGCGCGATATGGGAGTTTGAAGCTAAGAAATGGTTGAGAAGAACAAATTTTTCGCACATCTGCTGCTCCAAACGCTTAACCAGAATGGCCTAGGGAAAAAATACACATACTGTTGTAATCGGGCGAGTTTCTACTTTCAGACGCAATAGGAATTTTTGGATTAGGTCAATCCGTTCGCGAGATATGGGAGTTTGAAGCCAAGAAATGGTTGAGAAGGGAAAAAATTTTTCGCAATTCTGCTGCTCCAAACGCTTAACTAGAATGGCCTAGGGAAAAAATACACATACCGTTGTGATCGGGCGAGTTTCTACTTTCTGTCGCAACAGGTATTTTTGGGTTAGGTCAATCCGTTCGCGAGATATGGGACTTTGAAGCTAAGAAATGGTTGACAAGACAACAAATTTTTCGCTCTTCTGCTGCTCCAATCGCTTAACCAGAATGGCCTAGGGGTAAAATACACGTACCGTTGTAATCGGGCGAGTTTCTACTTTCAAATGCAATAGGAATTTTTGGGTTAGGTCGATCCGTTCGCGAGATATGGGAGTTTGAAGCCAAGAAATGGTTGAGAAGGGAAAAAATTTTTCGCAATTCTGCTGCTCCAAACGCTTAACCAGAATGGCCTAGGGAAAAAATACACTTACCGTTGTAATCGGGCGAGTTTCTACTTTCAGACGCAGCAGGAATTTTTGGGTATGGTCAATCCGTTCGCGAGATATGGGACTTTGAAGCTAAGAAATGGTTGAGAAGGCAAAAAATTTTTCGCACTTCTGCTGCTCCAAACGTTTAACCAGAATGGCCTAGGGAAAAAATACACATACGGTTGTAATCGAGCGAGCTTCTACTTTCAGATGCGATAGAAATTTTTGGGTAAGGTCAATCCGTTCGCGAGATATGGGAGTTTGAAGCCAAGAAATGGTTGAGAAGGCAAAAAATTTTTCGCACTTCTGCTGCTCCAAACGCTTAACCAGAATGGCCTAGGGAAAAAATACACATACCGTTGTAATCGGGCGAGATTCTACTTTCAGATGCAATAGGAATTTTTGGGTTAGGTCAATCCGTTCGCGCGATATGGGAGTTTGAAGCTGAGAAATGGTTGAGAAGACAACAAATTTTTCGCACATCTGCTGCTCCAAACGCTTAACCAGAATGGCCTAGGGAAAAAATACACATACCGTTGTGATCGGGCGAGTTTCTACTTTCTGTCGCAACAGGAATTTTTGGGTTAGGTCAATCCGTTCGCGAGATATGGGACTTTGAAGCTAAGAAATGGTTGACAAGACAACAAATTTTTCGCACTTCTGCTGCTCCAATCGCTTAACCAGAATGGCCTAGGGGTAAAATACACGTACCGTTGTAATCGGGCGAGTTTCTACTTTCAAATGCAATAGGAATTTTTGGATTAGGTCGATCCGTTCGCGAGATATGGGAGTTTGAAGCTAAGAAGTGGTTGAGAAGAGAACAAATTTTTCGCAATTCTGCTGCTCCAAACGATTAACCAGAATGGCCTAGGGAAAAAATACACATACCGTTGTAATCGGGCGAGTTTCTACTTTCAGACGCAACAGGAATTTTTGGGTTAGGTTAATCCTTTCGCGAGATATGGGAGTTTGAAGCCAAGAAATGGTGAAGAAGGCAAAAAATTTTTAGCAATTCTGCTGCTCCAAACGCTTAACCAGTATGGCCTATGGAAAAAATACGCATACCGTTGTAATCGGGCGAGTTTCTACTTTCAGACGTAGCAGGAATTTTTGGGTCTGGTCAATCAGTTCGCGAGATATGGGACTTTGAAGCTAAGAAACGGTTGAGAAGGCATAAAATTTTTCGCAATTCTGCTGCTCCAAACGCTTAACCAGAATGGCCTAGGGAAAAAATACACATACGGTCGTAATCGGGCGAGTTTCTACTTTCAGACGCAGCAGGAATTTTTGGGTTTGGTTAATCCGTTCGCGACATATGGGAGTTTGAAGCCAAGAAATGGTTGAGAAGGCAAAAAATTTTTCGCACTTCTGCTGCTCCAAACGCTTAACCAGAATGGCCTAGGGAGAAAATACACATACCGTTGTAATCGGGCGAGATTCTACTTTCAGATGCAATAGGAATTTTTGGGTTAGGTCAATCCGTTCGCGCGATATGGGAGTTTGAAGCTAAGAAATGGTTGAGAAGAACAAATTTTTCGCAATTCTGCTGCTCCAAACGCTTAACCAGAATGGCCTAGGGAAAAAATACACATACCGTTGAAATCGGGCGAGTTTCTACTTTCAGTCGCAACAGGAATTTTTGGTTGTGTCAATCCGTTCGCGAATTATGGGAGTTTGAAGCCAAGAAATGGTTGAGAAGGCAAAAATTTTTCGCAATTCTGCTGCTCCAAACGCTTAACCAGAATGGCCTAGGGAAAAAATGCACATACCGTTGTAATCGGGCGAGTTTCTACTTTCAGACGCAATAGGAATTTTTGGGTTATGTCAATCCGTTCGCGAGATATGGGAGTTTGAAGCCAAGAAATGGTTGAGAAGGGAAAAAATTTTTCGCAATTCTGCTGCTCCAAACGCTAAACCAGAATGGCCTAGGGAAAAAATACACATACGGTTGTAATCGGGCGAGCTTCTACTTTCAGATGCAATAGGAATTTTTGGGTTATGTCAATCCGTTCGCGAGATATGGGAGTTTGAAGCCAAGAAATGGTTGAGAAGGCAAAAAATTCTTCGCAATTCTGCTGCTCCAAACGCTTAACCAGACTGGCCTAGGGAAAAAATACACATACCGTTGTAATCGGGCGAGTTTCTACTTTCAGTCGCAACAGGAACTTTTGGGTTATGTCAATCCGTTCGCGAATTATGGGAGTTTGAATCCAAGAAATGGTTGAGAAGGCAAAAAATTTTTCGCAATTCTGCTGCTCCAAACGCTTAACCAGAATGGCCTAGGGAAAAAATAAACATACCGTTGTAATCGGGCGAGTTTCTACTTTCAGACGCAATAGGAATTTTTGGGTTAGGTCAATCCGTTCGCGAGATATGGGAGTTTGAATCCAAGAAATGGTTGAGAAGGGAAAAAATTTTTCGCAATTCTGCTGCTC
The DNA here is from genome assembly GCF_051014685.1 of Ptiloglossa arizonensis. Classification (NCBI taxonomy): domain Eukaryota; kingdom Metazoa; phylum Arthropoda; class Insecta; order Hymenoptera; family Colletidae; genus Ptiloglossa; species Ptiloglossa arizonensis. The sequence goes on along the minus strand of NW_027478735.1, from coordinate 473,565 downwards.
CAAACGCTTAATCAGAATGGCCTAGGGAAAAAATACACATACCGTTGTAATCGGGCGAGCTTCTACTTTCAGATGCCATAGGAATTTTTGGGTTAGGTCAATCCGTTCGCGAGATATGGGAGTTTGAAGCCAAGAAATGGTTGAGAAGGCAAAAAATTCTTCGCAATTCTGCTGCTCCAAATGCTTAACCAGAATGGCCTAGGGAAAAAATGCACATACCGTTGTAATCGGGCGAGTTTCTACTTTCAGACGCAATAGGAATTTTTGGGTTAGGTCAATCCGTTCGCGAGATATGGGAGTTTGAAGCCAAGAAATGGTTGAGAAGGGAAAAAATTTTTCGCAATTCTGCTGCTCCAAACGCTTAACCAGAATGGCCTAGGGAACAAATACACATACGGTTGTAATCGGGCGAGCTTCTACTTTCAGATGCAATAGGAATTTTTGGGTATGGTCAATCCGTTCGCGAGATATGGGAGTTTGAAGCCAAGAAATGGTTGAGAAGGCAAAAAATTTTTCGCAATTCTGCTGCTCCAAACGCTTAACCAGAATGGCCTAGGGAAAAAATAAACATACCGTTGTAATCGGGCGAGTTTCTACTTTCAGACGCAATAGGAATTTTTGGGTTAGGTCAATCCGTTCGCGAGATATGGGAGTTTGAATCCAAGAAATGGTTGAGAAGGGAAAAAATTTTTCGCAATTCTGCTGCTCCAAACGCTTAATCAGAATGGCCTAGGGAAAAAATACACATACCGTTGTAATCGGGCGAGTTTCTACTTTCAGTCGCAACAGGAATTTTTGGGTTATGTCAATCCGTTCGCGAATTATGGGAGTTTGAAGCCAAGAAATGGTTGAGAAGGCAAAAAATTCTTCGCAATTCTGCTGCTCCAAACGCTTAACCAGACTGGCCTAGGGAAAAAATACACATACCGTTGTAATCGGGCGAGTTTCTACTTTCAGTCGCAACAGGAATTTTTGGGTTATGTCAATCCGTTCGCGAATTATGGGAGTTTGAAGCCAAGAAATGGTTGAGAAGGCAAAAAAATTTTCGCAATTCTGCTGCTCCAAACGCTTAACCAGAATGGCCTAGGGGAAAAATACACATACCGTTGTAATCGGGCGAGCTTCTACTTTCAGATGCCATAGGAATTTTTGGGTTAGGTCAATCCGTTCGCGAGATATGGGAGTTTGAAGCCAAGAAATGGTTGAGAAGGCAAAAAATTTTTCGCACTTCTGCTGCTCCAAACGTTTAACCAGAATGGCCTAGGGAAAAAATACACATACCGTTGTAATCGGGCGAGTTTCTACATTCAGTCGCAACAGGAATTTTTGGGTTATGTCAATCCGTTCGCGAATTATGGGAGTTTGAAGCCAAGAAGTGGTTGAGAAGGCCAAAAATTTTTCGCAATTCTGCTGCTCCAAACGCTTAACCAGAATGGCCTAGGGAAAAAATACACATACCGTTGTAATCGGGCGAGTTTCTACATTCAGTCGCAACAGGAATTTTTGGGTTATGTCAATCCGTTCGCGAGATATGGGAGTTTGAAGCCAAGAAATGGTTGAGAAGGCAAAAAATTTTTCGCACATCTGCTGCTCCAAACGCTTAACCTGAATGGCCTAGGGAAAAAATACACATACCGTTGTAATCGGGCGAGTTTCTACATTCAGTCGCAACAGGAATTTTTGGGTTATGTCAATCCGTTCGCGAGATATGGGAGTTTGAAGCCAAGAAATAGTTGAGAAGGCAAAAAATTCTTCGCAATTCTGCTGCTCCAAACGCTTAACCAGAATGGCCTAGGGAAAAAATACACATACCGTTGTAATCGGGCGAGTTTCTACATTCAGTCGCAACAGGAATTTTTGGATTATGTCAATCCGTTCGCGAATTATGGGAGTTTGAAGCCAAGAAGTGGTTGAGAAGGCCAAAAATTTTTCGCAATTCTGCTGCTCCAAACGCTTAACCAGAATGGCCTAGGGAAAAAATACACATACCGTTGTAATCGGGCGAGTTTCTACATTCAGTCGCAACAGGAATTTTTGGGTTATGTCAATCCGTTCGCGAGATATGGGAGTTTGAAGCCAAGAAATAGTTGAGAAGGCAAAAAATTCTTCGCAATTCTGCTGCTCCAAACGCTTAACCAGACTGGCCTAGGGAAAAAATACACATACCGTTGTAATCGGGCGAGTTTCTACTTTCAGTCGCAACAGGAATTTTTGGGTTATGTCAATCCGTTCGCGAATTATGGGAGTTTGAAGCCAAGAAATGGTTGAGAAGGCAAACAATTTTTCGCAATTCTGCTGCTCCAAACGCTTAACCAGAATGGCCTAGGAAAAAAATGCACGTAACGTTGTCATCGGGCGAGCTTCTACTTTCAGGTGCCATAGGAATTTTTGGGTTAGGTCAATCCGTTCGCGAGATATGGGAGTTTGAAGCCAAGAAATGGTTGAGAAGGCAAAAAATTTTTCGCACTTCTGCTGCTCCAAACGCTTAACCAGAATGGCCTAGGCAAAAAATACACATACCGTTGTAATCGGGCGAGATTCTACTTTCAGATGCAATAGGAATTTTTGGGTTAGGTCAATCCGTTCGCGAGATATGGGAGTTTGAAGCTAAGAAATGGTTGAGAAGGCAAAAAATTTTTGGCAATTCGGCTGCTCGAAACGCTTAACCAGAATGGCCTAGGGAAAAATACACATACCGTTGTAATCGGGCGAGCTTCTACTTTCAGATGCAATAGGAATTTTTGAGTTAGGTCAATCCGTTCGCGAGATATGGGACTTTGAAGCTAAGAAATAGTTGAGAAGACAACAAATTTTTCGCACTTCTGCTGCTCCAAACGTTCAACCAGAATGGCCTAGGGAAAAAATACACATACCGTTGTAATCGGGCGAGATTCTACTTTCAGATGCAATAGGAATTTTTGGGTTAGGTCAATCCGTTCGCGAGGTATGGGAGTTTGAAGCTAAGAAATGGTTGAGAAGACAAAAAATTTTTCGCACATCTGCTGCTCCAAACGCTTAACCAGAATGGCCTAGGGAAAAAATACACATACCGTTGTAATCGGGCGAGTTTCTACTTTCAGTCGCAACAGGAATTTTTGGGTTATGTCAATCCGTTCGCGAATTATGGGAGTTTGAAGCCAAGAAGTGGTTGAGAAGGCAAAAAATTTTTCGCAATTCTGCTGCTCCAAAAGCTTAACCAGAATGGCCTAGGGAAAAAATACACATACCGTTGTAATCGGGCGAGCTTCTACTTTCAGATGCAATAGCAATTTTTGGGTTAGGTCAATCCGATCGCGAGATATGGGAGTTTGAAGCCAAGAAATGGTTGCAAAGGCAAAAAATTTTTCGCACTTCTGCTGCACCAAACGCTTAACCAGAATGGCCTAGGGAAAAAATACACATATAGTTGTAATCGGGCGAGCTTCTACTTTCAGATGCAATAGGAATTTTTGGGTTAGGTCAATCCGTTCGCGAGATATGGGACTTTGAAGCTAAGAAATAGTTGAGAAGACAACAAATTTTTCGCAATTCTGCTGCTCCAAACGCTTAACCAGAATGGCCTAGGGAAAAAATACACATACCGTTGTAATCGGGCGAGTTTCTACTTTCAGACGCAATAGGAATTTTTGGGGTAGGTCAATCCGTTCGCGAGATATGGGAGTTTGAAGCCAAGAAATGGTTGAGAAAGGAAAAAATTTTTCGTAATTCTGCTGCTCCAAACGCTTAACCAGAATGGCCCAGGGAAAAAATACACATACCGTTGTAATCGGGCGAGCTTCTACTTTCAGATGCAATAGGAATTTTTGGGTTAGGTCAATCCGTTCGCGAGATATGGGAGTTTGAAGCCAAGAAATGTTTGAGAAGGCAAAAAATTTTTCGCACATCTGCTGCTCCAAACGCTTAACCAGAATGTCCTAGGGAAAAAATACACATACCGTTGTAATCGGGCGAGTTTCTACTTTCAGTCGCAACAGGAATTTTTGGGTTATGTCAATCCGTTCGCGAATTATGGGAGTTTGAAGCCAAGAAGTGGTTGAGAAGGCAAAAAATTTTTCGCAATTCTGCTGCTCCAAAAGCTTAACCAGAATGGCCTAGGGAAAAAATACACATACCGTTGTAATCGGGCGAGCTTCTACTTTCAGATGCAATAGCAATTTTTGGGTTAGGTCAATCCGATCGCGAGATATGGGAGTTTGAAGCCAAGAAATGGTTGCAAAGGCAAAAAATTTTTCGCACTTCTGCTGCACCAAACGCTTAACCAGAATGGCCTAGGGAAAAAATACACATATAGTTGTAATCGGGCGAGCTTCTACTTTCAGATGCAATAGGAATTTTTGGGTTAGGTCAATCCGTTCGCGAGATATGGGACTTTGAAGCTAAGAAATAGTTGAAAAGACAACAAATTTTTCGCAATTCTGCTGCTCCAAACGCTTAACCAGAATGGCCTAGGGAAAAAATACACATACCGTTGTAATCGGGCGAGTTTCTACTTTCAGACGCAATAGGAATTTTTGGGGTAGGTCAATCCGTTCGCGAGATATGGGAGTTTGAAGCCAAGAAATGGTTGAGAAGGGAAAAAATTTTTCGTAATTCTGCTGCTCCAAACGCTTAACCAGAATGGCCCAGGGAAAAAATACACATACCGTTGTAATCGGGCGAGCTTCTACTTTCAGATGCAATAGGAATTTTTGGGTTAGGTCAATCCGTTCGCGAGATATGGGAGTTTGAAGCCAAGAAATGTTTGAGAAGGCAAAAAATTTTTCGCACATCTGCTGCTCCAAACGCTTAACCAGAATGTCCTAGGGAAAAAATACACATACCGTTGTAATCGGGCGAGTTTCTACTTTCAGTCGCAACAGGAATTTTTGGGTTATGTCAATCCGTTCGCGAATTATGGGAGTTTGAAGCCAAGAAATGGTTGAGAAGGCAACAAATTTTTCGCAATTCTGCTGCTCCAAACGCTTATCCAGGTATGGCCTAGGGAAAAAATACACATACCGTTGTAATCGGGCGAGTTTCAACTTTCAGATGCAATAGGAATTTTTGGGTTAGGTCAATCCGTTCGCGAGATATGGGAGTTTGAAGCCAAGAAATGGTTGAGAAGGCAAAAAAAATTCGCACTTCTGCTGCTCCAAACGCTTAACCAGAATGGCCTAGGGAAAAAATACACATACCGTTGTAATCGGGCGAGTTTCTACTTTCAGTCGCAACAGGAATTTTTGGGTTATGTCAATCCGTTCGCGAATTATGGGAGTTTGAAGCCAAGAAGTGGTTGAGAAGGCAAAAAATTTTTCGCAATTCTGCTGCTCCAAAAGCTTAACCAGAATGGCCTAGGGAAAAAATACACATACCGTTGTAATCGGGCGAGCTTCTACTTTCAGATGCAATAGCAATTTTTGGGTTAGGTCAATCCGATCGCGAGATATGGGAGTTTGAAGCCAAGAAATGGTTGCAAAGGCAAAAAATTTTTCGCACTTCTGCTGCACCAAACGCTTAACCAGAATGGCCTAGGGAAAAAATACACATATAGTTGTAATCGGGCGAGCTTCTACTTTCAGATGCAATAGGAATTTTTGGGTTAGGTCAATCCGTTCGCGAGATATGGGACTTTGAAGCTAAGAAATAGTTGAGAAGACAACAAATTTTTCGCAATTCTGCTGCTCCAAACGCTTAACCAGAATGGCCTAGGGAAAAAATACACATACCGTTGTAATCGGGCGAGTTTCTACTTTCAGACGCAATAGGAATTTTTGGGGTAGGTCAATCCGTTCGCGAGATATGGGAGTTTGAAGCCAAGAAATGGTTGAGAAAGGAAAAAATTTTTCGTAATTCTGCTGCTCCAAACGCTTAACCAGAATGGCCCAGGGAAAAAATACACATACCGTTGTAATCGGGCGAGCTTCTACTTTCAGATGCAATAGGAATTTTTGGGTTAGGTCAATCCGTTCGCGAGATATGGGAGTTTGAAGCCAAGAAATGTTTGAGAAGGCAAAAAATTTTTCGCACATCTGCTGCTCCAAACGCTTAACCAGAATGTCCTAGGGAAAAAATACACATACCGTTGTAATCGGGCGAGTTTCTACTTTCAGTCGCAACAGGAATTTTTGGGTTATGTCAATCCGTTCGCGAATTATGGGAGTTTGAAGCCAAGAAGTGGTTGAGAAGGCAAAAAATTTTTCGCAATTCTGCTGCTCCAAAAGCTTAACCAGAATGGCCTAGGGAAAAAATACACATACCGTTGTAATCGGGCGAGCTTCTACTTTCAGATGCAATAGCAATTTTTGGGTTAGGTCAATCCGATCGCGAGATATGGAAGTTTGAAGCCAAGAAATGGTTGCAAAGGCAAAAAATTTTTCGCACTTCTGCTGCACCAAACGCTTAACCAGAATGGCCTAGGGAAAAAATACACATATAGTTGTAATCGGGCGAGCTTCTACTTTCAGATGCAATAGGAATTTTTGGGTTAGGTCAATCCGTTCGCGAGATATGGGACTTTGAAGCTAAGAAATAGTTGAGAAGACAACAAATTTTTCGCAATTCTGCTGCTCCAAACGCTTAACCAGAATGGCCTAGGGAAAAAATACACATACCGTTGTAATCGGGCGAGTTTCTACTTTCAGACGCAATAGGAATTTTTGGGGTAGGTCAATCCGTTCGCGAGATATGGGAGTTTGAAGCCAAGAAATGGTTGAGAAGGGAAAAAATTTTTCGTAATTCTGCTGCTCCAAACGCTTGACCAGAATGGCCTAGGGAAAAAGTACACATACCGTTGTAATCGGGCGAGATTCTACTTTCGGATGCAATAGGAATTTTTGGGTTAGGTCAATCCGTTCGCGAGATATGGGAGTTTGAAGCTAAGAAATGGTTGAGAAGACAACAAATTTTTCGCACATCTGCTGCTCCAAACGCTTAACCAGAATGGCCTAGGGAAAAAATACACGTACCGTTGTAATCGGGCGAGTTTCTACTTTCAGTCGCAACAGGAATTTTTGGGTTATGTCAATCCGTTCGCGAATTATGGGAGTTTGAAGCCAAGAAATAGTTGAGAAGGCAACAAATTCTTCGCAATTCTGCTGCTCCAAACGCTTGACCAGAATGGCCTAGGGAAAAAATACACATACCGTTGTAATCGGGCGAGCTTCTACTTTCAGATGCAATTGGAATTTTTGGGTTAGGTCAATCCGTTCGCGAGATATGGGACTTTGAAGCTAAGAAATAGTTGAGAAGTCAACAAATTTTTCGCACTTCTGCTGCTCCAAACGCTTAACCAGAATGGCCTAGGGAAAAAATACACATACCGTTGTAATCGGGCGAGTGTCTACTTTCAGTCGCAACAGGAATTTTCGGGTTATGTCAATCCGTTCGCGAATTATGGGAGTTTGAAGCCAAGAAATGGTTGAGAAGGCAAAAAATTTTTCGCAATTCTGCTGCTCCAAACGCTTAACCAGAATGGCCTAGGGAAAAAATACACATACCGTTGTAATCGGGCGAGTTTCTACTTTCAGACGCAATAGGAATTTTTGGGTTAGGTCAATCCGTTCGCGAGATATGGGAGTTTGAAGCCAAGAAATGGTTGAGAAGGGAAAAAATTTTTCGCAATTCTGCTGCTCCAAACGCTTAACCAGAGTGGCCTAGGGAAAAAATACACATACCGTTGTAATCGGGCGAGCTTCTACTTTCAGATGCAATAGGAATTTTTGGGTTAGGTCAATCCGTTAGCGAGATATGGGAGTTTGAAGCCAAGAAATGGTTGAGAAGGCAAAAAATTTTTTGCACTTCTGCTGCTCCAAACGCTTAACCAGAATGGCCTAGGGAAAAATACACATACCGTTGTAATCGGGCGAAATTCTATTTTCAGATGCAATAGGAACTTTTTGGGTTAGGTCAATCCGTTCGCGAGATATGGGAGTTTGAAGCTAAGAAATGGTTGAGAAGGCAAAAAATTTTTGGCAATACGGCTGCTCGAAACGCTTAACCAGAATGGCCTAGGGAAGAAATACACATACCGTTGTAATCGGGCGAGCTTCTACTTTCAGATTCAATACGAATTTTTGGGTTAGGTCAATCCGTTCGCGAGATATGGGACTTTGAAGCAAAGAAATAATTGAGAAGACAACAAATTTTTCGCACTTCTGCTGCTCCAAACGCTTAACCAGAATGGCCTCGGGAAAAAATACACATACCGTTGAAATCGGGCGAGTTTCTACTTTCAGTCGCAACAGGAATTTTTGGGTTATGTCAATCCGTTCGCGAATTATTGGAGTTTGAAGCCAAGAAATGGTTGAGAAGGCAAAAAATTTTTCGCAATTCTGCTGCTCCAAACGCTTAACCAGAATGGCCTAGGGAAAAAATACACATACCGTTGTAATCGGGCGAGTTTCTACTTTCAGTCGCAACAGGAATTTTTGGGTTATGTCAATCCGTTCGCGAATTATGGGAGTTTGAAGCCAACAAGTGGTTGAGAAAGCCAAAAATTTTTCGCAATTCTGCTGCTCCAAACGCTTAACCAGAATGGCCTAGGGAAAAAATACACATACCGTTGTAATCGGGCTAGTTTCTACTTTCATTCGCAACAGGAATTTTTGGGTTAGTTCAATCCGTTCGCGAGATATGGGAGTTTGAAGCCAAGAAATGGTTGAGAAGTCAAAAAATTCTTCGCAATTCTGCTGCTCCAAACGCTTAACCAGAATGGCCTAGGGAAAAAATACACATACCGTTGTAATCGGGCTAGTTTCTACTTTCATTCGCAACAGGAATTTTTGGGTTAGTTCAATCCGTTCGCGAGATATGGGAGTTTGAAGCCAAGAAATGGTTGAGAAGTCAAAAAATTCTTCGCAATTCTGCTGCTCCAAACGCTTAACCAGAATGGCCTAGGGAAAAAATACACATACCGTTGTATTCGGGCGAGTTTCTACTTTCAGTCGCAACAGGAATTTTTGGGTTATGTCAATCCGTTCGCGAATTATGGGAGTTTGAAGCCAAGAAATGGTTGAGAAGGCAAAAAATTTTTCGCACTTCTGCTGCTCCAAACGCTTAACCAGAATGGCCGACGGAAAAAATACCGATAACGTTGTAATCGGACGAGTTTCTACTTTCAGGTACAATAGCAATTTTTGGGTTAGGTCAATCCGTTCTCGAGGTATGGGACTTTGAAGCTAAGAAATAGTTGAGAAGACAACAAATTTTTCGCAATTCTGCTGCTCCAAACGCTTAACCAGAATGGCATAGGGAAAAAATACACATACCGTTGAAATCGGGCAAGTTTCTACTTTCAGTCGCAACAGGAATTTTTGGGTTATGTCAATCCGTTCGCGAATTATGGGAGTTTGAAGCCAAGAAATGGTTGAGAAGGCAAAAAATTTTTCGCAATTCTGCTGCTCCAAACGCTTAACCAGAATGGCCTAGGGAAAAAATACACATACCGTTGTAATCGGGCGAGTTTCTACTTTCAGACGCAATAGGAATTTTTGGGTTAGGTCAATCCGTTCGCGAGATATGGGAGTTTGAATCCAAGAAATGGTTGAGAAGGGAAAAAATTTTTCGCAATTCTGCTGCTCCAAACGCTTAACCAGAATGGCCTAGGGAAAAAATACACATACCGTTGTAATCGGGCGAGCTTCTACTTTCAGATGCAATAGGAATTTTTGGGTTAGGTCAATCCGTTAGCGAGATATGGGAGTTTGAAGCCAAGAAATGGTTGAGAAGGCAAAAGATTTTTTGCACTTCTGCTGCTCCAAACGCTTAACCAGAATGGCCTAGGGAAAAATACACATACCGTTGTAATCGGGCGAAATTCTACTTTCAGATGCAATAGGAACTTTTTGGGTTAGGTCAATCCGTTCGCGAGATATGGGAGTTTGAAGCTAAGAAATGGTTGAGAAGGCAAAAAATTTTTGGCAATACGGCTGCTCGAAACGCTTAACCAGAATGGCCTAGGGAAGAAATACACATACCGTTGTAATCGGGCGAGCTTCTACTTTCAGATTCAATAGGAATTTTTGGGTTAGGTCAATCCGTTCGCGAGATATGGGACTTTGAAGCAAAGAAATAATTGAGAAGACAACAAATTTTTCGCACTTCTGCTGCTCCAAACGCTTAACCAGAATGGCCTAGGGAAAAAATACACATACCGTTGAAATCGGGCGAGTTTCTACTTTCAGTCGCAACAGGAATTTTTGGGTTATGTCAATCCGTTCGCGAATTATTGGAGTTTGAAGCCAAGAAATGGTTGAGAAGGCAAAAAATTTTTCGCAATTCTGCTGCTCCAAACGCTTAACCAGAATGGCCTAGGGAAAAAATACACATACCGTTGTAATCGGGCGAGTTTCTACTTTCAGTCGCAACAGGAATTTTTGGGTTATGTCAATCCGTTCGCGAATTATGGGAGTTTGAAGCCAACAAGTGGTTGAGAAAGCCAAAAATTTTTCGCAATTCTGCTGCTCCAAACGCTTAACCAGAATGGCCTAGGGAAAAAATACACACACCGTTGTAATCGGGCTAGTTTCTACTTTCATTCGCAACAGGAATTTTTGGGTTAGTTCAATCCGTTCGCGAGATATGGGAGTTTGAAGCCAAGAAATGTTTGAGAAGTCAAAAAATTCTTCGCAATTCTGCTGCTCCAAACGCTTAACCAGAATGGCCTAGGGAAAAAATACACATACCGTTGTATTCGGGCGAGTTTCTACTTTCAGTCGCAACAGGAATTTTTGGGTTATGTCAATCCGTTCGCGAATTATGGGAGTTTGAAGCCAAGAAATGGTTGAGAAGGCAAAAAATTTTTCGCACTTCTGCTGCTCCAAACGCTTAACCAGAATGGCCGACGGAAAAAATACCGATACCGTTGTAATCGGACGAGTTTCTACTTTCAGGTACAATAGCAATATTTGGGTTAGGCCAATCCGTTCTCGAGGTATGGGACTTTGAAGCTAAGAAATGGTTGAGAAGACAACTAATTTTTCGCACTTCTGCTGCTCCAAACGCTTAACCAGAATGGCCTAGGGAAAAAATACACATACCGTTGTAATCGGGCGAGATTCTACTTTCAGATGCAATAGGAATTTTTGGGTTAGGTCAATCCGTTCGCGAGATATGGGAGTTTGAACCTAGGAAATGGTTGAGAAGACAACAAATTTTTCGCACATCTGCTGCTCCAAACGCTTAACCAGAATGGCCAAGGGAAAAAATACACATACCGTTGTAATCGGGCGAGTTTCTACTTTCAGTCGCAACAGGAATTTTTGGGTTATGTCAATCCGTTCGCGAATTATGGGAGTTTGAAGCCAAGAAATAGTAGAGAAGGCAAAAAATTCTTCGCAATTCTGCTGCTCCAAACGCTTGACCAGAATGGCCTAGGGAAAAAATACACATACCGTTGTAATCGGGCGAGCTTCTACTTTCAGATGCAATTGGAATTTTTGGGTTAGGTCAATCCGTTCGCGAGATATGGTACTTTGAAGCTAAGAAATAGTTGAGAAGTCAACAAATTTTTCGCACTTCTGCTGCTCCAAACGCTTAACCAGAATGGCCTAGGGAAAAAATACACATACCGTTGTAATCGGGCGAGTTTCTACTTTCAGTCGCAACAGGAATTTTTAGGTTATGTCAATCCGTTCGCGAATTATGGGAGTTTGAAGCCAAGAAATGGTTGAGAAGGCAAAAAATTTTTCGCAATTCTGCTGCTCCAAACGCTTAACCAGAATGGCCTAGGGAAAAAATACACGTACCGTTGTAATCGGGCGAGTTTCTACTTTCAGACGCAATAGGAATTTTTGGGTTAGGTCAATCCGTTCGCGAGATATGGGAGTTTGAAGCTAAGAAATGGTTGAAAAGGGAAAAAAATTTTTGGCAATACGGCTGCTCGAAACGCTTAACCAGAATGGCCTAGGGAAGAAATACACATACCGTTGTAATCGGGCGAGCTTCTACTTTCAGATTCAATAGGAATTTTTGGGTTAGGTCAATCCGTTCGCGAGATATGGGACTTTGAAGCAAAGAAATAATTGAGAAGACAAAAAATTTTTCGCAATTCTGCTGCTCCAAACGCTTAACCAGAATGGCCTAGGGAAAAAATACACATACCGTTGTAATCGGGCGAGTTTCTACTTTCAGACGCAATAGGAATTTTTGGGTTAGGTCAATCCGTTCGCGAGATATGGGAGTTTGAATCCAAGAAATGGTTGAGAAGGGAAAAAATTTTTCGCAATTCTGCTGCTCCAAACGCTTAACCAGAATGGCCTAGGGAAAAAATACACATACCGTTGTAATCGGGCGAGCTTCTACTTTCAGATGCAATAGGAATTTTTGGGTTAGGTCAATCCGTTAGCGAGATATGGGAGTTTGAAGCCAAGAAATGGTTGAGAAGGCAAAAGATTTTTTGCACTTCTGCTGCTCCAAACGCTTAACCAGAATGGCCTAGGGAAAAATACACATACCGTTGTAATCGGGCGAAATTCTACTTTCAGATGCAATAGGAACTTTTTGGGTTAGGTCAATCCGTTCGCGAGATATGGGAGTTTGAAGCTAAGAAATGGTTGAGAAGGCAAAAAATTTTTGGCAATACGGCTGCTCGAAACGCTTAACCAGAATGGCCTAGGGAAGAAATACACATACCGTTGTAATCGGGCGAGCTTCTACTTTCAGATTCAATAGGAATTTTTGGGTTAGGTCAATCCGTTCGCGAGATATGGGACTTTGAAGCAAAGAAATAATTGAGAAGACAACAAATTTTTCGCACTTCTGCTGCTCCAAACGCTTAACCAGAATGGCCTAGGGAAAAAATACACATACCGTTGAAATCGGGCGAGTTTCTACTTTCAGTCGCAACAGGAATTTTTGGGTTATGTCAATCCGTTCGCGAATTATTGGAGTTTGAAGCCAAGAAATGGTTGAGAAGGCAAAAAATTTTTCGCAATTCTGCTGCTCCAAACGCTTAACCAGAATGGCCTAGGGAAAAAATACACATACCGTTGTAATCGGGCGAGTTTCTACTTTCAGTCGCAACAGGAATTTTTGGGTTATGTCAATCCGTTCGCGAATTATGGGAGTTTGAAGCCAACAAGTGGTTGAGAAAGCCAAAAATTTTTCGCAATTCTGCTGCTCCAAACGCTTAACCAGAATGGCCTAGGGAAAAAATACACACACCGTTGTAATCGGGCTAGTTTCTACTTTCATTCGCAACAGGAATTTTTGGGTTAGTTCAATCCGTTCGCGAGATATGGGAGTTTGAAGCCAAGAAATGTTTGAGAAGTCAAAAAATTCTTCGCAATTCTGCTGCTCCAAACGCTTAACCAGAATGGCCTAGGGAAAAAATACACATACCGTTGTATTCGGGCGAGTTTCTACTTTCAGTCGCAACAGGAATTTTTGGGTTATGTCAATCCGTTCGCGAATTATGGGAGTTTGAAGCCAAGAAATGTTTGAGAAGTCAAAAAATTCTTCGCAATTCTGCTGCTCCAAACGCTTAACCAGAATGGCCTAGGGAAAAAATACACATACCGTTGTAATCGGGCGAGATTCTACTTTCAGATGCAATAGGAATTTTTGGGTTAGGTCAATCCGTTCGCGAGATATGGGAGTTTGAACCTAGGAAATGGTTGAGAAGACAACAAATTTTTCGCACATCTGCTGCTCCAAACGCTTAACCAGAATGGCCAAGGGAAAAAATACACATACCGTTGTAATCGGGCGAGTTTCTACTTTCAGTCGCAACAGGAATTTTTGGGTTATGTCAATCCGTTCGCGAATTATGGGAGTTTGAAGCCAAGAAATAGTAGAGAAGGCAAAAAATTCTTCGCAATTCTGCTGCTCCAAACGCTTGACCAGAATGGCCTAGGGAAAAAATACACATACCGTTGTAATCGGGCGAGCTTCTACTTTCAGATGCAATTGGAATTTTTGGGTTAGGTCAATCCGTTCGCGAGATATGGTACTTTGAAGCTAAGAAATAGTTGAGAAGTCAACAAATTTTTCGCACTTCTGCTGCTCCAAACGCTTAACCAGAATGGCCTAGGGAAAAAATACACATACCGTTGTAATCGGGCGAGTTTCTACTTTCAGTCGCAACAGGAATTTTTAGGTTATGTCAATCCGTTCGCGAATTATGGGAGTTTGAAGCCAAGAAATGGTTGAGAAGGCAAAAAATTTTTCGCAATTCTGCTGCTCCAAACGCTTAACCAGAATGGCCTAGGGAAAAAATACACGTACCGTTGTAATCGGGCGAGTTTCTACTTTCAGACGCAATAGGAATTTTTGGGTTAGGTCAATCCGTTCGCGAGATATGGGAGTTTGAAGCCAAGAAATGGTTGAAAAGGGAAAAAAATTTTCGCAATTCTGCTGCTCCAAACGCTTAACCAGAATGGCCTAGGGAAAAAATACACATACCGTTGTAATCGGGCGAGCTTCTACTTTCAGATGCAATAGGAATTTTTGGGTTAGGTCAATCCGTTCGCGAGATATGGGAGTTTGAAGCCAAGAAATGGTTGAGAAGGCAAAAAATTTTTCGCACTTCTGCTGCTCCAAACGCTTAACCAGAATGACCTAGGGAAAAATACACATACCGTTGTATTCGGGCTAGATTCTTCTTTCAGATTCAATAGGAACTTTTTGGGTTAGGTCAATCCGTTCGCGAGATATGGGAGTTTGAAGCTAAGAAATGGTTGAGAAGGCAAAAAATTTTTGGCAATACGGCTGCTCGAAACGCTTAACCAGAATGGCCTACGGAAAAAATACACATACCGTTGTAATCGGGCGAGCTTCTACTTTCAGATGCAATAGGAATTTTTGGGTTAGGTCAATCCGTTCGCGAGATATGGGACTTTGAAGCTAAGAAATAGTTGAGAAGACAACAAATTTTTCGCACTTCTGCTGCTACAAACGCTTAACCAGAATGGCATAGGGAAAAAATACACATACCGTTGAAATCGGGCCAGTTTCTACTTTCAGTCGCAACAGGAATTTTAGGGTTATGTCAATCCGTTCGCGAATTATGGGAGTTTGAAGCCAAGAAATGGTTGAGAGGGCAAAAAATTTTTCGCAATTCTGCTGCTCCAAACGCTTAACCAGAATGGCCTAGGGAAAAAATACACATACCGTTGTAATCGGGCGAGTTTCTACTTTCAGACGCAATAGGAATTTTTGGGTTAGGTCAATCCGTTCGCGAGATATGGGAGTTTGAAGCCGAGAAATGGTTGAGAAGGGAAAAAATTTTTCGCAATTCTGCTGCTCCAAACGCTTAACCAGAATGGCCTAGGGAAAAAATACACATACCGTTGTAATCGGGCGAGCTTCTACTTTCAGATGCAATAGGAATTTTTGGGTTAGGTCAATCCGTTAGCGAGATATGGGAGTTTGAAGCCAAGAAATGGTTGAGAAGGCAAAAGATTTTTTGCACTTCTGCTGCTCCAAACGCTTAACCAGAATGGCCTAGGGAAAAATACACATACCGTTGTAATCGGGCGAAATTCTACTTTCAGATGCAATAGGAACTTTTTGGGTTAGGTCAATCCGTTCGCGAGATATGGGAGTTTGAAGCTAAGAAATGGTTGAGAAGGCAAAAAATTTTTGGCAATACGGCTGCTCGAAACGCTTAACCAGAATGGCCTAGGGAAGAAATACACATACCGTTGTAATCGGGCGAGCTTCTACTTTCAGATTCAATAGGAATTTTTGGGTTAGGTCAATCCGTTCGCGAGATATGGGACTTTGAAGCAAAGAAATAATTGAGAAGACAACAAATTTTTCGCACTTCTGCTGCTCCAAACGCTTAACCAGAATGGCCTAGGGAAAAAATACACATACCGTTGAAATCGGGCGAGTTTCTACTTTCAGTCGCAACAGGAATTTTTGGGTTATGTCAATCCGTTCGCGAATTATTGGAGTTTGAAGCCAAGAAATGGTTGAGAAGGCAAAAAATTTTTCGCAATTCTGCTGCTCCAAACGCTTAACCAGAATGGCCTAGGGAAAAAATACACATACCGTTGTAATCGGGCGAGTTTCTACTTTCAGTCGCAACAGGAATTTTTGGGTTATGTCAATCCGTTCGCGAATTATGGGAGTTTGAAGCCAACAAGTGGTTGAGAAAGCCAAAAATTTTTCGCAATTCTGCTGCTCCAAACGCTTAACCAGAATGGCCTAGGGAAAAAATACACACACCGTTGTAATCGGGCTAGTTTCTACTTTCATTCGCAACAGGAATTTTTGGGTTAGTTCAATCCGTTCGCGAGATATGGGAGTTTGAAGCCAAGAAATGTTTGAGAAGTCAAAAAATTCTTCGCAATTCTGCTGCTCCAAACGCTTAACCAGAATGGCCTAGGGAAAAAATACACATACCGTTGTATTCGGGCGAGTTTCTACTTTCAGTCGCAACAGGAATTTTTGGGTTATGTCAATCCGTTCGCGAATTATGGGAGTTTGAAGCCAAGAAATGGTTGAGAAGGCAAAAAATTTTTCGCACTTCTGCTGCTCCAAACGCTTAACCAGAATGGCCGACGGAAAAAATACCGATACCGTTGTAATCGGACGAGTTTCTACTTTCAGGTACAATAGCAATATTTGGGTTAGGCCAATCCGTTCTCGAGGTATGGGACTTTGAAGCTAAGAAATGGTTGAGAAGACAACTAATTTTTCGCACTTCTGCTGCTCCAAACGCTTAACCAGAATGGCCTAGGGAAAAAATACACATACCGTTGTAATCGGGCGAGATTCTACTTTCAGATGCAATAGGAATTTTTGGGTTAGGTCAATCCGTTCGCGAGATATGGGAGTTTGAACCTAGGAAATGGTTGAGAAGACAACAAATTTTTCGCACATCTGCTGCTCCAAACGCTTAACCAGAATGGCCAAGGGAAAAAATACACATACCGTTGTAATCGGGCGAGTTTCTACTTTCAGTCGCAACAGGAATTTTTGGGTTATGTCAATCCGTTCGCGAATTATGGGAGTTTGAAGCCAAGAAATAGTAGAGAAGGCAAAAAATTCTTCGCAATTCTGCTGCTCCAAACGCTTGACCAGAATGGCCTAGGGAAAAAATACACATACCGTTGTAATCGGGCGAGCTTCTACTTTCAGATGCAATTGGAATTTTTGGGTTAGGTCAATCCGTTCGCGAGATATGGTACTTTGAAGCTAAGAAATAGTTGAGAAGTCAACAAATTTTTCGCACTTCTGCTGCTCCAAACGCTTAACCAGAATGGCCTAGGGAAAAAATACACATACCGTTGTAATCGGGCGAGTTTCTACTTTCAGTCGCAACAGGAATTTTTAGGTTATGTCAATCCGTTCGCGAATTATGGGAGTTTGAAGCCAAGAAATGGTTGAGAAGGCAAAAAATTTTTCGCAATTCTGCTGCTCCAAACGCTTAACCAGAATGGCCTAGGGAAAAAATACACGTACCGTTGTAATCGGGCGAGTTTCTACTTTCAGACGCAATAGGAATTTTTGGGTTAGGTCAATCCGTTCGCGAGATATGGGAGTTTGAAGCCAAGAAATGGTTGAAAAGGGAAAAAAATTTTCGCAATTCTGCTGCTCCAAACGCTTAACCAGAATGGCCTAGGGAAAAAATACACATACCGTTGTAATCGGGCGAGCTTCTACTTTCAGATGCAATAGGAATTTTTGGGTTAGGTCAATCCGTTCGCGAGATATGGGAGTTTGAAGCCAAGAAATGGTTGAGAAGGCAAAAAATTTTTCGCACTTCTGCTGCTCCAAACGCTTAACCAGAATGACCTAGGGAAAAATACACATACCGTTGTAATCGGGCTAGATTCTTCTTTCAGATTCA
This sequence comes from Ptiloglossa arizonensis, assembly GCF_051014685.1. Lineage (NCBI taxonomy): Eukaryota > Metazoa > Arthropoda > Insecta > Hymenoptera > Colletidae > Ptiloglossa > Ptiloglossa arizonensis. The sequence continues at coordinate 455,789 of NW_027478735.1, read as the reverse complement.
ATAGGAACTTTTTGGGTTAGGTCAATCCGTTCGCGAGATATGGGAGTTTGAAGCTAAGAAATGGTTGAGAAGGCAAAAAATTTTTGGCAATACGGCTGCTCGAAACGCTTAACCAGAATGGCCTACGGAAAAAATACACATACCGTTGTAATCGGGCGAGCTTCTACTTTCAGATGCAATAGGAATTTTTGGGTTAGGTCAATCCGTTCGCGAGATATGGGACTTTGAAGCTAAGAAATAGTTGAGAAGACAACAAATTTTTCGCACTTCTGCTGCTACAAACGCTTAACCAGAATGGCATAGGGAAAAAATACACATACCGTTGAAATCGGGCCAGTTTCTACTTTCAGTCGCAACAGGAATTTTAGGGTTATGTCAATCCGTTCGCGAATTATGGGAGTTTGAAGCCAAGAAATGGTTGAGAGGGCAAAAAATTTTTCGCAATTCTGCTGCTCCAAACGCTTAACCAGAATGGCCTAGGGAAAAAATACACATACCGTTGTAATCGGGCGAGTTTCTACTTTCAGACGCAATAGGAATTTTTGGGTTAGGTCAATCCGTTCGCGAGATATGGGAGTTTGAAGCCGAGAAATGGTTGAGAAGGGAAAAAATTTTTCGCAATTCTGCTGCTCCAAACGCTTAACCAGAATGGCCTAGGGAAAAAATACACATACCGTTGTAATCGGGCGAGCTTCTACTTTCAGATGCAACAGGAATTTTTGGGTTAGGTCAATCCGTTCGCGAGATATGGGACTTTGAAGCTAAGAAATAGTTGAGAAGGCAACAAATTTTTCGCACTTCTGCTGCACCAATCGCTTAACCAGAATGCCCTAGGGAAAAAATAAACATACCGTTGTAATCGGGCGAGTTTCTACTTTCAGTCGCAACAGGAATTTTTGGGTTATGTCAATCCGTTCGCGAATTATGGGAGTTTGAAGCCAAGAAATGGTTGAGAAGGCAACAAATTTTTCGCACTTCTGCTGCTCCAAACGCTTAATCAGAATGGCCGACGGAAAAAATACCGATACCGTTGTAATCGGACGAGTTTCTACTTTCAGGTACAATAGCAATTTTTGGGTTAGGTCAATCCGTTCTCGAGGTATGGGACTTTGAAGCTAAGAAATGGTTGACAAGACAACAAATTTTTCGCACTTCTGCTGCTTCAATCGCATAACCAGAATGGCCTTGGGAAAAAATACACATACCGTTGTAATCGGGCGAGTTTCTACTTTCAGTTAAAATAGGAATTTGTGGGTTAGGTCAATCCGTTCGCGAGATATGGGACTTTGAAGCTAAGAAATGGTTGAGAAGACAACAAATTTTTCGCACTTCTGCTGCTCCAAACGCTTAACCAGAATGGCCGACGGCAAAAATACCCATACCGTTGTAATCGGACGAGTTTCTACTTTCAGGTACAACAGCAATTTTTGGGTTAGGTCAATCCGTTCTCGAGGTATGGGACTTTGAAGCTAAGAAATGGTTGACAAGACAACAAATTTTTCGCACTTCTGCTGCTCCAATCGCTTAACCAGAATGGCCTTGGGAAAAAATACACATACCGATGTAATCGGGCGAGTTTCTACATTCAGATGCAATAGGAATTTTTTGGTTAGGTCAATCCGTTCGCAAGATATGGGAGATTGAAGCCAAGAAATGGTTGAGAAGTCAAAAAATTTTTCGCAATTCCGCTGCACCAAACGCTTAACCAGAATGGCCTAGGGAAAATATTCACATACCGTTGTAATCGGGCGAGCTTCTACTTTCAGATGCAATAGGAATTTTTGGGTTAGGTCAATCCGTTCTCGAGATATGGGAGTTTGAAGCTAAGAAATGGTTGAGAAGACAACTAATTTTTCGCACTTCTGCTGCTCCAATCGCTTAACCAGAATGGCCTTGGGAAAAAATACACATACCGATGTAATCGGGCGAGTTTCTACATTCAGATGCAATAGGAATTTTTTGGTTAGGTCAATCCGTTCGCAAGATATGGGAGATTGAAGCCAAGAAATGGTTGAGAAGTCAAAAAATTTTTCGCAATTCCGCTGCACCAAACGCTTAACCAGAATGGCCTAGGGAAAATATTCACATACCGTTGTAATCGGGCGAGCTTCTACTTTCAGATGCAATAGGAATTTTTGGGTTAGGTCAATCCGTTCTCGAGATATGGGAGTTTGAAGCTAAGAAATGGTTGAGAAGACAACTAATTTTTCGCACTTCTGCTGCTCCAAACGCTTAACCAGAATGGCCTAGGGAAAAAATACACATACCGTTGTAATCGGGCGAGATTCTACTTTCAGATGCAATAGGAATTTTTGGGTTAGGTCAATCCGTTCGCGAGATATGGGAGTTTGAACCTAAGAAATGGTTGAGAAGACAACAAATTTTTCGCACATCTGCTGCTCCAAACGCTTAACCAGAATGGCCAAGGGAAAAATACACATACCGTTGTAATCGGGCGAGTTTCTACTTTCAGTCGCAACAGGAATTTTTGGGTTATGTCAATCCGCTCGCGAATTATGGGAGTTTGAAGCCAAGAAATAGTTGAGAAGGCAAAAAATTCTTCGCAATTCTGCTGCTCCAAACACTTGACCAGAATGGCCTAGGGAAAAAATACACATACCGTTGTAATCGGGCGAGCTTCTACTTTCAGATGCAATTGGAATTTTTGGGTTAGGTCAATCCGTTCGCGAGATATGGTACTTTGAAGCTAAGAAATAGTTGAGAAGTCAACAAATTTTTCGCAATTCTGCTGCTCCAAACGCTTAACTAGAATGGCCTAGGGAAAAAATACACATACCGTTGTAATCGGGCGAGTTTCTACTTTCAGTCGCAACAGGAATTTTTAGGTTATGTCAATCCGTTCGCGAATTATGGGAGTTTGAAGCCAAGAAATGGTTGAGAAGGCAAAAAATTTTTCGCAATTCTGCTGCTCCAAACGCTTAACCAGAATGGCATAGGGAAAAAATACACATACCGTTGAAATCGGGCCAGTTTCTACTTTCAGTCGCAACAGGAATTTTAGGGTTATGTCAATCCGTTCGCGAGATATGGGAGTTTGAAGCCGAGAAATGGTTGAGAAGGGAAAAAATTTTTCGCAATTCTGCTGCTCCAAACGCTTAACAAGAATGGCCTAGGGAAAAAATACACATACCGTTGTAATCGGGCGAGTTTCTACTTTCAGACGCAATAGGAATTTTTGGGTTAAGTCAATCCGTTCGCGAGATATGGGAGTTTGAAGCCGAGAAATGGTTGAGAAGGGAAAAAATTTTTCGCAATTCTGCTGCTCCAAACGCTTAACCAGAATGGCCTAGGGAAAAAATACACATACCGTTGTAATCGGGCGAGCTTCTACTTTCAGATGCAATAGGAATTTTTGGGTTAGGTCAATCCGTTCGCGAGATATGGGACTTTGAAGCTAAGAAATAGTTGAGAAGGCAACAAATTTTCGCACTTCTGCTGCTCCAAACGCTTAACCAGAATGCCCTAGGGAAAAAATAAACATACCGTTGTAATCGGGCGAGTTTCTACTTTCAGTCGCAACAGGAATTTTTGGGTTATGTCAATCCGTTCGCGAATTATGGGAGTTTGAAGCCAAGAAATGGTTAAGAAGGCAAGAAATTTTTCCCAATTCTGCTGCTCCAAACGCTTAACCAGAATGGCCTAGGGAAAAAATACACATACCGTTGTAATCGGGCGAGTTTCTACTTTCAGACGCAATAGGAATTTTTGGGTTAGGTCAATCCGTTCGCGAGATATGGGAGTTTGAAGCCAAGAAATGGTTGAGAAGGGAAAAAATTTTTCGCAATTCGGCTGCTCGAAACGCTTAACAAGAATGGCCTAGGGAAAAAATACACATACCGTTGTAATCGGGCGAGCTTCTACTTTCAGATGCAATAGGAGTTTTTGGGTTAGGTCAATCCGTTCGCGAGATATGGGACTTTGAAGCTAAGAAATAGTTGAGAAGACAACAAATTTTTCGCAATTCTGCTGCTCCAAACGCTTAACCAGAATGGCCTAGGGAAAAAATACACATACCGTTGTAATCGGGCGAGTTTCTACTTTCAGACGCAATAGGAATTTTTGGGGTAGATCAATCCGTTCGCGAGATATGGGGGTTTGAAGGCAAGAAATGGTTGAGAAGGGAAAAAATTTTTCGTAATTCTGCTGCTCCAAACGCTTAACCAGCATGGCCTAGGGAAAAAATACACATACCGTTGTAATCGGGCGAGCTTCTACTTTCACATGCAATAGGAATTTTAGGGTTATGTCAATCCGTTCGCGAATTATGGGAGTTTGAAGCCAAGAAATGGTTGAGAAGGCAAAAAATTTTTCGCAATTCTGCTGCTCCAAACGCTTAACCAGAATGGCCTAGGGAAAAAATACACATACCGTTGTAATCGGGCGAGTTTCTACTTTCAGACGCAATAGGAATTTTTGGGGTAGATCAATCCGTTCGCGAGATATGGGGGTTTGAAGGCAAGAAATGGTTGAGAAGGCAAAAAATTCTTCGCAATTCTGCTGCTCCAAACACTTGACCAGAATGGCCTAGGGAAAAAATACACATACCGTTGTAATCGGGCGAGCTTCTACTTTCAGATGCAATTGGAATTTTTGGGTTAGGTCAATCCGTTCGCGAGATATGGTACTTTGAAGCTAAGAAATAGTTGAGAAGTCAACAAATTTTTCGCAATTCTGCTGCTCCAAACGCTTAACTAGAATGGCCTAGGGAAAAAATACACATACCGTTGTAATCGGGCGAGTTTCTACTTTCAGTCGCAACAGGAATTTTTAGGTTATGTCAATCCGTTCGCGAATTATGGGAGTTTGAAGCCAAGAAATGGTTGAGAAGGCAAAAAATTTTTCGCAATTCTGCTGCTCCAAACGCTTAACCAGAATGGCATAGGGAAAAAATACACATACCGTTGAAATCGGGCCAGTTTCTACTTTCAGTCGCAACAGGAATTTTAGGGTTATGTCAATCCGTTCGCGAATTATGGGAGTTTGAAGCCAAGAAATGGTTGAGAAGGCAAAAAATTTTTCGCAATTCTGCTGCTCCAAACGCTTAACCAGAATGGCCTAGGGAAAAAATACACATACCGTTGTAATCGGGCGAGTTTCTACTTTCAGACGCAATAGGAATTTTTGGGTTAGGTCAATCCGTTCGCGAGATATGGGAGTTTGAAGCCGAGAAATGGTTGAGAAGGGAAAAAATTTTTCGCAATTCTGCTGCTCCAAACGCTTAACCAGAATGGCCTAGGGAAAAAATACACATACCGTTGTAATCGGGCGAGCTTCTACTTTCAGATGCAATAGGAATTTTTGGGTTAGGTCAATCCGTTCGCGAGATATGGGACTTTGAAGCTAAGAAATAGTTGAGAAGGCAACAAATTTTCGCACTTCTGCTGCTCCAAACGCTTAACCAGAATGCCCTAGGGAAAAAATAAACATACCGTTGTAATCGGGCGAGTTTCTACTTTCAGTCGCAACAGGAATTTTTGGGTTATGTCAATCCGTTCGCGAATTATGGGAGTTTGAAGCCAAGAAATGGTTAAGAAGGCAAGAAATTTTTCCCAATTCTGCTGCTCCAAACGCTTAACCAGAATGGCCTAGGGAAAAAATACACATACCGTTGTAATCGGGCGAGTTTCTACTTTCAGACGCAATAGGAATTTTTGGGTTAGGTCAATCCGTTCGCGAGATATGGGAGTTTGAAGCCAAGAAATGGTTGAGAAGGGAAAAAATTTTTCGCAATTCGGCTGCTCGAAACGCTTAACAAGAATGGCCTAGGGAAAAAATACACATACCGTTGTAATCGGGCGAGCTTCTACTTTCAGATGCAATAGGAGTTTTTGGGTTAGGTCAATCCGTTCGCGAGATATGGGACTTTGAAGCTAAGAAATAGTTGAGAAGACAACAAATTTTTCGCAATTCTGCTGCTCCAAACGCTTAACCAGAATGGCCTAGGGAAAAAATACACATACCGTTGTAATCGGGCGAGTTTCTACTTTCAGACGCAATAGGAATTTTTGGGGTAGATCAATCCGTTCGCGAGATATGGGGGTTTGAAGGCAAGAAATGGTTGAGAAGGGAAAAAATTTTTCGTAATTCTGCTGCTCCAAACGCTTAACCAGCATGGCCTAGGGAAAAAATACACATACCGTTGTAATCGGGCGAGCTTCTACTTTCACATGCAATAGGAATTTTAGGGTTATGTCAATCCGTTCGCGAATTATGGGAGTTTGAAGCCAAGAAATGGTTGAGAAGGCAAAAAATTTTTCGCAATTCTGCTGCTCCAAACGCTTAACCAGAATGGCCTAGGGAAAAAATACACATACCGTTGTAATCGGGCGAGTTTCTACTTTCAGACGCAATAGGAATTTTTGGGGTAGATCAATCCGTTCGCGAGATATGGGGGTTTGAAGGCAAGAAATGGTTGAGAAGGCAAAAAATTCTTCGCAATTCTGCTGCTCCAAACACTTGACCAGAATGGCCTAGGGAAAAAATACACATACCGTTGTAATCGGGCGAGCTTCTACTTTCAGATGCAATTGGAATTTTTGGGTTAGGTCAATCCGTTCGCGAGATATGGTACTTTGAAGCTAAGAAATAGTTGAGAAGTCAACAAATTTTTCGCAATTCTGCTGCTCCAAACGCTTAACTAGAATGGCCTAGGGAAAAAATACACATACCGTTGTAATCGGGCGAGTTTCTACTTTCAGTCGCAACAGGAATTTTTAGGTTATGTCAATCCGTTCGCGAATTATGGGAGTTTGAAGCCAAGAAATGGTTGAGAAGGCAAAAAATTTTTCGCAATTCTGCTGCTCCAAACGCTTAACCAGAATGGCATAGGGAAAAAATACACATACCGTTGAAATCGGGCCAGTTTCTACTTTCAGTCGCAACAGGAATTTTAGGGTTATGTCAATCCGTTCGCGAATTATGGGAGTTTGAAGCCAAGAAATGGTTGAGAAGGCAAAAAATTTTTCGCAATTCTGCTGCTCCAAACGCTTAACCAGAATGGCCTAGGGAAAAAATACACATACCGTTGTAATCGGGCGAGTTTCTACTTTCAGACGCAATAGGAATTTTTGGGTTAGGTCAATCCGTTCGCGAGATATGGGAGTTTGAAGCCGAGAAATGGTTGAGAAGGGAAAAAATTTTTCGCAATTCTGCTGCTCCAAACGCTTAACCAGAATGGCCTAGGGAAAAAATACACATACCGTTGTAATCGGGCGAGCTTCTACTTTCAGATGCAATAGGAATTTTTGGGTTAGGTCAATCCGTTCGCGAGATATGGGACTTTGAAGCTAAGAAATAGTTGAGAAGGCAACAAATTTTCGCACTTCTGCTGCTCCAAACGCTTAACCAGAATGCCCTAGGGAAAAAATAAACATACCGTTGTAATCGGGCGAGTTTCTACTTTCAGTCGCAACAGGAATTTTTGGGTTATGTCAATCCGTTCGCGAATTATGGGAGTTTGAAGCCAAGAAATGGTTAAGAAGGCAAGAAATTTTTCCCAATTCTGCTGCTCCAAACGCTTAACCAGAATGGCCTAGGGAAAAAATACACATACCGTTGTAATCGGGCGAGTTTCTACTTTCAGACGCAATAGGAATTTTTGGGTTAGGTCAATCCGTTCGCGAGATATGGGAGTTTGAAGCCAAGAAATGGTTGAGAAGGGAAAAAATTTTTCGCAATTCGGCTGCTCGAAACGCTTAACAAGAATGGCCTAGGGAAAAAATACACATACCGTTGTAATCGGGCGAGCTTCTACTTTCAGATGCAATAGGAGTTTTTGGGTTAGGTCAATCCGTTCGCGAGATATGGGACTTTGAAGCTAAGAAATAGTTGAGAAGACAACAAATTTTTCGCAATTCTGCTGCTCCAAACGCTTAACCAGAATGGCCTAGGGAAAAAATACACATACCGTTGTAATCGGGCGAGTTTCTACTTTCAGACGCAATAGGAATTTTTGGGGTAGATCAATCCGTTCGCGAGATATGGGGGTTTGAAGGCAAGAAATGGTTGAGAAGGGAAAAAATTTTTCGTAATTCTGCTGCTCCAAACGCTTAACCAGCATGGCCTAGGGAAAAAATACACATACCGTTGTAATCGGGCGAGCTTCTACTTTCACATGCAATAGGAATTTTTGGGTTAGGTCAATCCGTTCGCGAGATATGGGAGTTTGAAGCCAAGAAATGGTTGAGAAGGCAAAAAATTTTTCGCACATCTGCTGCTCCAAACGCTTAACCAGAATGCCCTAGGGAAAAAATACACATACCGTTGTAATCGGGCGAGTTTCTACTTTCAGTCGCAACAGGAATTTTTGGGTTATGTCAATCCGTTCGCGAATTATGGGAGTTTGAAGCCAAGAAATGGTTGAGATGGCAAAAAATTTTTCGCAATTCTGCTGCTCCAAACGCTTAACCAGAATGGCCTAGGGAAAAAATACACATACCGCTGTAGTCGGGCGAGTTTCTACTTTCAGATGCAATAGGAATTTTTGGGTTAGGTCAATCCGTTCGCGAGATATGGCAGTTTGAAGCCAAGAAATGGTTGAGGAGACAACAAATTTTTCGCACTTCTGCTGCTCCAAACGCTTAACCAGAATGGCCTAGGGAAAAAATACACATACCGTTGTAATCGGGCGAGTTTCTACATTCAGTCGCAACAGGAATTTTTGGGTTATGTCAATCCGTTCGCGAATTATGGGAGTTTGAAGCCAAGAAGTGGTTGAGAAGGCCAAAAATTTTTCGCAATTCAGCTGCTCCAAACGCTTAAGCAGAATGGCCTAGGGAAAAAATACACATTCCGTTGTAATCGGGCGAGTTTCTACATTCAGTCGCAACAGGAATTTTTGGGTTATGTCAATCCGTTCGCGAGATATGGGAGTTTGAAGCCAAGAAATGGTTGAGAAGGCAAAAAATTTTTCGCAATTCTGCTGCTCCAAACGCTTAACCAGAATGGCCTAGGGAAAAAATACACATACCGTTGTAATCAGGCGAGTTTCTACTTTCAGTCGCAACAGGAATTTTTCGGTTATGTCAATCCGTTCGCGAATTATGGGAGTTTGAAGCCAAGAAATGGTTGAGAAGGCAAAAAATTTTTCGCAATTCTGCTGCTCCAAACGCTTAACCAGAATGGCATAGGGAAAAAATACACATACCGTTGAAATCGGGCCAGTTTCTACTTTCAGTCGCAACAGGAATTTTAGGGTTATGTCAATCCGTTCGCGAATTCTGGGAGTTTGAAGCCAAGAAATGGTTGAGAAGGCAAAAAATTTTTCGCAATTCTGCTGCTCCAAACGCTTAACCAGAATGGCCTAGGGAAAAAATACACATACCGTTGTAATCGGGCGAGTTTCTACTTTCAGACGCAATAGGAATTTTTGGGTTAGGTCAATCCGTTCGCGAGATATGGGAGTTTGAAGCCGAGAAATGGTTGAGAAGGCAAAAAATTTTTCGCAATTCTGCTGCTCCCAACGCTTAACCAGAATGGCCTAGGGAAAAAATACCCATACCGTTGTAATCGGACGAGTTTCTACTTTCAGGTACAACAGCAATTTTTGGGTTAGGTCAATCCGTTCTCGAGGTATGGGACTTTGAAGCTAAGAAATGGTTGAGAAGACAACTAATTTTTCGCACTTCTGCTGCTCCAAACGCTTAACCAGAATGGCCTAGGGAAAAAATACACGTACCGTTGTAATCGGGCGAGATTCTACTTTCAGACGCAATAGGAATTTTTGGGTTAGGTCAATCCGTTCGCGAGATATGGGAGTTTGAAGCCAAGAAATGGTTGAAAAGGGAAAAAAATTTTCGCAATTCTGCTGCTCCAAACGCTTAACCAGAATGGCCTAGGGAAAAAATACACATACCGTTGTAATCGGGCGAGCTTCTACTTTCAGATGCAATAGGAATTTTTGGGTTAGGTCAATCCGTTCGCGAGATATGGGAGTTTGAAGCCAAGAAATGGTTGAGAAGGCAAAAAATTTTTCGCACTTCTGCTGCTCCAAACGCTTAACCAGAATGACCTAGGGAAAAATACACATACCGTTGTAATCGGGCTAGATTCTTCTTTCAGATTCAATAGGAACTTTTTGGGTTAGGTCAATCCGTTCGCGAGATATGGGAGTTTGAAGCTAAGAAATGGTTGAGAAGGCAAAAAATTTTTGGCAATACGGCTGCTCGAAACGCTTAACCAGAATGGCCTACGGAAAAAATACACATACCGTTGTAATCGGGCGAGCTTCTACTTTCAGATGCAATAGGAATTTTTGGGTTAGGTCAATCCGTTCGCGAGATATGGGACTTTGAAGCTAAGAAATAGTTGAGAAGACAACAAATTTTTCGCACTTCTGCTGCTACAAACGCTTAACCAGAATGGCATAGGGAAAAAATACACATACCGTTGAAATCGGGCCAGTTTCTACTTTCAGTCGCAACAGGAATTTTAGGGTTATGTCAATTCGTTCGCGAATTATGGGAGTTTGAAGCCAAGAAATGGTTGAGAGGGCAAAAAATTTTTCGCAATTCTGCTGCTCCAAACGCTTAACCAGAATGGCCTAGGGAAAAAATACACATACCGTTGTAATCGGGCGAGTTTCTACTTTCAGACGCAATAGGAATTTTTGGGTTAGGTCAATCCGTTCGCGAGATATGGGAGTTTGAAGCCGAGAAATGGTTGAGAAGGGAAAAAATTTTTCGCAATTCTGCTGCTCCAAACGCTTAACCAGAATGGCCTAGGGAAAAAATACACATACCGTTGTAATCGGGCGAGCTTCTACTTTCAGATGCAATAGGAATTTTTGGGTTAGGTCAATCCGTTCGCGAGATATGGGACTTTGAAGCTAAGAAATAGTTGAGAAGGCAACAAATTTTTCGCACTTCTGCTGCTCCAATCGCTTAACCAGAATGCCCTAGGGAAAAAATAAACATACCGTTGTAATCGGGCGAGTTTCTACTTTCAGTCGCAACAGGAATTTTTGGGTTATGTCAATCCGTTCGCGAATTATGGGAGTTTGAAGCCAAGAAATGGTTGAGAAGGCAACAAATTTTTCGCACTTCTGCTGCTCCAAACGCTTAATCAGAATGGCCGACGGAAAAAATACCGATACCGTTGTAATCGGACGAGTTTCTACTTTCAGGTACAATAGCAATTTTTGGGTTAGGTCAATCCGTTCTCGAGGTATGGGACTTTGAAGCTAAGAAATGGTTGACAAGACAACAAATTTTTCGCACTTCTGCTGCTTCAATCGCATAACCAGAATGGCCTTGGGAAAAAATACACATACCGTTGTAATCGGGCGAGTTTCTACTTTCAGTTAAAATAGGAATTTGTGGGTTAGGTCAATCCGTTCGCGAGATATGGGACTTTGAAGCTAAGAAATGGTTGAGAAGACAACAAATTTTTCGCACTTCTGCTGCTCCAAACGCTTAACCAGAATGGCCGACGGCAAAAATACCCATACCGTTGTAATCGGACGAGTTTCTACTTTCAGGTACAACAGCAATTTTTGGGTTAGGTCAATCCGTTCTCGAGGTATGGGACTTTGAAGCTAAGAAATGGTTGACAAGACAACAAATTTTTCGCACTTCTGCTGCTCCAATCGCTTAACCAGAATGGCCTTGGGAAAAAATACACATACCGATGTAATCGGGCGAGTTTCTACATTCAGATGCAATAGGAATTTTTTGGTTAGGTCAATCCGTTCGCAAGATATGGGAGATTGAAGCCAAGAAATGGTTGAGAAGTCAAAAAATTTTTCGCAATTCCGCTGCACCAAACGCTTAACCAGAATGGCCTAGGGAAAATATTCACATACCGTTGTAATCGGGCGAGCTTCTACTTTCAGATGCAATAGGAATTTTTGGGTTAGGTCAATCCGTTCTCGAGATATGGGAGTTTGAAGCTAAGAAATGGTTGAGAAGACAACTAATTTTTCGCAATTCTGCTGCTCCAAACGCTTAACCAGAATGGCCTAGGGAAAAAATACACATACCGTTGTAATCGGGCGAGATTCTACTTTCAGATGCAATAGGAATTTTTGGGTTAGGTCAATCCGTTCGCGAGATATGGGAGTTTGAACCTAAGAAATGGTTGAGAAGACAACAAATTTTTCGCACATCTGCTGCTCCAAACGCTTAACCAGAATGGCCAAGGGAAAAATACACATACCGTTGTAATCGGGCGAGTTTCTACTTTCAGTCGCAACAGGAATTTTTGGGTTATGTCAATCCGCTCGCGAATTATGGGAGTTTGAAGCCAAGAAATAGTTGAGAAGGCAAAAAATTCTTCGCAATTCTGCTGCTCCAAACACTTGACCAGAATGGCCTAGGGAAAAAATACACATACCGTTGTAATCGGGCGAGCTTCTACTTTCAGATGCAATTGGAATTTTTGGGTTAGGTCAATCCGTTCGCGAGATATGGTACTTTGAAGCTAAGAAATAGTTGAGAAGTCAACAAATTTTTCGCAATTCTGCTGCTCCAAACGCTTAACTAGAATGGCCTAGGGAAAAAATACACATACCGTTGTAATCGGGCGAGTTTCTACTTTCAGTCGCAACAGGAATTTCTAGGTTATGTCAATCCGTTCGCGAATTATGGGAGTTTGAAGCCAAGAAATGGTTGAGAAGGCAAAAAATTTTTCGCAATTCTGCTCCTCCAAACGCTTAACCAGAATGGCATAGGGAAAAAATACACATACCGTTGAAATCGGGCCAGTTTCTACTTTCAGTCGCAACAGGAATTTTAGGGTTATGTCAATCCGTTCGCGAATTATGGGAGTTTGAAGCCAAGAAATGGTTGAGAAGGCAAAAAATTTTTCGCAATTCTGCTGCTCCAAACGCTTAACCAGAATGGCCTAGGGAAAAAATACACATACCGTTGTAATCGGGCGAGTTTCTACTTTCAGACGCAATAGGAATTTTTGGGTTAGGTCAATCCGTTCGCGAGATATGGGAGTTTGAAGCCGAGAAATGGTTGAGAAGGGAAAAAATTTTTCGCAATTCTGCTGCTCCAAACGCTTAACCAGAATGGCCTAGGGAAAAAATACACATACCGTTGTAATCGGGCGAGCTTCTACTTTCAGATGCAATAGGAATTTTTGGGTTAGGTCAATCCGTTCGCGAGATATGGGACTTTGAAGCTAAGAAATAGTTGAGAAGGCAACAAATTTTCGCACTTCTGCTGCTCCAAACGCTTAACCAGAATGCCCTAGGGAAAAAATAAACATACCGTTGTAATCGGGCGAGTTTCTACTTTCAGTCGCAACAGGAATTTTTGGGTTATGTCAATCCGTTCGCGAATTATGGGAGTTTGAAGCCAAGAAATGGTTAAGAAGGCAAGAAATTTTTCCCAATTCTGCTGCTCCAAACGCTTAACCAGAATGGCCTAGGGAAAAAATACACATACCGTTGTAATCGGGCGAGTTTCTACTTTCAGACGCAATAGGAATTTTTGGGTTAGGTCAATCCGTTCGCGAGATATGGGAGTTTGAAGCCAAGAAATGGTTGAGAAGGGAAAAAATTTTTCGCAATTCGGCTGCTCGAAACGCTTAACAAGAATGGCCTAGGGAAAAAATACACATACCGTTGTAATCGGGCGAGCTTCTACTTTCAGATGCAATAGGAGTTTTTGGGTTAGGTCAATCCGTTCGCGAGATATGGGACTTTGAAGCTAAGAAATAGTTGAGAAGACAACAAATTTTTCGCAATTCTGCTGCTCCAAACGCTTAACCAGAATGGCCTAGGGAAAAAATACACATACCGTTGTAATCGGGCGAGTTTCTACTTTCAGACGCAATAGGAATTTTTGGGGTAGATCAATCCGTTCGCGAGATATGGGGGTTTGAAGGCAAGAAATGGTTGAGAAGGGAAAAAATTTTTCGTAATTCTGCTGCTCCAAACGCTTAACCAGCATGGCCTAGGGAAAAAATACACATACCGTTGTAATCGGGCGAGCTTCTACTTTCACATGCAATAGGAATTTTAGGGTTATGTCAATCCGTTCGCGAATTATGGGAGTTTGAAGCCAAGAAATGGTTGAGAAGGCAAAAAATTTTTCGCAATTCTGCTGCTCCAAACGCTTAACCAGAATGGCCTAGGGAAAAAATACACATACCGTTGTAATCGGGCGAGTTTCTACTTTCAGACGCAATAGGAATTTTTGGGGTAGATCAATCCGTTCGCGAGATATGGGGGTTTGAAGGCAAGAAATGGTTGAGAAGGCAAAAAATTCTTCGCAATTCTGCTGCTCCAAACACTTGACCAGAATGGCCTAGGGAAAAAATACTCATACCGTTGTAATCGGGCGAGCTTCTACTTTCAGATGCAATTGGAATTTTTGGGTTAGGTCAATCCGTTCGCGAGATATGGTACTTTGAAGCTAAGAAATAGTTGAGAAGTCAACAAATTTTTCGCAATTCTGCTGCTCCAAACGCTTAACTAGAATGGCCTAGGGAAAAAATACACATACCGTTGTAATCGGGCGAGTTTCTACTTTCAGTCGCAACAGGAATTTTTAGGTTATGTCAATCCGTTCGCGAATTATGGGAGTTTGAAGCCAAGAAATGGTTGAGAAGGCAAAAAATTTTTCGCAATTCTGCTGCTCCAAACGCTTAACCAGAATGGCATAGGGAAAAAATACACATACCGTTGAAATCGGGCCAGTTTCTACTTTCAGTCGCAACAGGAATTTTAGGGTTATGTCAATCCGTTCGCGAATTATGGGAGTTTGAAGCCAAGAAATGGTTGAGAAGGCAAAAAATTTTTCGCAATTCTGCTGCTCCAAACGCTTAACCAGAATGGCCTAGGGAAAAAATACACATACCGTTGTAATCGGGCGAGTTTCTACTTTCAGACGCAATAGGAATTTTTGGGTTAGGTCAATCCGTTCGCGAGATATGGGAGTTTGAAGCCGAGAAATGGTTGAGAAGGGAAAAAATTTTTCGCAATTCTGCTGCTCCAAACGCTTAACCAGAATGGCCTAGGGAAAAAATACACATACCGTTGTAATCGGGCGAGCTTCTACTTTCAGATGCAATAGGAATTTTTGGGTTAGGTCAATCCGTTCGCGAGATATGGGACTTTGAAGCTAAGAAATAGTTGAGAAGGCAACAAATTTTCGCACTTCTGCTGCTCCAAACGCTTAACCAGAATGCCCTAGGGAAAAAATAAACATACCGTTGTAATCGGGCGAGTTTCTACTTTCAGTCGCAACAGGAATTTTTGGGTTATGTCAATCCGTTCGCGAATTATGGGAGTTTGAAGCCAAGAAATGGTTAAGAAGGCAAGAAATTTTTCCCAATTCTGCTGCTCCAAACGCTTAACCAGAATGGCCTAGGGAAAAAATACACATACCGTTGTAATCGGGCGAGTTTCTACTTTCAGACGCAATAGGAATTTTTGGGTTAGGTCAATCCGTTCGCGAGATATGGGAGTTTGAAGCCAAGAAATGGTTGAGAAGGGAAAAAATTTTTCGCAATTCGGCTGCTCGAAACGCTTAACAAGAATGGCCTAGGGAAAAAATACACATACCGTTGTAATCGGGCGAGCTTCTACTTTCAGATGCAATAGGAGTTTTTGGGTTAGGTCAATCCGTTCGCGAGATATGGGACTTTGAAGCTAAGAAATAGTTGAGAAGACAACAAATTTTTCGCAATTCTGCTGCTCCAAACGCTTAACCAGAATGGCCTAGGGAAAAAATACACATACCGTTGTAATCGGGCGAGTTTCTACTTTCAGACGCAATAGGAATTTTTGGGGTAGATCAATCCGTTCGCGAGATATGGGGGTTTGAAGGCAAGAAATGGTTGAGAAGGGAAAAAATTTTTCGTAATTCTGCTGCTCCAAACGCTTAACCAGCATGGCCTAGGGAAAAAATACACATACCGTTGTAATCGGGCGAGCTTCTACTTTCACATGCAATAGGAATTTTTGGGTTAGGTCAATCCGTTCGCGAGATATGGGAGTTTGAAGCCAAGAAATGGTTGAGAAGGCAAAAAATTTTTCGCACTTCTTCTGCTCCAAACGCTTAACCAGAATGGCCTAGGGAAAAAATACACATACCGTTGTAATCGGGCGAGATTCTACTTTCAGATGCAATAGGAATTTTTGGGTTAGGTCAATCCGTTCGCAAGATATGGGAGTTTGAAGCTAAGAAATGGTTGAGAAGACAACAAATTTTTCGCACATCTGCTGCTCCAAACGCTTAACCAGAATGCCCTAGGGAAAAAATACACATACCGTTGTAATCGGGCGAGTTTCTACTTTCAGTCGCAACAGGAATTTTTGGGTTATGTCAATCCGTTCGCGAATTATGGGAGTTTGAAGCCAAGAAATGGTTGAGAAGGCAAAAAATTTTTCGCAATTCTGCTGCTCCAAACGCTTAACCAGAATGGCCTAGGGAAAAAATACACATACCGCTGTAGTCGGGCGAGTTTCTACTTTCAGATGCAATAGGAATTTTTGGGTTAGGTCAATCCGTTCGCGAGATATGGCAGTTTGAAGCCAAGAAATGGTTGAGGAGACAACAAATTTTTCGCACTTCTGCTGCTCCAAACGCTTAACCAGAATGGCCTAGGGAAAAAATACACATACCGTTGTAATCGGGCGAGTTTCTACATTCAGTCGCAACAGGAATTTTTGGGTTATGTCAATCCGTTCGCGAATTATGGGAGTTTGAAGCCAAGAAGTGGTTGAGAAGGCCAAAAATTTTTCGCAATTCAGCTGCTCCAAACGCTTAAGCAGAATGGCCTAGGGAAAAAATACACATTCCGTTGTAATCGGGCGAGTTTCTACATTCAGTCGCAACAGGAATTTTTGGGTTATGTCAATCCGTTCGCGAGATATGGGAGTTTGAAGCCAAGAAATGGTTGAGAAGGCAAAAAATTCTTCGCAATTCTGCTGCTCCAAACGCTTAACCAGAATAGCCTAGGGAAAAAATACACCTACCGTTGTAATCGGGCGAGTTTCTACTTTCAGTCGCAACAGGAATTTTTGGGTTATGTCAATCCGTTCGCGAATTATGGGAGTTTGAAGCCACGAAATGGTTGAGAAGGCAAAAAATTTTTCGCAATTCTGCTGCTCCAAACGCTTAACCAGAATGGCCTAGGGAAAAAATACACATACCGTTGTAATCGGGCGAGTTTCTACTTTCAGACGCAATAGGAATTTTTGGGTTAGGTCAATCCGTTCGCGAGATATGGGAGTTTGAAACCAAGAAATGGTTGAGAAGGGAAAAAATTTTTCGCAATTCTGCTGCTCCAAACGCTTAACAAGAATGGCCTAGGGAAAAAATACACATACCGTTGTAATCGGGCGAGCTTCTACTTTCAGATGCAATTGGAATTTTTGGGTTAGGTCAATCCGTTCGCGAGATATGGGACTTTGAAGCTAAGAAATAGTTGAGAAGTCAACAAATTTTTCGCACTTCTGCTGCTCCAAACGCTTAACCAGAATGGCCTAGGGAAAAAATACACATACCGTTGTAATCGGGCGAGTTTCTACATTCAGCCGCAACAGGAATTTTTGGGTTATGTCAATCCGTTCGCGAATTATGGGAGTTTGAAGCCAAGAAATGGTTGAGAAGGCAAAAAATTTTTCGCAATTCTGCTGCTCCAAACGCTTAACCAGAATGGCCTAGGGAAAAAATACACATACCGTTGTAATCGGGCGAGCTTCTACTTTCAGATGCAATAGGAATTTTTGGGTTAGGTCAATCCGTTCGCGAGATATGGGAGTTTGAAGCCAAGAAATGGTTGAGAAGGCAAAAAATTTTTCGCACTTCTACTGCTCCAAACGCTTAACCAGAATGGCCTAGGGAAAAATACACATACCGTTGTAATCGGGCGAGATTCTACTTTCAGTCGCAACAGGAATTTTTGGGTTATGTCAATCCGTTCGCGAATTATGGGAGTTTGAAGCCAAGAAATGGTTGAGAAGGCAACAAATTTTTCGCAATTCTGCTGCTCCAAACGCTTATCCAGGTATGGCCTAGGGAAAAAATACACATACCGTTGTAATCGGGCGAATTTCAACTTTCAGATGCAATAGGAATTTTTGGGTTAGGTCAATCCGTTCGCGAGATATGGGAGTTTGAAGCCAAGAAATGGTTGAGAAGGCAAAAAAAATTCGCACTTCTGCTGCTCCAAACGCTTAACCAGAATGACCTAGGGAAAAATACACATACCGTTGTAATCGGGCGAGATTCTTCTTTCAGATTCAATAAGAACTTTTTGTGTTAGGTCAATCCGTTCGCGAGATATGGGAGTTTGAAGCTAAGAAATGGTTGAGAAGGCAAAAAATTTTTGGCAATACGGCTGCTCGAATCGTTTAACCAGAATGGCCTACGGAAAAAATACACATACCGTTGTAATCGGGCGAGCTTCTACTTTCAGATGCAATAGGAATTTTCGGGTTAGGTCAATCCGTTCGCGAGATATGGTACTTTGAAGCTAAGAAATAGTTGAGATGTCAACAAATTTTTCGCACTTCTGCTGCTCCAAACGCTTAACCAGAATGGCCTAGGGAAAAAATACACATACCGTTGTAATCAGGCGAGTTTCTACTTTCAGTCGCAACAGGAATTTTTCGGTTATGTCAATCCGTTCGCGAATTATGGGAGTTTGAAGCCAAGAAATGGTTGAGAAGGCAAAAAATTTTTCGCAATTCTGCTGCTCCAAACGCTTAACCAGAATGGCCTAGGGAAAAAATACACGTACCGTTGTAATCGGGCGAGTTTCTACTTTCAGACGCAATAGGAATTTTTGGGTTAGGTCAATCCGTTCGCGAGGTATGGGAGTTTGAAGCCAAGAAATGGTTGAAAAGGGAAAAAATTTTTCGCAATTCTGCTTCTCCAAACGCTTAACCAGAATGGCCTAGGGAAAAAATACACATACCGTTGTAATTGGGCGAGCTTCTACTTTCAGATGCAATAGGAATTTTTGGGTTAGGTCAATCCGTTCGCGAGATATGGGAGTTTGAAGCCAAGAAATGGTTGAGAAGGCAAAAAATTTTTCGCACTTCTGCTGCTCCAAACGCTTAACCAGAATGACCTAGGGAAAAATAAACATACCGTTGTAATCGGGCGAGATTCTTCTTTCAGATTCAATAGGAACTTTTTGTGTTAGGTCAATCCGTTCGCGAGATATGGGAGTTTGAAGCTAAGAAATGGTTGAGAAGGCAAAAAATTTTTGGCAATACGGCTGCTCGAAACGCTTAACCAGAATGGCCTACGGAAAAAATACACATACCGTTGTAATCGGGCGAGTTTCTACTTTCATTCGCAACAGGAATTTTTGGGTTAGGTCAATCCGTTCGCGAGATATGGGAGTTTGAAGCCAAGAAATGGTTGAGAAGTCAAAAAATTCTTCGCAATTCTGCTGCTCCAAACGCTTAACCAGAATGGCCTAGGGAAAAAATACACATACCGTTGTAATCGGGCGAGCTTCTACTTTCAGATTCAATAGGAATTTTTGGGTTAGGTCAATCCGTTCGCGAGATATGGGACTTTGAAGCTAAGAAATAGTTGAGAAGACAACAAATTTTTCGCACATCTGCTGCTCCAAACGCTTAACCAGAATGGCCTAGGGGAAAAAACAAACATACCGTTGTAATCGGGCGAGTTTCTACTTTCAGTCGCAACAGGAATTTTTGGGTTATGTCAATCCGTTCGCGAATTATGGGAGTTTGAAGCCAAGAAGTGGTTGAGAAGGCAAAACATTTTTCGCAATTCTGCTGCTCCAAACGCTTAACCAGAATGGCCTAGGGAAAAAATACACATACCGTTGTAATCGGGCGAGTTTCTACTTTCAGACGCAATAGGAATTTTTGGGTTAGGTCAATCCGTTCGCGAGATATGGGACTTTGAAGCTAAGAAATAGTTGAGAAGACAACAAATTTTTCGCACATCTGCTGCTCCAAACGCTTAACCAGAATGGCCTAGGGGAAAAAACAAACATACCGTTGTAATCGGGCGAGTTTCTACTTTCAGTCGCAACAGGAATTTTTGGGTTATGTCAATCCGTTCGCGAATTATGGGAGTTTGAAGCCAAGAAGTGGTTGAGAAGGCAAAACATTTTTCGCAATTCTGCTGCTCCAAACGCTTAACCAGAATGGCCTAGGGAAAAAATACACATACCGTTGTAATCGGGCGAGTTTCTACTTTCAGACGCAATAGGAATTTTTGGGTTAGGTCAATCCGTTCGCGAGATATGGGAGTTTGAAGCCAAGAAATGGTTGAGAAGGGAAAAAATTTTTCGCAATTCGGATGCTCGAAACGCTTAACAAGAATGGCCTAGGGAAAAAATACACATACCGTTGTAATCGGGCGAGCTTCTACTTTCAGATGCAATAGGAGTTTTTGGGTTAGGTCAATCCGTTCGCGAGATATGGGACTTTGAAGCTAAGAAATAGTTGAGAAGACAACAAATTTTTCGCACTTCTGCTGCTCCAAACGCTTAACCAGAATGGCCTAGGGAAAAAATACACATACCGTTGTAATCGGGCGAGTTTCTACATTCAGTCGCAACAGGAATTTTTGGGTTATGTCAATCCGTTCGCGAATTATGGGAGTTTGAAGCCAAGAAATGGTTGAGAAGGCAAAAAATTTTTCGCAATTCTGCTGCTCCAAACGCTTAACCAGAATGGCCTAGGGAAAAAATACACATACCGTTGTAATCGGGCGAGCTTCTACTTTCAGATGCAATAGGAATTTTTGGGTTAGGTCAATCCGTTCGCGAGATATGGGAGTTTGAAGCCAAGAAATGGTTGAGAAGGCAAAAAATTTTTCGCACTTCTACTGCTCCAAACGCTTAACCAGAATGGCCTAGGGAAAAATACACATACCGTTGTAATCGGGCGAGATTCTACTTTCAGTCGCAACAGGAATTTTTGGGTTATGTCAATCCGTTCGCGAATTATGGGAGTTTGAAGCCAAGAAATGGTTGAGAAGGCAACAAATTTTTCGCAATTCTGCTGCTCCAAACGCTTATCCAGGTATGGCCTAGGGAAAAAATACACATACCGTTGTAATCGGGCGAGTTTCTACTTTCAGACGCAATAGGAATTTTTGGGTTAGGTCAATCCGTTCGCGAAGTATGGGAGTTTGAAGCCAAGAAATGGTTGAGAAGGCAAAAAATTTTTCGCACTTCTGCTGCTCCAACCGCTTAACCAGAATGGCCTAGGGAAAAAATACACATACCGTTGTAATCGGGCGAGCTTCTACTTTCAGATGCAATAGGAATTTTTTGTGTTAGGTCAATCCGTTCGCGAGATATGGGAGTTTGAAGCTAAGAAATGGTTGAGAAGGCAAAAAATTTTTGGCAATACGGCGGCTCGAAACGTTTAACCAGAATGGCCTACGGAAAAAATACACATACCGTTGTAATCGGGCGAGCTTCTACTTTCAGATGCAATAGGAATTTTCGGGTTAGGTCAATCCGTTCGCGAGATATGGTACTTTGAAGCTAAGAAATAGTTGAGAAGTCAACAAATTTTTCGCACTTCTGCTGCTCCAAACGCTTAACCAGAATGGCCTAGGGAAAAAATACACATACCGTTGTAATCGGGCGAGCTTCTACTTTCAGATGCAATAGGAATTTTTGGGTTAGGTCAATCCGTTCGCGAGATATGGGAGTTTGAAGCCAAGAAATGGTTGAGAAGGCAAAAAATTTTTCGCACTTCTGCTGCTCCAAACGCTTAACCAGAATGACCTAGGGAAAAATAAACATACCGTTGTAATCGGGCGAGATTCTTCTTTCAGATTCAATAGGAACTTTTTGTGTTAGGTCAATCCGTTCGCGAGATATGGGAGTTTGAAGCTAAGAAATGGTTGAGAAGGCAAAAAATTTTTGGCAATACGGCTGCTCGAAACGCTTAACCAGAATGGCCTACGGAAAAAATACACATACCGTTGTAATCGGGCGAGTTTCTACTTTCATTCGCAACAGGAATTTTTGGGTTAGGTCAATCCGTTCGCGAGATATGGGAGTTTGAAGCCAAGAAATGGTTGAGAAGTCAAAAAATTCTTCGCAATTCTGCTGCTCCAAACGCTTAACCAGAATGGCCTAGGGAAAAAATACACATACCGTTGTAATCGGGCGAGCTTCTACTTTCAGATGCAATAGGAATTTTTGGGTTAGGTCAATCCGTTCGCGAGATATGGGAGTTTGAAGCCAAGAAATGGTTGAGAAGGCAAAAAATTTTTCGCACTTCTACTGCTCCAAACGCTTAACCAGAATGGCCTAGGGAAAAATACACATACCGTTGTAATCGGGCGAGATTCTACTTTCAGTCGCAACAGGAATTTTTGGGTTATGTCAATCCGTTCGCGAATTATGGGAGTTTGAAGCCAAGAAATGGTTGAGAAGGCAAAAAATTTTTCGCAATTCTGCTGCTCCAAACGCTTATCCAGGTATGGCCTAGGGAAAAAATACACATACCGTTGTAATCGGGCGAGTTTCTACTTTCAGACGCAATAGGAATTTTTGGGTTAGGTCTATCCGTTCGCGAGGTATGGGAGTTTGAAGCCAAGAAATGGTTGAGAAGGCAAAAAATTTTTCGCACTTCTGCTGCTCCAAACGCTTAACCAGAATGGCCTAGGGAAAAAATACACATACCGTTGTAATCGGGCGAGCTTCTACTTTCAGATGCAATAGGAATTTTTGGGTTAGGTCAATCCGTTCGCGAGATATGGGAGTTTGAAGCCAAGAAATGGTTGAGAAGGCAAAAAAAATTCGCACTTCTGCTGCTCCAAACGCTTAACCAGAATGACCTAGGGAAAAATACACATACCGTTGTAATCGGGCGAGATTCTTCTTTCAGATTCAATAAGAACTTTTTGTGTTAGGTCAATCCGTTCGCGAGATATGGGAGTTTGAAGCTAAGAAATGGTTGAGAAGGCAAAAAATTTTTGGCAATACGGCTGCTCGAAACGTTTAACCAGAATGGCCTACGGAAAAAATACACATTCCGTTGTAATCGGGCGAGCTTCTACTTTCAGATGCAATAGGAATTTTTGGGTTAGGTCAATCCGTTCGCGAGATATGGTACTTTGAAGCTAAGAAACAGTTGAGAAGTCAACAAATTTTTCGCACTTCTGCTGCTCCAAACGCTTAACCAGAATGGCCTAGGGAAAAAATACACATACCGTTGCAATCAGGCGAGTTTCTACTTTCAGTCGCAACAGGAATTTTTCGGTTATGTCAATCCGTTCGCGAATTATGGGAGTTTGAAGCCAAGAAATGGTTGAGAAGGCAAAAAATTTTTCGCAATTCTGCTGCTCCAAACGCTTAACCAGAATGGCCTAGGGAAAAAATACACGTACCGTTGTAATCGGGCGAGTTTCTACTTTCAGACGCAATAGGAATTTTTGGGTTAGGTCAATCCGTTCGCGAGGTATGGGAGTTTGAAGCCAAGAAATGGTTGAAAAGGGAAAAAATTTTTCGCAATTCTGCTGCTCCAAACGCTTAACCAGAATGGCCTAGGGAAAAAATACACATACCGTTGTAATCGGGCGAGCTTCTACTTTCAGATGCAATAGGAATTTTTGGGTTAGGTCAATCCGTTCGCGAGATATGGGAGTTTGAAGCCAAGAAATGGTTGAGAAAGCAAAAAATTTTTCGCACTTCTGCTGCTCCAAACGCTTAACCAGAATGACCCAGGGAAAAATAAACATACCGTTGTAATCGGGCGAGATTCTTCTTTCAGATTCAATAGGAACTTTTTGTGTTAGGTCAATCCGTTCGCGAGATATGGGAGTTTGAAGCTAAGAAATGGTTGAGAAGGCAAAAAATTTTTGGCAATACGGCTGCTCGAAACGCTTAACCAGAATGGCCTACGGAAAAAATACACATACCGTTGTAATAGGGCGAGCTTCTACTTTCAGATGCAATAGGAATTTTTGGGTTAGGTCAATCCGTTCGCGAGATATGGGACTTTGAAGCTAAGAAATAGTTGAGAAGACAACAAATTTTTCGCACTTCTGCTGCTCCAAACGCTTAACCAGAATGGCATAGGGAAAAAATACACATACCGTTGAAATCGGGCGAGTTTCTACTTTCAGTCGCAACAGGAATTTTTGGGTTATGTCAATCCGTTCGCGAATTATGGGAGTTTGAAGCCAAGAAATGGTTGAGAAGGCAAAAAATTTTTCGCAATTCTGCTGCTCCAAACGCTTAACCAGAATGGCCCAGGGAAAAAATACACATACCGTTGTAATCGGGCGAGTTTCTACTTTCAGACGCAATAGGAATTTTTGGGTTAGGTCAATCCGTTCGCGAGATATGGGAGTTTGAAGCCGAGAAATGGTTGAGAAGGGAAAAAATTTTTCGCAATTCTGCTGCTCCAAACGCTTAACCAGAATGGCCTAGGGAAAAAATACACATACCGTTGTAATCGGGCGAGCTTCTACTTTCAGATGCAATAGGAATTTTTGGGTTAGGTCAATCCGTTCGCGAGATATGGGACTTTGAAGCTAAGAAATAGTTGAGAAGGCAACAAATTTTCGCACTTCTGCTGCTCCAAACGCTTAACCAGAATGGCCTAGGGAAAGAATACACATACCGTTTTAATCGGGCGAGTTTCTACTTTCAGTCGCAACAGGAATTTTTGGGTTATGTCAATCCGTTCGCGAATTATGGGAGTTAGAAGCCAAGAAATGGTTGAGAAAGCCAAAAATTTTTCGCAATTCTGCTGCTCCAAACGCTTAACCAGAATGGCCTAGGGAAAAAATACACATACCGTTGTAATCGGGCGAGTTTCTACTTTCATTCGCAACAGGAATTTTTGGGTTAGGTCAATCCGTTCGCGAGATATGGGAGTTTGAAGCCAAGAAATGGTTGAGAAGTCAAAAAATTCTTCGCAATTCTGCTGCTCCAAACGCTTAACCAGAATGGCCTAGGGAAAAAATACACATACCGTTGTAATCGGACGAGCTTCTACTTTCAGATTCAATAGGAATTTTTGGGTTAGGTCAATCCGTTCGCGAGATATGGGACTTTGAAGCTAAGAAATAGTTGAGAAGACAACAAATTTTTCGCACATCTGCTGCTCCAAACGCTTAACCAGAATGGCCTAGGGGAAAAAACAAACATACCGTTGTAATCGGGCGAGTTTCTACTTTCAGTCGCAACAGGAATTTTTGGGTTATGTCAATCCGTTCGCGAATTATGGGAGTTTGAAGCCAAGAAGTGGTTGAGAAGGCAAAACATTTTTCGCAATTCTGCTGCTCCAAAAGCTTAACTAGAATGGCCTAGGGAAAAATACACATGCCGCTGTAGTCTGGCGAGTTTCTACTTTCAGATGCAATAGGAATTTTTGGGTTAGGTCAATCCGTTCGCGAGATATGACAGTTTGAAGCCAAGAAATGGTTGAGAAGGCAAAAAATTTTTCGCAAATCTGCTGCTCCAAACGCTTAACTGGTATGGCCTAGCGAAAAAATACACATACCGTTGTAATCGGGCGAGTTTCTACTTTCAGACGCATTAGGAATTTTTGGGTTAGGTCAATCCGTTCGCGAGATATGGGAGTTTGAAGCCAAGAAATGGTTGAGAAGGCAAAAAATTTTTTGCTATTCTGCTGCTCCAAACGCTTAACCAGAATGGCCTAGGGAAAAAATACACATACCGTTGTATTCGGGCGAGTTTCTACTTTCAGTCGCAACAGGAATTTTTGGGTTATGTCAATCCGTTCGCGAATTATGGGAGTTTGAAGCCAAGAAATGGTTGAGAAGGCAAAAAATTTTTCGCACTTCTGCTGCTCCAAACGCTTAACCAGAATGGCCGACGGAAAAAATACCGATACCGTTGTAATCGGACGAGTTTCTACTTTCAGGTACAATAGCAATTTTTGGGTTAGGTCAATCCGTTCTCGAGGTATGGGACTTTGAAGCTAAGAAATGGTTGACAAGACAACAAATTTTTCGCACTTCTGCTGCTTCAATCGCATAACCAGAATGGCCTTGGGAAAAAATACACATACCGTTGTAATCGGGCGAGTTTCTACTTTCAGTTAAAATAGGAATTTTTGGGTTAGGTCAATCCGTTCGCGAGATATGGGACTTTGAAGCTAAGAAATGGTTGAGAAGACAACAAATTTTTCGCACTTCTGCTGCTCCAAACGCTTAACCAGAATGGCCGACGGCAAAAATACCCATACCGTTGTAATCGGACGAGTTTCTACTTTCAGGTACAACAGCAATTTTTGGGTTAGGTCAATCCGTTCTCGAGGTATGGGACTTTGAAGCTAAGAAATGGTTGAGAAGACAACTAATTTTTCGCACTTCTGCTGCTCCAAACGCTTAACCAGAATGGCCTAGGGAAAAAATACACATACCGTTGTAATCGGGCGAGCTTCTACTTTCAGATGCAATTGGAATTTTTGGGTTAGGTCAATCCGTTCGCGAGATATGGGAGATTGAAGCCAAGAAATGGTTGAGAAGTCAAAAAATTTTTCGCAATTCCGCTGCACCAAACGCTTAACCAGAATGGCCTAGGGAAAATATTCACATACCGTTGTAATCGGGCGAGCTTCTACTTTCAGATGCAATAGGAATTTTTGGGTTAGGTCAATCCGTTCTCGAGATATGGGAGTTTGAAGCTAAGAAATGGTTGAGAAGACAAATAATTTTTCGCACTTCTGCTGCTCCAAACGCTTAACCAGAATGGCCTAGGGAAAAATACACATACCGTTGTAATTGGGCGAGATTCTTCTTTCAGATTCAATAGGAACTTTTTGGGTTAGGTCAATCCGTTCGCGAGATATGGGAGTTTGAAGCCGAGAAATGGTTGAGAAGGGAAAAAATTTTTCGCACTTCTGCTGCTCCAAACGCTTAACCAGAATGGCCGACGGAAAAAATACCGATACCGTTGTAATCGGGCGAGCTTCTACTTTCAGATGCAATTGGAATTTTTGAGTTAGGTCAATCCGTTCGCGAGATATGGTACTTTGAAGCTAAGAAATAGTTGAGAAGTCAACAAATTTTTCGCACCTCTGCTGCTCCAAACGCTTAACCAGAATGGCCTAGGGAAAAAATACACATACCGTTGTAATCGGGCGAGCTTCTACTTTCAGATGCAATAGGAATTTTTGGGTTAGGTCAATCCGTTCGCGAGATATGGGAGTTTGAAGCCAAGAAATGGTTGAGAAGGCAAAAAATTTTTCGCACTTCTGCTGCTCCAAACGCTTAACCAGAATGACCTAGGGAAAAATACACATACCGTTGTAATTGGGCGAGATTCTTCTTTCAGATTCAATAGGAACTTTTTGGGTTAGGTCAATCCGTTCGCGAGATATGGGAGTTTGAAGCTAAGAAATGGTTGAGAAGGCAAAAAATTTTTGGCAATACGGCTGCTCGAAACGCTTAACCAGAATGGCCTACGGAGAAAATACACATACCGTTGTAATCGGGCGAGCTTCTACTTTCAGATGCAATAGGAATTTTTGGGTTAGGTCAATCCGTTCGCGAGATATGGGACTTTGAAGCTAAGAAATAGTTGAGAAGACAACAAATTTTTCGCACTTCAGCTGCTACAAACGCTTAACCAGAATGGCATAGGAAAAAAATACACATACCGTTGAAATCGGGCCAGTTTCTACTTTCAGTCGCAACAGGGATTTTGGGGTTATGTCAATCCGTTCGCGAATTATGGGAGTTTGAAGCCAAGAAATGGTTGAGAAGGCAAAAAATTTTTCGCAATTCTGCTGCTCCAAACGCTTAACCAGAATGGCCTAGGGAAAAAATACACATACCGTTGTAATCGGGCGAGTTTCTACTTTCAGACGCAATAGGAATTTTTGGGTTAGGTCAATCCGTTCGCGAGATATGGGAGTTTGAAGCCGAGAAATGGTTGAGAAGGGAAAAAATTTTTCGCAATTCTGCTGCTCCAAACGCTTAACCAGAATGGCCTAGGGAAAAAATACACATACCGTTGTAATCGGGCGAGCTTCTACTTTCAGATGCAATAGGAATTTTTGGGTTAGGTCAATCCGTTTGCGAGATATGGGACTTTGAAGCTAAGAAATAGTTGAGAAGGCAACAAATTTTCGCACTTCTGCTGCTCCAAACGCTTAACCAGAATGCCCTAGGGAAAAAATAAACATACCGTTGTAATCGGGCGAGTTTCTACTTTCAGTCGCAACAGGAATTTTTGGGTTATGTCAATCCGTTCGCGAATTATGGGAGTTTGAAGCCAAGAAATGGTTGAGAAGGCAAAAAATTTTTCCCAATTCTGCTGCTCCAAACGCTTAACCAGAATGGCCTAGGGAAAAAATACACATACCGTTGTAATCGGGCGAGTTTCTACTTTCAGACGCAATAGGAATTTTTGGGTTAGGTCAATCCGTTCGCGAGATATGGGAGTTTGAAGCCAAGAAATGGTTGAGAAGGGAAAAAATTTTTCGCAATTCGGCTGCTCGAAACGCTTAACCAGAATGGCCTAGGGAAAAAATACACATACCGTTGTAATCGGGCGAGTTTCTACTTTCAGATGCAATAGGAATTTTTGGGTTAGGTCAATCCGTTCGCGAGATATGGGACTTTGAAGCTAAGAAATAGTTGAGAAGACAACAAATTTTTCGCAATTCTGCTGCTCCAAACGCTTAACCAGAATGGCCTAGGGAAAAAATACACATACCGTTGTAATCGGGCGAGTTTCTACTTTCAGACGCAATAGGAATTTTTGGGGTAGATCAATCCTTTCGCGAGATATGGGAGTTTGAAGGCAAGAAATGGTTGAGAAGGGAAAAAATTTTTCGTAATTCTGCTGCTCCAAACGCTTAACCAGCATGGCCTAGGGAAAAAATACACATACCGTTGTAATCGGGCGAGCTTCTACTTTCACATGCAATAGTAATTTTTGGATTAGGTCAATCCGTTCGCGAGATATGGGAGTTTGAAGCCAAGAAATGGTTGTGAAGGCAAAAAATTTTTCGCACTTCTTCTGCTCCAAACGCTTAACCAGAATGGCCTAGGGAAAAAATACACATACCGTTGTAATCGGGCGAGTTTCTACTTTCATTCGCAACAGGAATTTTTGGGTTAGGTCAATCCGTTCGCGAGATATGGGAGTTTGAAGCCAAGAAATGGTTGAGAAGTCAAAAAATTCTTCGCAATTCTGCTGCTCCAAACGCTTAACCAGAATGGCCTAGGGAAAAAATACACATACCGTTGTAATCGGGCGAGCTTCTACTTTCAGATTCAATAGGAATTTTTGGGTTAGGTCAATCCGTTCGCGAGATATGGGACTTTGAAGCTAAGAAATAGTTGAGAAGACAACAAATTTTTCGCACATCTGCTGCTCCAAACGCTTAACCAGAATGGCCTAGGGGAAAAAACAAACATACCGTTGTAATCGGGCGAGTTTCTACTTTCAGTCGCAACAGGAATTTTTGGGTTATGTCAATCCGTTCGCGAATTATGGGAGTTTGAAGCCAAGAAGTGGTTGAGAAGGCAAAACATTTTTCGCAATTCTGCTGCTCCAAAAGCTTAACTAGAATGCCCTAGGGAAAAATACACATGCCGCTGTAGTCTGGCGAGTTTCTACTTTCAGATGCAATAGGAATTTTTGGGTTAGGTCAATCCGTTCGCGAGATATGGCAGTTTGAAGCCAAGAAATGGTTGAGAAGGCAAAAAATTTTTCGCAAGTCTGCTGCTCCAAACGCTTAACTGGAATGGCCTAGAGAAAAAATACACATACCGTTGTAATCGGGCGAGTTTCTACTTTCAGACGCAATAGGAATTTTTGGGTTAGGTCAATCCGTTCGCGAGATATGGGGGTTTGAAGCCAAGAAATGGTTGAGAAGGCAAAAAATTTTTTGCAATTCTGCTGCTCCAAACGCTTAACCAGAATGGCCTAGGGAAAAAATACACATACCGTTGTAGTCGGGCGAGCTTCTACTTTCAGATGCAATAGGAATTTTTGGGTTACGTCAATCCGTTCGCGAGATATGGGAGTTTGAAGCCAAGAAATATTTGAGAAGGCAACAAATTTTTCGCAATTCTGCTGCCCCAAACGCTTAACCAGAATGGCCTAGGGAAAAAATACACATACCGTTGTATTCGGGCGAGTTTCTACTTTCAGTCGCAACAGGAATTTTTGGGTTATGTCAATCCGTTCGCGAATTATGGGAGTTTGAAGCCAGGAAATGGTTGAGAAGGCAAAAAATTTTTTGCAATTCTGCTGCTCCAAACGCTTAACCAGAATGGCCTAGGGAAAAAATACACATACCGTTGTAATCGGGCGAGTTTCTACTTTCAGATGCAATAGGAATTTTTGGTTTAGGTCAATCCGTTCGCGAGATATGGGAGTTTGAAGATAAGAAATGGTTGAGGAGACAACAAATTTTTCGCAATTCTGCAGCTCCAAACGCTTAACCAGAATGGCCTAGGGAAAAAATACACATACCTTTGTAATCGGACGAGTTTCAACTTTCAGACGCAACAGGAATTTTTGGGTTAGGTCAATCCGTTCGCGAGATATGGCAGTTCGAAGCCCAGAAATGGTTGAGAAGGCAAAATATTTTTCGCAATTCTGCTGCTCCAAACGCTTAACCAGAATGGACTAGGGAAAAATACGCATACCGTTGTAATTGGGCGAGTCTCTACTTTCAGACGCAGCGGGAATTTTTGTGTTTGGTCAATCCGTTCGCGAGATATGGGACTTTGAAGCTAAGAAATGGTTGAGAAGACAACAAATTTTTCGCAATTCTGCTGCTGCAAACGCTTAACCAGAATGGGCTATGGAAAAAATACACATACCGTTGTAATCGGGCGAGTTTCTACTTTCACACGCAACATGAATTTTTGGGTTAGGTCAATCCGTTCGCGAGATATGGGAGTTTGAAGCCACGAAATGGTTGAGAAGGCATAAAATTTTTCGCAAATCTGCTGCTCCAAACGCTTAACTGGAATGGCCTAGGGAAAAAATACACATACCGTTGTAACCGGGCGAGTTTCTACTTTCAGATGCAATGGGAATTTTTGGGTTAGGTCAATCCGTTCGCGAGATATGGAAGTTTGAAGCCAAGAAATGGTTGAGGAGACAACAAATTTTTCGCACTTCTGCTGCTCCAAACGCTTAACCAGAATGGCCTACGGAAAAAATACACATACCGTTGTAATCGGGCGAGATTCTACTTTCAGATGCAATAGGAATTTTTGGGTTAGGTCAATCCGTTCGCGAGATATGGGAGTTTGAAGCCAAGAAATGGTTGAGAAGGCAAAAAATTTTTCGCAATTCTGCTGCTCCAAACGCTTAACCAGAATGGCCTAGGGAAAAAATACACATACCGCTGTAGTCGGGCGAGTTTCTACTTTCAGATGCAATAGGAATTTTTGGTTTAGGTCAATCCGTTCGCGAGATATGGCAGTTTGAAGCCAAGAAGTGGTTGAGAAGGCAAAAAATTTTTCGCAATTCTGCTGCTCCAATCGCTTAACCAGAATGGCCTAGGGAAAAAATACACATACCGTTGTAATCGGGCGAGTTTCTACTTTCAGTCGCAAGAGGAATTTTTGGGTTAGGTCAATCCGTTCGCGAGATATGGCAGTTTGAAGCCAAGAAACGGTTGAGAAGGCAAAAAATTTTTCGCAAATCTGCTGCTCCAATCGCTTAACCAGAATGGCCTAGGGAAAAAATACACATACCGTTGTAATCGGGCGAGTTTCTACTTTCAGTCGCAAGAGGAATTTTTGGGTTACGTCAATCCGTTCGCGAATTATGGGAGTTTGAAGCCAAGAAATGGTTGAGAAGGCAAAAAATTTTTCGCAATTCTGCTGCTCCAAACGCTTAACCAGAATGGCCTAGGGAAAAAATACACATACCGTTGTAATCGGGCGAGTTTCTACGTTCAGACGCAATAGGAATTTTTGGGTTAGGTCAATCCGTTCGCGAGATATGGGAGTTTGAAGCTAAGAAATGGTTGAGAAGACAACAAATTTTTCGCACCTCTGCTGTTCCAAACGCTTAACCAGAATGGCCTAGGGAAAAAATGCACATACCGTTGTAATCGGGCGAGTTTCTACTTTCACTCGCAAGAGGAATTTTTGGGTTATGTCAATCCGTTCGCGAATTATGGGAGTTTGAAGCCAAGAAGTGGTTGAGAAGGCAAAAAATTTTTCGCAATTCTGCTGCTCCAATGGCTTAACCAGAATGGCCTAGGGAAAAAATACACGTGCCGTTGTAATCGGGCGAGTTTCTACTTTCAAATGCAATACGCATTTTTGGGTTAGGTAGTCCGTTCGCGAGATATGGGAGTTTGAAGTTAAGGAATGGTTGAGAAATCATCAAAATTTTTGCAATTCTGATACTCGAAACCAATAACTACTATTGCCTAGGGCAAAAATACAAATACCGTTGTAATCGGGTGATCTTCTACCTTCAGATGCAATAGGAATTTCTCGAGTTCGTCAATCCGTTCGCGAGATATGGGAGTTTGAAGTTGAGGAATGGTTGAGAAACCATCAAAATTTTCGCAAGTCTGATACTCGAAACCAATAACTGCTATGGCCTAGGGCAAAAATACACATACCGTTGTAATTGGGCGAGTTTCTGCTTTCAGATGCAGCAGGAATTTCTCGAGTTCGTCAATCCGTTCGCGAGATATGGGAGTTTGAAGTTAAGGAATGGTTGAGAAACCATCAAAATTTTCGCTGGTCTGAAACTCGAAACCAATAACTGGAATGGCCTAGGGGAAAAGTACACATACCGCTGTAATCGGGCGAGTTTCTGCTTTCAGATGCAACTGGAATTTCTCGAGTTCGTCAATCCGTTCGCGAGATATGGGAGTTTGAAGTTAAGGAATGGTTGAGAAACCATCAAAATTTTCGCTGGTCTGATACTCGAATCCAATAACTGGAATGGCCTAGGTGAAAAGTACACACCCCATTGTAATCGGGTGAGATTCTACTTTCAGATGCAACTGGAATTTCTCGAGTTGGTAATCCGTTCGCGAGATATGGGAGTTTGAAGGTAAGGAATGGTTGAGAAACCATCAAAATTTTCGCAAGTCTGATAATTGAAACCAATAACTACTATTGCCTAGGGCAAAAATACACATACCGTTGTAATCGATCGAGCTTCTGCTTTCGGACGCAACAGGAATTTCTCGAGTTCGTCAATCCGTTCGCGAGATATGGGAGTTTGAAGTTAAGGAATGGTTTAGAAGCCATCAAAATTTTCGCAAGTCTGATTCTCGAAACCAATAACTACTATGGCCTAGGGCAAAAATACACATACCACTGTAATCGGGCGAGGTTATGCTTTCAGATGCAACTGGAATTTCTCGAGTTGGTAATCAATTCGCGAGATATGGGAGTTTGAAGTTAAGGAATGGTTGAGAAATCATCAAAATTTTTGCAAGTCTGATACTCGAAACCAATAACTACTATTGCCTAGGGCAAAAATACACATACCCTTGTAATTGGGCGAGTTTCTGCTTTCAGATGCAGCAGGAATTTCTCGAGTTCGTCAAGTCGTTCGCGAGATATGGGGGTTTGAAGTTAAGGAATGGTTGAGAAACTATCAAAATTTTCGCTGGTCTGATACTCGAAACCAATAACTGGAATGGCCTAGGGGAAAAGTACACACACCATTGTAATCGGACGAGTTTCTGCTTTCAGATGCAACTGGAATTTCTCTAGTTCGTCAATCCGTTCGCGAGATATGGGAGTTTGAAGTTAAGGAATGGTTGAGAAACCATCAAAATTTTCGCAAGTCTCATATTCGATCCCTCAGGGGCTGTAGCTTGTTGCTACAGTACGGGACTGGCAAACCCGAGGTGCCCGATGCCAAACCACACCGTAAGACTCCTGTTGGTCGTCGCAACGACCCACTCCCAATTCCTCTTTTGGCTTTGACAGTGGTACGTGACGGCAGGAGGGACGGGGGCCTTGGCTTTACCGCCCGGGCCGCGAGGATGGTAACTCTATAAATTGCCCTCCAATCCTAAGCTGCGGTGCGCGGTGATGGGATGCGTGGTTGGGGGGGAGGCCCCAATCCCAAGCGGCCAACTCCGGGGTACCTGCCGACCCCCCGGAGTATTTAGGCCTGCCCGGGTATGGCGGCTCTGCCCGGGTCGACTTACGTTCCGACCTACTCGTGGGATCCAAAATGGATAAAACAAACTCAAAAAAAAAAAAAGGGGGAGGGGGGACGGTGCGCGTGGCGCGAGGGGTGGCGACGGAGGGGGCACTCGTGCCCCACCCGGCGCCGTTCGAGGAGGGGGACGAGACGGCGTCGGTCTCGTCCCTGGCGTCCGCGACCAGCGCCGCGGGCGTAAAGAGGCGCAGGACGGTGGAGGGGCGGAGGACGGAGGAAGATCCGTCCACGTCCGCTGCTCCACCGTTGCTCACGGTGACCGACGGGGAGGAGGACCTCAGGGACGAGGATACGGCCCATGTATCGGCCCGTATTGCCTCGTCCCTGAGGTCTATTGAGAAGGTGGCCACCACCTCGCGAGGGCTGACTACAGCCTCCGCGAGGTCGGTTGGCCAGGCCGCGACGGAGGCGCGGAGGGCTCTCCAGGAGCTGGGACGCCGTGTACCAGCTGCCTTGGAGTGCACGAACGCCCAGCTAAGGCAGCGTGTGGAGACGCTGCAGGACGAGCTGGCCTGCTTGCGGAGGGAATCGGACGCCCTTAGGAGGCGCCCTCATCCGGGGCCGACGGGCGTATGCACGTGTGGGGGAGGGAAAGCGGGAGCTCCCCCCACGCCAGCGGCGTCCACGAGGAGCATCGAGCTCCTCATGGACGCCAAGATGGCGGCCATGATGGCCGTCATCCGGGGGGAAATACGGGCGGCGCTTCGCCCCAAGGACGGAGCGCCGGCGGGACGGAGGACCGGGCCCGGGAAACAACCGAGGGGCGGGGGACCGCGGGGGGGGACCATCGCGGTTCC
The DNA here is from genome assembly GCF_051014685.1 of Ptiloglossa arizonensis. Classification (NCBI taxonomy): domain Eukaryota; kingdom Metazoa; phylum Arthropoda; class Insecta; order Hymenoptera; family Colletidae; genus Ptiloglossa; species Ptiloglossa arizonensis. Next base: position 420,900 of record NW_027478735.1, on the reverse strand, counting down.
GGGCCCTGCGGCAGAGACGAAGGGCAAGGGTGCCGTGGTGGGGGAGACGGCGGGGGCACAAATGCCTCCGCCGCCGCCCCCATCCGGTCCCTTGTGGACCGAGGTCCTTGGCCGAAGGGCGGGAAGGACGGCGAGGAGGGCGGCCCGGGTGCCGCCGCCTCCCCCGCCGGTTGCCCCGAAGAGGGACGGAAAGGCGGGGAGGGCGAAGCCCCGTCTGGGACGCCCCCCTTCAACGGCAGCAGTCATGCTGACCGTCCCGGAGGGGGGGGGGGGCGTCTCCTACGGGGAGGTGATGGCGGCGGCCAAGGAAAAGATATCCTTGGCCGCACTCGCCATCGAGTCGGTCCGCCCGAGATGGGCGGTGACGGGGGCGCTCATGCTGCGCGTGAGCGGCCCCGACAACGCAGCCAGGGCGGACCGACTGGCCGAAAAGCTGGGCGAGGCCTTGGCACCCCGGGGTGTCAGGGTCGCCCGGCCCACAAAGAGCGCGGAGCTGCGCGTTTGTGGGCTGGACGACTCGGTCACCCGGGAGGAGGTGGCCAGGGCGCTGGCCCAGGCCGGTGGCTGCTCTGAGGGGGACATCCGGACCGGGGAGGTCCGGCGGTCCTCCTCCGGCCTGGGAGCGGTGTGGGCACGGTGCCCTCTTCCGGCTGCCCGGAAGTTAGAAGCAGTCGGGAGGATCGTGGTGGGGTGGGTGTCGGCGAGGATCGAGGTCCTCGCCCAACGCCCACTCCAGTGCTACCGCTGCCTGGAGACGGGCCATGTCAGGCAGCGGTGCACCTCCGCGGTGGACCGCAGCGGTGCTTGTTACCGCTGCGGTGCCGAAGGCCACCGCGCGAGCCACTGCGCGGCGGCCCCCAAGTGCCCGCTGTGTGCGGACATGGGGAGACCCGCCGCGCACCGAATGGGGGGGAAGCAATGTACCCCCCCATCCCGACGAGGGCAGAGGAGGGGGGCGCCGGGGCCGCTCCCGGCGCCGGTGAGAGCGGCCCCAGCTGCGAGCGCCGCGGCGCCCGCGGACCTGGCCGCGACCGACGCGACGGCCGCAAGGAAGAGGTCGGAGGCGGCGACGGCGTTGGTGTCTGCGATGGAGGTGGACATCGGCCCCGCCGCCGTCCTCACGGAGGTGCCACCAGGAGGCGGTGAGGAGGCCATCAAATAATGGCTCCCCGCCTCCTCCTGCAGGCCAACCTCAACCACTGCCGTGCAGCGCAGGACCTGATGTGTCAGACGCTGGCGGAGTGGGGGGGTGGTCTGGCAGTCGCCGCCGAGCCGTACCGCGTCCCCGACCATCCGCATTGGATGGGGGATGCGGGCGGCTTGGTGGCGGCTGTGTGGCAGGGCGGTGACGGGTCCCCTCCGTTCTCCTTACTGGAGAACGGGGCGGGATTCGTCGCCGTCCAGTGGGGGGGAGTCGCCGTGGTGGGGTGCTACGTTTCGCCCAACTGCGGCCTTGCTGCCTTCGAGCAGTACTTGGCCGGGGTGGGGGCGTGCCTCACAAGGATTGCGCCCCGGCCGGTGCTGGTCCTGGGGGACTTCAATGCCTGGTCTGTGGCATGGGGGTCCCCCAGGACCAATCGGAGGGGCGAGGCTCTGGGCGACTGGGCGGCGGGCTTCGACCTCCGGTTGATTAACCGGGGGTCGGAGCTGACGTGCGTGCGGCGCGGGGGAGGATCCATAGTGGATTTGACGTTTGGATCCCCCGGCGCCGCGCGTATGGTGTCCGGGTGGGACGTGGTGGTGGGGGAGGAGACATTATCGGACCACCGGTATATCCGCGTGGTCTTGACCTCCCCCGAGGCCGCCGCGGCCCCGCACCGACACCTCCGCCCGGGAGCGGGTAGCGCCCCACCACCACCACGCAGATGGGCGCTTCGGCGCCTTGACAAGGACGTCCTGGTGGCAGCCGCTCTAGCCGAAACCTGGCCTCGACGGGAGACCAGGCTGCCCGACCTGGAGGAGGCCGTGGCTCGGCTCGGGAGCGCCGTCGCGCGCATTTGCGACGCGGCGATGCCCCGGGCCGGGCCGCGGTCTCCTCGTCGGGCGGTGTACTGGTGGTCGGGCGAAATCGGGGAATTGCGGACAGCATGCGTCCGGGCCCGACGCCAGTACACCCGCGCGCGTCGTCGGGCCGGACGGAACGGCGACGACGGCGCGCGGGCTAGGGCGGCGGAACTGTACGAGTCCTATCGCGCGGGAAAGAGGGCTCTGCAGGTCGCCATCAAACGGGCCAAGGCCCAGAGCTGGAAGGAGCTCCTCGAGACCCTCGAGCGGGATCCATGGGGGCGCCCATACCGGATAGTTCTGAATAAACTCCGGCCATGGGCCCCCCCGATCACCGAGGGTCTCGACCCCCAGCTCTTGAGGGACGTGGTCGACACGCTCTTCCCGATCGTGGGGGAGAGCGGGCCACGTCCCTCTGCGGACCCGACCACCTGGTCCGCGGAGCTGGGGGTCTCGGCTGGGGAGCTAGCCGCGGCCATCCGAAGACTCGGGGCGAAGGATACTGCCCCGGGTCCTTCGGGAGTGCCCGGCCGAGTCTTGGTCTTGGCCGCGGACGTCCTGGGTGACGGCCTCCGGGAACTATTCGACCGCTGCCTGGAGGCCGGGCGATTCCCCTCCGCATGGAAGGTGGCCCGAATGGTCCTCCTCCGGAAAGAGGGTAGGCCCGCGGACTCTCCGTCCGCGTACCGGCCGATTTGCCTGCTCGACGATGTGGGCAAGCTCCTAGAAAGAGTCGTGGCGGCCCGCATCGTCGGGCACCTGTCGCGGGGTGGGCCCGGGCTGGCGGAGTGCCAGTTCGGGTTCCGGGAGGGCCGGTCGACGATCGACGCGATTCGACGCGTCCGGTCCCTCTCGGCCTCGGCGGTCTCCCGGGGTGGGGTGGCATTGGCGGTGTCCTTGGACATCGCCAATGCGTTTAACACCCTACCCTGGGCGGCGATTAGGCGGGGGCTTGAGGAACATCGAGTCCCCGCCTACCTTAGGGCAGTCGTCGAGGACTACCTCCGCGACAGGTGGATCGAGTATCCGGGCCGGTGCGGGACGGAGAGGAGAGCGGTGTACTCCGGGGTTCCGCAGGGGTCGGTGTTAGGACCCCTGCTGTGGAACCTCGGGTACGACACCGTCCTGCGGGCCGAAGACCTCCCCGACGGCGTCAGTCTGACATGTTACGCGGACGACACCTTGTTGTTGGCCGTCGGGGGGGACTGGAGGGGGGCTGTTCGGGCCGCCGAGGACGGTGTCCGGCGCGTCGTCTCCCGGATCAGGGGGATCGGTTTGGAGGTGGCTCTCCACAAAACCGAGGTACTCGGGATGTATAGACCCCGGGGAGAGCCGCCTCCCCCCCTGATCCGGGTGGGTGAGACAGACGTCGAGGTGAGGTCTCAGATGAAATATCTGGGACTTCACCTCGACAGCCACTGGCGCTTCGAGGGCCATTTCCGGGCCCTGGCCCCGCGGTTGGAGAGGATAGTTGGCGCTTTGGGCCGTATCCTCCCCAACCTGCGGGGCCCGAGTGACCGGGTTCGCCGCCTCTACGCGGGAATGGTCCACTCGGTGGCCCTATACGGGGCCCCCGTTTGGGCGGGCGACCTGGCCGCCTCCCGGCGCAGCAAGGTATTGCTGCGCCGGGTTCAAAGGCGGCTTGCACTGCGGATCGCCCGGGGGTACCGGACCGTTTCGTATGAGGCGGCGAGCGTCCTGTCAGGGCTACCCCCGGCGGACTTGATCGCGGGCGCGCATGCGGCTTTCTACGAGGGCCGCATGCGCGCCCGCGAGGATGGGGTGGTCCTGGCGGGATGCGAGGTGGAGGCCCTCAGGCGCCAGGCCCGGGAGTCCATGCTGCAGCTTTGGCAGCAGCGGCTGGCCGAGCCGTTGTTCGGCCAGAGGACTGTCCGGGCTATCCGGCCGGTCCTGTTTGAGTGGCTGGGTAGGCGCTTCGGCTCACTCACCTACCGGTTGGTGCAGGTGCTGTCCGGGCACGGATGCTTCGGACAGTACCTGTGCCGGATCGGTGTGGAAGAGGCGGCGCGCTGCTGGCACTGTCCAGCGGACGAGGACACGGCGCAACACACCCTCGAGGTGTGTCCGGCCTGGGGGGTGGAGCGCCGTGTCCTCACGGCCGTGATTGGGGCGGACCTATCGCTGCCGGGCGTGGTACAGGCCATGCTCGGCAGCGAGACGAAGTGGCGGGCCGTGGCCTCCTTCTGCGAGGAGGTAATCTCGCAGAAGGAGGCCGCGAGCCGCATTCGCGAGAGCGGGCGACCGCGAGCGAGGCCCCGTCCGAGGCCGGGGGCGGGTGGGCCTCCGGAAGGGCCGGGGAGGCCACCCTGAGAGCGGCGGGCGGGGGTGCGTAGCCCTTGAGGCTCGTGCCACCGCCCGTCGTCTGAAGGGTGGGAAGAGTAAGGGACGGCGACGCTCTCGAGGGCGGAGAGGCCAGAGCCGCCCTCGGGAGCGTACGAGCCGGGGTGCGGCCGCGCCGACGGCACGGTCCCAGGGCCGTGCCCACGGCGCGGCTATGGGGGCCGTGGGCGGTCGCGAGTGTGGGACTCGCGGCCGCCCTCGGGCGGCCCCCGGGAGTGGGACGTCGGAGCAGTGTGGCCCTGCTCCGACGTCGGGCGCCAGAGCGCCGAGGAGAAAACAGGGAAGGGAGGATGAAGTACCCCCTCCCTTCCCTGGAACGGGAGGACACGGGCGCGAGAGCCCTGCACGGGGGAGCACCTGATGTTATGATGTCTTCGGTCCCAGGTGCTCCCCCTGCATAGTGCGAGGATGGCCACCGTGGTGGGTTTTAGTGGGTAGGTCCCGCGCCCGATGGGTTTCCTTCCGGGCGCGGGGAATCCCACACTCCCCCCGCCCCTCCCCAGGCGGCGGGGGGGTCTTTCGAAGATTTCCCCCACGTTAAAAAAAAAAAAAAAAAAAAAAAAGTCTCATATTCGAAACCAATAACTGCAATGGCCTAGGGCAAAAATACACATACCGTTGTAATCGGGCGAGTTTCTACTTTCAGATGCAATAGGAATTTCTCGAGTTCGTCAATCCGTTCGCGAGTAATGGGAATTTTGAAGTTAAGGAATGGTTGAGAAACCATCAAAATATCCGTTGGTCTGATACTCGAAACCAATAACTGGAATGGCCTAGAGGAAAAGTACACATACCGTTGTAATCGGACGAGTATCTGCTTTCAGATGCAACTGGAATTTCTCGAGTTGGTAATCCGTTCGCGAGATATGGGAGTTTGAAGTTAAGAAATGGTTGAGAAACTATCAAAATTTTAGTAAGTCTGATACTCGAAACCAATAACTACTAATGCCTAGGGCAAAAATACACATACCGTTGTAATCGGGCGAGTTTCTACTATCAGATGCAACAGGAATTTCTCGAGTTCGTCAATCCGTTCGCGAGATATGGGAGTTTGAAGTTAAGGAATGGATGAGAAGCCATCAATATTTTCGCAAGTCTGATACTCGAAACCAATAACTACAATTGCCTAGGGCAAAAATACACATACCGTTATAATCGAACGAGCTTCTGCTTTCAGAAGCAACAGGAATTTCTCGAGTTCGTCAAACGGTTCGCGAGATATGGGAGTTTGAAGTTAAGGAATGGTTGAGAAACTATCAAAATTCTAGTAAGTCTGATACTCGAAACCAATAACTACCAATGCCTAGGGCAAAAATACACATACCGTTGTAATCGGGCGAGTTTCTACTTTCAGATGCAACAGGAATTTCTCGAGTTCGTCAATCCGTTCGCGAGATATGGGAGTTTGAAGGTAAGGAATGGTTGGGAAACCATCAAAATTTTCGCAAGTCTGATACTCGAAACCAATAACTACAATGGCTTAGGGGAAAAATACACATACCGGTGTAATCGGGCGAGTTTCCACTTTCAGATGCAAGAGGAATTTCTCGAGTTCGTCAATCCGTTCGCGAGATATGGGAGTTTGAAGTTAAGGAATGGTTGAGAAACCATCAAAATTTTCGCTGGTCTGATACTCGAATCCAATAACTGGAATGGCCTAGGTGAAAAGTACACACCCCATTGTAATCGGGCGAGATTCTACCTTCAGATGCAACAGGAATTTCTCGAGTTGGTAATCCGTTGGCGAGATATGGGAGTTTGAAGTTAAGGAATGGTTGAGAAATCATCAAAATTTTCGCTGGTCTGATACACGAAACCAATAACTGGAATGGCCTAGGGGAAAAGTACACATTCCACTGTAATCGGGCGAGTTTCTGCTTTCAGATGCAACGGGAATTTCTCGAGTTCGTCAATCCGTTCGCGAGATATGGGAGTTTGAAGTTAAGGAATGGTTGAGAAACCATCAAAATTTTCGCTGGTCTGATACACGAAACCAATAACTGGAATGGCCTAGGGGAAAAGTACACATACCACTGTAATCGGGCAAGTTTCTGCTTTCAGATGCAACTGGAATTTCTCGAGTTGGTAATCCGTTCGCGAGATATGGGAGTTTGAAGTTAAGAAATGGTTGAGAAACTATCAAAATTTTAGTAAGTCTGATACTCGAAACCAATAACTACTAATGCCTAGGGCAAAAATACACATACCGTTGTAATCGGGCGAGTTTCTACTTTCAGATGCAATAGGAATTTCTCGAGTTCGTCAATCCGTTCGCGAGTAATGGGAGTTTGAAGTTAAGGAATGGTTGAGAAACCATCAAAATTTTCGCAAGTCTGATACTCGAAACCAATAACTTTTATGGCCTAGGGCAAAAATACACATACCATTGTAATCGGGCGAGATTATGCTTTTAGATGCAACTGGAATTTCCCGAGTTGGTAATCCGTTCGCGAGATATGTGAGTTTGAAGTTAAGGAATGGTTGAGAAACCATCAAAATTTTCGCTGGTCTGGTACACGAAACCAATAACTGGAATGGCCTAGGGGAAAAGTACACATACCACTGTAATCGGGTAGAGTTTCTGCTTTCAGATGCAACTGGAATTTCTCGAGTTCGTCAATCCGTTCGCGACATATGGGAGTTTGAAGTTAAGGAATGGTTGAGAAACCATCAAAATTTTCGCTGGTCTGATACACGAATCCAATAACTGGAATGGCCTAGGTGAAAAGTACACACCCCATTGTAATCGGGCGAGATTCTACCTTCAGATGCAACAGGAATTTCTCGAGTTGGTAATCCGTTCGCGAGATATGGGAGTTTGAAGTTAAGGAACGGTTGAGAAACTATCAAAATTTTAGTAAGTCTGATACTCGAAACCAATAACTACTAATGCCTAGGGCAAAAATACACATACCGTTGTAATCGGGCGAGTTTCTACTTTCAGATGCAATAGGAATTTCTCGAGTTCGTCAATCCGTTCGCGAGTAATGGGAATTTTGAAGTTAAGGAATGGTTGAGAAACCATCAAAATATCCGTTGGTCTGATACTCGAAACCAATAACTGGAATGGCCTAGAGGAAAAGTACACATACCGTTGTAATCGGACGAGTATCTGCTTTCAGATACAACTGGAATTTCTCTAGTTCGTCAATCCGTTCGCGAGATAAGGGAGTTTGAATTTGAAGAATGGTTGAGAAATCATCAAAATTTTTGCAAGTCTGATACTCGAAACCAAAAACTGGTATGGCCTAGGGCAAAATTACACATACCATTATAATCGGGCGAGATTATGCTTTTAGATGCAACTGGAATTTCTCGAGTTGGTAATCCGTTCGCGAGATATGGGAGTTTGAAGTTAAGGAATGGTTGAGAAGACATCAAAATTTTGGCAAGTCTGATACTCGAAACCAATAACTACTATTGCCTAGGGCAAAAATACTCATACCGTTATAATCGATCGAGCTTCTGCTTTCAGATGCAACAGGAATTTCTCGAGTTCGTCAATCCGTTCGCGAGATATGGGAGTTTGAAGTTAAGGAATGGTTGAGAAGCCATCAAAATTTTCGCAAGTCTGATACTCGAAACCAATAACTGCTATGGCCTAGGGCAAAAATACACATACCATTGTAATCGGGCGAGATTATGCTTTTAGATGCAACTGGAATTTCTCGAGTTGGAAATCCGTTCGCGAGATATGGGAATTTGAAGTTAAGGAATGGTTGAGAAACCATCAAAATTTTCGCAAGTCTGATACTCGAAACCAATAACTACTATTGCCTAGGGCAAAAATACACATACCGTTGTAATCGATCGAGCTTCTGATTTCAGATGCAACAGGAATTTCTCGAGTTCGTCAATCCGTTCGCGTGTAATGGGAGTTTGAAGTTAAGGAATGGTTGAGAAACCAACAAAATTTTCGTTGGTCTGATACTCGAAACCAATAACTGCTATGGCCTAGGGCAAAAATACACATACCATTGTAATCGGGCGAGATTATGCTTTTAGATGCAACTGGAATTTCTCGAGTTGGTAATCCGTTCGCGAGATATGGGAGTTTGAAGTTAAGGAATGGTTGAGAAACCATCCAAATTTTCGCAAGTCTGATACTCGAAACCAATAACTACTATTGCCTAGGGCAAAAATACACATACCGTTGTAATCGATCGAGCTTCTGATTTCAGATGCAACAGGAATTTCTCGAGTTCGTCAATCCGTTCGCGTGTAATGGGAGTTTGAAGTTAAGGAATGGTTGAGAAACCATCAAAATTTTCGTTGGTCTGATACTCGAAACCAATAACTGCTATGGCCTAGGGCAAAAATACACATACCATTGTAATCGGGCGAGATTATGCTTTTAGATGCAACTGGAATTTCTCGAGTTCGTCAATCCGTTCGCGAGATATGGGAGTTTGAAGTTAAGGAATGGTTGAGAAACTATCAAAATTTTAGTAAGTCTGATACTCGAAACCAATAACTAATAATGCCTAGGGCAAAAATACACATACCGTTGTAATCGGGCGAGATTATGCTTTTAGATGCAACTGGAATTTCTCGAGTTGGTAATCCGTTCGCGAGATATGGGAGTTTGAAGTTAAGGAATGGTTGAGAAACCATCAAAATTTTCGCTGGTCTGATACTCGAAACCAATAACTACAATTGCCTAGGGCAAAAATACGCATTACATTGTAATCGGGCGATCTTCTACCTTCAGATGGAACAGGAATTTCTCGAGTTCGTCAATCCGTTCGCGAGATATGGGAGTTTGAAGTTAAGGAATGGTTGAGAAACCATCAAAATTTTCGCAAGTCTGATACTCGAAACCAATAACTGCTATGGCTTAGGGCAAAAATACACATACCATTGAAATCGGGCGAGATTATGCTTTTAGATGCAACTGGAATTTCTCGAGTTGGTAATCCGTTCGCGAGATATGGGAGTTTGAAGTTAAGGAATGGTTGAGAAACCAACAAAATTTTCGCTGGTCTGATACTCGAAACCGAAAACTGGAATGGCCTAGGGGAAAAGTATATATACCACTGTAATCGGGCGAGTTTCTGCTTTCAGATGCAACTGGCATTTCTCGAGTTGGTAATCCGTTCGCGAGGTATGGGAGTTTGAAGTTAAGAAATGGTTGAGAAACTATCAAAATTTTAGTAAGTCTGATACTCGAAACCAATAACTACTAATGCCTAAGGCAAAAATACACATACCGTTGTAATCGGGCGAGTTTCTACTTTCAGATGCAACAGGAATTTCTCGAGTTCGTCAATCCGTTCGCGAGTAATGGGAGTTTGAAGTTAAGGAATGGTTGAGAAACCATCAAAATTTTCGTTGGTCTGATACTCGAAACCAATAACTGGAATGGCCTAGAGGAAAAGTACACATACCGTTGAAATCGGACGAGTATCTGCTTTCAGATACAACTGGAATTTCTCTAGTTCCTCAATCCGTTCGCGAGATATGGGAGTTTGAATTTAAAGAATGGTTGAGAAATCATCAAAATTTTTGCAAGTCTGATACTCGAAACCAAAACTGCTATGGCCTAGGGCAAAATTACACATACCATTGTAATCGGGCGAGATTATGCTTTTAGATGCAACTGGAATTTCTCGAGTTGGTAATCCGTTCGCGAGATATGGGAATTTGAAGTTAAGGAATGGTTGAGAAACCATCAAAATTTTCGCAAGTCTGATACTCGAAACCAATAACTACTATTGCCTAGGGCAAAATTACACATACCATTGTAAACGATCGAGCTTCTGATTTCAGATGCAACAGGAATTTCTCGAGTTCGTCAATCCGTTCGCGAGGTATGGGAGTTTGAAGTTAAGGAATGGTTGAGAAACCATCAAAATTTTCGCAAGTCTGATACTCGAAACCAAAAACTACTATGGCCTAGGGCAAAAATACACATACCATTGTAATCGGGCGAGATTATGCTTTTAGATGCAACTGGAATTTCTCGAGTTGGTAATCCGTTCGCGAGATATGGGAATTTGAAGTTAAGGAATGGTTGAGAAACCATCAAAATTTTCGCAAGTCTGATACTCGAAACCAATAACTACTATTGCCTAGGGCAAAAATACACATACCGTTGTAATCGATCGAGTTTCTGATTTCACATGCAACAGGAATTTCTCGAGTTCGTCAATCCGTTCGCGTGTAATGGGAGTTTGAAGTTAAGGAATGGTTGAGAAACCATCAAAATTTTCGTTGGTCTGATACTCGAAACCAATAACTGCTATGGCCTAGGGCAAAAATACACATACCATTGTAATCGGGCGAGATTATGCTTTTAGATGCAACTGGAATTTCTCGAGTTGGTAATCCGTTCGCGAGATATGGGAGTTTGATGTTAAGGAATGGTTGAGAAACCATCCAAATTTTCGCAAGTCTGATACTCGAAACCAATAACTACTATTGCCTAGGGCAAAAATACACATACCGTTGTAATCGATCGAGCTTCTGATTTCAGATGCAACAGGAATTTCTCGAGTGCGTCAATCCGTTCGCGAGATATGGGAGTTTGAAGTTAAGGAACGGTTGAGAAACTATCAAAATTTTAGTAAGTCTGATACTCGAAACCAATAACTACTAATGCCTAGGGCAAAAATACACACACCGTTGTAATCGAGCGAGTTTCTACTTTCAGATGCAACAGGAATTTCTCGAGTTCGTCAATCCGTTCGCGAGATATGGGAGTTTGAAGTTAAGGAATGGCTGAGAAGCCATCAAAATTTTCGCAAGTCTGATACACGAAACCAATAACTGCTATGGCCTAGGGCAAAATTACACATACTATTGTAATCGGGCGAGATTATGCTTTTAGATGCAACTGGAATTTCTCGGGTTGGTATTCCGTTCGCGAGATATCGGAGTTTGTAGTTAAGGAATGGTTGAGAAACCATCAAAATTTTCGCACGTCTGATACTCGAAACCAATAACTACAAATGCCTAGGGCAAAAATACACATTACGTTGTAATCGGGCGATCTTCTACCTTCAGATGCAACAGGAATTTCTCGACTTCGTCAATCCGTTCGCGAGATATGGGAGTTTGAAATTAAGGAATGGTTGAGAAACCATCAAAATTTTCGCAAGTCTGATACTCGAAACCAATAACTGCTATGGCCTAGGGCAAAAATACACATACCACTGTAATCGGGCGAGATTATGCTTTTAGATGCAACTGGAATTTCTCGAGTTGGTAATCCGTTCGCGAGATATGGGAGTTTGAAGTTAAGGAATGGTTGAGAAACCATCAAAATTTTCGCACGTCTGATACTCGAAACCAATAACTACTATTGCCTAGGGCAAAAATACACATACCGTTGTAATCGATTGAGCTTCTGATTTCAGATGCAACACGAATTTCTCGAGTGCGTCAATCCGTTCGCGAGATACGGGAGTTTGAAGTTAAGGAACGGTTGAGAAACTATCAAAATTTCAGTAAGTCTGATACTCGAAACCAATAACTACTAATGCCTAGGGCAGAAATACACACACCGTTGTAATCGGGCGAGTTTCTACTTTCAGATGCAACAGGAATTTCTCGAGTTCGTCAATCCGTTCGCGAGATATGGGAGTTTTAAGTTAAGGAATGGTTGAGAAGCCATCAAAATTTTCGCAAGTCTGATACTCGAAACCAATAACTGCTATGGCCTAGGGCAAAATTACACATACTATTGTAATCGGGCGAGATTATGCTTTTAGATGCAACTGGAATTTCTCGAGTTGGTAATCCGTTCGCGAGATATGGGAGTTTGTAGTTAAGGAATGGTTGAGAAACCATCAAAATTTTCGCAAGTCTGATACTCGAAACCAATAACTACTATTGCCTAGGGCAAAAATACACATACCGTTATAATCGATCGAGCTTCTGCTTTCAGATGCAACAGGAATTTCTCGAGTTCGTCAATCCGTTCGCGAGATATGGGAGTTTGAAGTTAAGGAATGGTTGAGAAACTATCAAAATTTTAGTAAGTCTGATACTCGAAACCAGTAACTACTAATGCCTAGGGCAAAACTACACATACTGTTGTAATCTGGCGAGATTATGCTTTTAGATGCAACTGGAATTTCTCGAGTTGGTAATCCGTTCGCGAGATATGGGAGTTTGAAGTTAAGGAATGGTTGAGAAACCATCATAATTTTCGCAAGTCTTATACTCGAAACGAATAACTGCTATGGCCTAGGGCAAAAATACACATACCATTGTAATCGGGCGAGATTATGCTTTTAGATGCAACTGGAATTTCGCGAGTTGGTAATCCGTTCGCGAGATATGGGAGTTTGAAGTTAAGGAATGGTTGAGAAACCATCCAAATTTTCGCAAGTCTGATACTCGAAATCAATAACTACTATTGCCTAGGGCAAAAATACACATACCGTTGTAATCGATCGAGCTTCTGATTTCAGATGCAACAGGAATTTCTCGAGTGCGTCAATCCGTTCGCGAGATATGGGAGTTTGAAGTTAAGGAACGGTTGAGAAACTATCAAAATTTTAGTAAGTCTGATACTCGAAACCAATAACTACTAATGCCTAGGGCAAAAATACACACACCGTTGTAATCGGGCGAGTTTCTATATTCAGATGCAACAGGAATTTCTCGAGTTCGTCAATCCGTTCGCGAGATATGGGAGTTTGAAGTTAAGGAATGGTTGAGAAGCCATCAAAATTTTCGCAAGTCTGATACCCGAAACCAATAACTGCTATGGCCTAGGGCAAAATTACACATACTATTGTAATCGGGCGAGATTATGCTTTTAGATGCAACTGGAATTTCTCGAGTTGGTAATCCGTTCGCGAGATATCGGAGTTTGTAGTTAAGGAATGGTTGAGAAACCATCCAAATTTTCGCACGTCTGATACTCGAAACCAATAACTACTATTGCCTAGGGCAAAAATACACATTCCATTGTAATCGGGCGAGTTTCTACTTTCAGATGCAACAGGAATTTCTCGAGTTCGTCAATCCGTTCGCGAGATATGGGAGTTTGAAGTTAAGGAACGGTTGAGAAACCATCAAAATTTTCGCAAGTCTGATACACGAAACCAATAACTGCTATGGCCTAGGGCAAAAATACACATACTATTGTAATCGGGCGAGATTATGCTTTTAGATGCAACTGGAATTTCCCGAGTTGGTAATCCGTTCGCGAGATATGTGAGTTTGAAGTTAAGGAATGGTTGAGAAACCATCAAAATTTTCGCTGGTCTGGTACACGAAACCAATAACTGGAATGGCCTAGGGGAAAAGTACACATACCACTGTAATCGGGTAGAGTTTCTGCTTTCAGATGCAACTGGAATTTCTCGAGTTCGTCAATCCGTTCGCGAGATATGGGAGTTTGAAGTTAAGGAATGGTTGAGAAACCATCAAAATTTTCGCTGGTCTGATACACGAATCCAATAACTGGAATGGCCTAGGTGAAAAGTACACACCCCATTGTAATCGGGCGAGATTCTACCTTCAGATGCAACAGGAATTTCTCGAGTTGGTAATCCGTTCGCGAGATATGGGAGTTTGAAGTTAAGGAACGGTTGAGAAACTATCAAAATTTTAGTAAGTCTGATACTCGAAACCAATAACTACTAATGCCTAGGGCAAAAATACACATACCGTTGTAATCGGGCGAGTTTCTACTTTCAGATGCAATAGGAATTTCTCGAGTTCGTCAATCCGTTCGCGAGTAATGGGAATTTTGAAGTTAAGGAATGGTTGAGAAACCATCAAAATTTCCGTTGGTCTGATACTCGAAACCAATAACTGGAATGGCCTAGAGGAAAAGTACACATACCGTTGTAATCGGACGAGTATCTGCTTTCAGATACAACTGGAATTTCTCTAGTTCGTCAATCCGTTCGCGAGATAAGGGAGTTTGAATTTGAAGAATGGTTGAGAAATCATCAAAATTTTTGGAAGTCTGATACTCGAAACCAAAAACTGGTATGGCCTAGGGCAAAATTACACATACCATTATAATCGGGCGAGATTATGCTTTTAGATGCAACTGGAATTTCTCGAGTTGGTAATCCGTTCGCGAGATATGGGAGTTTGAAGTTAAGGAATGGTTGAGAAGACATCAAAATTTTGGCAAGTCTGATACTCGAAACCAATAACTACTATTGCCTAGGGCAAAAATACTCATACCGTTATAATCGATCGAGCTTCTGCTTTCAGATGCAACAGGAATTTCTCGAGTTCGTCAATCCGTTCGCGAGATATGGGAGTTTGAAGTTAAGGAATGGTTGAGAAGCCATCAAAATTTTCGCAAGTCTGATACTCGAAACCAATAACTGCTATGGCCTAGGGCAAAAATACACATACCATTGTAATCGGGCGAGATTATGCTTTTAGATGCAACTGGAATTTCTCGAGTTGGAAATCCGTTCGCGAGATATGGGAATTTGAAGTTAAGGAATGGTTGAGAAACCATCAAAACTTTCGCAAGTCTGATACTCGAAACCAATAACTACTATTGCCTAGGGCAAAAATACACATACCGTTGTAATCGATCGAGCTTCTGATTTCAGATGCAACCGGAATTTCTCGAGTTCGTCAATCCGTTCGCGTGTAATGGGAGTTTGAAGTTAAGGAATGGTTGAGAAACCATCAAAATTTTCGTTGGTCTGATACTCGAAACCAATAACTGCTATGGCCTAGGGCAAAAATACACATACCATTGTAATCGGGCGAGATTATGCTTTTAGATGCAACTGGAATTTCTCGAGTTGGTAATCCGTTCGCGAGATATGGGAGTTTGAAGTTAAGGAATGGTTGAGAAACCATCCAAATTTTCGCAAGTCTGATACTCGAAACCAATAACTACTATTGCCTAGGGCAAAAATACACATACCGTTGTAATCGATCGAGCTTCTGATTTCAGATGCAACAGGAATTTCTCGAGTTCGTCAATCCGTTCGCGAGATATGGGAGTTTGAAGTTAAGGAATGGTTGAGAAACTATCAAAATTTTAGTAAGTCTGATACTCGAAACCAATAACTAATAATGCCTAGGGCAAAAATACACATACCGTTGTAATCGGGCGAGATTATGCTTTTAGATGCAACTGGAATTTCTCGAGTTGGTAATCCGTTCGCGAGATATGGGAGTTTGAAGTTAAGGAATGGTTGAGAAACCATCAAAATTTTCGCTGGTCTGATACTCGAAACCAATAACTACAATTGCCTAGGGCAAAAATACGCATTACGTTGTAATCGGGCGATCTTCTACCTTCAGATGGAACAGGAATTTCTCGAGTTCGTCAATCCGTTCGCGAGATATGGGAGTTTGAAATTAAGGAATGGTTGAGAAACCATCAAAATTTTCGCAAGTCTGATACTCGAAACCAATAACTGCTATGGCCTAGGGCAAAAATACACATACCATTGAAATCGGGCGAGATTATGCTTTTAGATGCAACTGGAATTTCTCGAGTTGGTAATCCGTTCGCGAGATATGTGAGTTTGAAGTTAAGGAATGGTTGAGAAACCAACAAAATTTTCGCTGGTCTGATACTCGAAACCGAAAACTGGAATGGCCTAGGGGAAAAGTATATATACCACTGTAATCGGGCGAGTTTCTGCTTTCAGATGCAACTGGCATTTCTCGAGTTGGTAATCCGTTCGCGAGGTATGGCAGTTTGAAGTTAAGAAATGGTTGAGAAACTATCAAAATTTTAGTAAGTCTGATACTCGAAACGAATAACTACTAATGCCTAGGGCAAAAATACACATACCGTTGTAATCGGGCGAGTTTCTACTTTCAGATGCAACAGGAATTTCTCGAGTTCGTCAATCCGTTCGCGAGTAATGGGAGTTTGAAGTTAAGGAATGGTTGAGAAACCATCAAAATTTTCGTTGGTCTGATACTCGAAACCAATAACTGGAATGGCCTAGAGGAAAAGTACACATACCGTTGAAATCGGACGAGTATCTGCTTTCAGATACAACAGGAATTTCTCTAGTTCCTCAATCCGTTCGCGAGATATGGGAGTTTGAATTTAAAGAATGGTTGAGAAATCATCAAAATTTTTGCAAGTCTGATACTCGAAACCAAAACTGCTATGGCCTAGGGCAAAATTACACATACCATTGTAATCGGGCAAGATTATGCTTTTAGATGCAACTGGAATTTCTCGAGTTGGTAATCCGTTCGCGAGATATGGGAATTTGAAGTTAAGGAATGGTTGAGAAACCATCAAAATTTTCGCAAGTCTGATACTCGAAACCAATAACTACTATTGCCTAGGGCAAAATTACACATACCGTTGTAAACGATCGAGCTTCTGATTTCAGATGCAACAGGAATTTCTCGAGTTCGTCAATCCGTTCGCGAGGTATGGGAGTTTGAAGTTAAGGAATGGTTGAGAAACCATCAAAATTTTCGCAAGTCTGATACTCGAAACCAATAACTACTATTGCCTAGGGCAAAAATAAACATACCGTTGTAATCGATCGAGCTTCTGATTTCAGATGCAACAGGAATTTCTCGAGTTCGTCAATCCGTTCGCGTGTAATGGGAGTTTGAAGTTAAGGAATGGTTGAGAAACCATCAAAATTTTCGTTGGTCTGATACTCGAAACCAATAACTGCTATGGCCTAGGGCAAAAATACACATACCATTGTAATCGGGCGAGATTATGCTTTTAGATGCAACTGGAATTTCTCGAGTTGGTAATCCGTTCGCGAGATATGGGAGTTTGATGTTAAGGAATGGTTGAGAAACCATCCAAATTTTCGCAAGTCTGATACTCGAAACCAATAACTACTATTGCCTAGGGCAAAAATACACATACCGTTGTAATCGATCGAGCTTCTGATTTCAGATGCAACAGGAATTTCTCGAGTGCGTCAATCCGTTCGCGAGATATGGGAGTTTGAAGTTAAGGAACGGTTGAGAAACTATCAAAATTTTAGTAAGTCTGATACTCGAAACCAATAACTACTAATGCCTAGGGCAAAAATACACACACCGTTGTAATCGGGCGAGTTTCTACTTTCAGATGCAACAGGAATTACTCGAGTTCGTCAATCCGTTCGCGAGATATGGGAGTTTGAAGTTAAGGAATGGTTGAGAAGCCATCAAAATTTTCGCAAGTCTGATACTCGAAACCAATAACTGCTATGGCCTAGGGCAAAATTACACATACTATTGTAATCGGGCGAGATTATGCTTTTAGATGCAACTGGAATTTCTCGAGTTGGTAATCCGTTCGCGAGATATCGGAGTTTGTAGTTAAGGAATGGTTGAGAAACCATCAAAATTTTCGCACGTCTGATACTCGAAACCAATAACTACAAATGCCTAGGGCAAAAATACACATTACGTTGTAATCGGGCGATCTTCTACCTTCAGATGCAACAGTAATTTCTCGAGTTCGTCAATCCGTTCGCGTGTAATGGGAGTTTGAAGTTAAGGAATGGTTGAGAAACCATCAAAATTTTCGTTGGTCTGATACTCGAAACCAATAACTGCTATGGCCTAGGGCAAAAATTACACATACCATTGTAATCGGGCGAGATTATGCTTTTAGATGCAACTGGAATTTCTCGAGTTGGTAATCCGTTCGCGAGATATGGGAGTTTGATGTTAAGGAATGGTTGAGAAACCATCCAAATTTTCGCAAGTCTGATACTCGAAACCAATAACTACTATTGCCTAGGGCAAAAATACACATACCGTTGTAATCGATCGAGCTTCTGATTTCAGATGCAACAGGAATTTCTCGAGTGCGTCAATCCGTTCGCGAGATATGGGAGTTTGAAGTTAAGGAACGGTTGAGAAACTATCAAAATTTTAGTAAGTCTGATACTCGAAACAAATAACTACTAATGCCTAGGGCAAAAATACACACACCGTTGTAATCGGGCGAGTTTCTATATTCAGATGCAACAGGAATTTCTCGAGTTCGTCAATCCGTTCGCGAGATATGGGAGTTTGAAGTTAAGGAACGGTTGAGAAACCATCAAAATTTTCGCAAGTCTGATACACGAAACCAATAACTGCTATGGCCTAGGGCAAAAATACACATACTATTGTAATCGGGCGAGATTATGCTTTTAGATGCAACTGGAATTTCTCGAGTTGGTAATCCGTTCGCGAGATATGGGAGTTTGTAGTTAAGGAATGGTTGAGAAACCATCAAAATTTTCGCAAGTCTGATACTCGAAACCAATAACTACTATTGCCTAGGGCAAAAATACACATACCGTTATAATCGATCGAGCTTCTGCTTTCAGATGCAACAGGAATTTCTCGAGTTCGTCAATCCGTTCGCGAGATATGGGAGTTTGAAGTTAATGAATGGTTGAGAAACTATCAAAATTTTAGTAAGTCTGATACTCGAAACCAGTAACTACTAATGCCTAGGGCAATACTACACATACTGTTGTAATCGGGCGAGATTATGCTTTTAGATGCAACTGGAATTTCTCGAGTTGGTAATCCGTTCGCGAGATATGGGAGTTTGAAGTTAAGGAATGGTTGAGAAACCATCAAAATTTTCGCAGGTCTGATACTCGAAACCAATAACTACAATTGCCTAGGGCAAAAATACACATTACGTTGTAATCGGGCGATCTTCTACCTTCAGATGCAACAGGAATTTCTCGAGTGCGTCAATCCGTTCGCGAGATATGGGAGTTTGAAGTTAAGGAATGGTTGAGAAACCATCAAAATTTTCGCAAGTCTGAAACTCGAAACCAATAACTGCTATGGCCTAGGGCAAAAATACACATACCATTGTAATCGGGCGAGATTATGCTTTTAGATGCAACTGGAATTTCGCGAGTTGGTAATCCGTTCGCGAGATATGGGAGTTTGAAGTTAAGGAATGGTTGAGAAACCATCCAAATTTTAGTAAGTCTGATACTCGAAACCAATAACTACTAATGCCTAGGGCAAAAATACACACACCGTTGTAATCGGGCGAGTTTCTATATTCAGATGCAACAGGAATTTCTCGAGTTCGTCAATCCGTTCGCGAGATATGGGAGTTTGAAGTTAAGGAATGGTTGAGAAGCCATCAAAATTTTCGCAAGTCTGATACCCGAAACCAATAACTGCTATGGCCTAGGGCAAAATTACACATACTATTGTAATCGGGCGAGATTATGCTTTTAGATGCAACTGGAATTTCTCGAGTTGGTAATCCGTTCGCGAGATATCGGAGTTTGTAGTTAAGGAATGGTTGAGAAACCATCCAAATTTTCGCACGTCTGATACTCGAAACCAATAACTACTATTGCCTAGGGCAAAAATACACATACCGTTGTAATCGGGCGAGTTTCTACTTTCAGATGCAACAGGAATTTCTCGAGTTCGTCAATCCGTTCGCGAGATATGGGAGTTTGAAGTTAAGGAACGGTTGAGAAACCATCAAAATTTTCGCAAGTCTGATACACGAAACCAATAACTGCTATGGCCTAGGGCAAAAATACACATACCGTTTTAATCGGGCGAGTTTCTACTTTCAGATGCAACAGGAATTTATCGAGTTCGTCAATCCGTTCGCGAGATATGGGAGTTTGAAGTTAAGGAATGGTTGAGAAGCCATCAAAATTTTCGCAAGTCTGATACTCGAAACCAATAACTACTATGGCCTAGGGCAAAAATACACATACCATTGTAATCGGGCGAGATTATGCTTTTAGATGCAACTGGAATTTCTCGAGTTGGTAATTCGCTCGCGAGATATGGGAGTTTGAAGTTAAGGAATGGTTGAGAAACCATCAAAATTTTCGCACGTCTGATACTCGAAACCAATAACTACTATTGCCTAGGGCAAAAATACACATACCGTTGTAATCGATCGAGCTTCTGCTTTCAGATGCAACAGGAATTTCTCGAGTTCGTCAATCCGTTCGCGAGATATGGGAGTTTGAAGTTAAGGAATGGTTGAGAAACTATCAAAATTTTAGTAAGTCTGATACTCGAAACCAATAACTACTAATGCCTAGGGCAAAACTACACATACTGTTGTAATCGGGCGAGATTATGCTTTTAGATGCAACTGGAATTTCTCGAGTTGGTAATCCGTTCGCGAGATATCGGAGTTTGTAGTTAAGGAATGGTTGAGAAACCATCAAAATTATCGCACGTCTGATACTCGAAACCAATAACTACTATTGCCTAGGGCAAAAATACACATACCGTTGTAATCGATTGAGCTTCTGATTTCAGATGCAACAGGAATTTCTCGAGTGCGTCAATCCGTTCGTGAGATATGGTAGTTTGAAGTTAAGGAATGGTTGAGAAACCATCAAAATTTTCGCAAGTCTGATACTCGAAACCAATAACTACTATTGCCTAGGGCAAAAATACACATACCGTTGTAATCGGGCGAGATTATGCTTTCAGATGCAACAGGAATTTCTCGAGTTGGTAATCCGTTCGCGAGATATCGGAGTTTGTAGTTAAGGAATGGTTGAGAAACCATCAAAATTTTCGAACGTCTGATACTCGAAACCAATAACTGGAATGGCCTAGGGGAAAAGTACACATACCACTGTAATCGGGCGATCTTCTACCTTCAGATGCAAGAGGAATTTCTCGAGTTCGTCAATCCGTTCGCGAGATATGGGACTTTGAAGTTAAGGAATGGTTGAGAAACCATCAAAATTTTCGCAAATCTGATACTCGAAACCAATAACTACTATTGCCTAGGGCAAAAATACACATACCGTTGTAAATGGGCGAGTTTCTGCTTTCAGATGCAGCAGGAATTTCTCGAGTTCGTCATTCCGTTCGTGAGATATGGTAGTTTGAAGTTAAGGAATGGTTGAGAAACCATCAAAATTTTCGCAAGTCTGATACTCGAAACCAATAACTACTATTGCCTAGGGCAAAAATACACATACCGTTGTAATCGGGCGAGTTTCTACTTTCAGATGCAACAGGAATTTCTCGAGTTCGTCAATCCGTTCGCGAGATATGGGAGTTTGAAGTTAAGGAATGGTTGAGAAGCCATCAAAATTTTCGCAAGTCTGATACTCGAAACCAATAACTGCTATGGCCTAGGGCAAAATTGCACATACTATTGTAATCGGGCGAGATTATGCTTTCAGATGCAACAGGAATTTCTCGAGTTGGTAATCCGTTCGCGAGATATCGGAGTTTGTAGTTAAGGAATGGTTGAGAAACCATCAAAATTTTCGAACGTCTGATACTCGAAACCAATAACTGGAATGGCCTAGGGGAAAAGTACACATACCACTGTAATCGGGCGATCTTCTACCTTCAGATGCAAGAGGAATTTCTCGAGTTCGTCAATCCGTTCGCGAGATATGGGACTTTGAAGTTAAGGAATGGTTGAGAAACCATCAAAATTTTCGCAAATCTGATACTCGAAACCAATAACTACTATTGCCTAGGGCAAAAATACACATACCGTTGTAAATGGGCGAGATTATGCTTTTAGATGCAACTGGAATTTCTCGAGTTGGTAATCCGTTCGCGAGATATGGGAGTTTGAAGTTAAGGAATGGTTGAGAAACCATCAAAATTTTCGCAAGTCTGATACTCGAAACCAATAACTACAAATGCCTAGGGCAAAAATACACATTACGTTGTAATCGGGCGATCTTCTACCTTCAGATGCAACAGGAATTTCTCGAGTTCGTCAATCCGTTCGCGAGATATGGGAGTTTGAAATTAAGGAATGGTTGAGAAACCATCAAAATTTTCGCAAGTCTGATACTCGAAACCAATAACTGCTATGGCCTAGGGCAAAATTACACATACTATTGTAATCTGGCGAGATTATGCTTTTAGATGCAACTGGAATTTCTCGAGTTGTTAATCCGTTCGCGAGATATGGGAGTTTGAAGTTAAGGAATGGTTGAGAAGCCATCAAAATTTTCGCAAGTCTCATACTCGAAACCAATAACTACAAATGCCTAGGGCAAAAATACACATTACGTTGTAATCGGGCGATCTTCTACCTTCAGATGCAACAGGAATTTCTCGAGTTCGTCAATCCGTTCGCGAGATATGGGAGTTTGAAATTAAGGAATGGTTGAGAAACCATCAAAATTTTCGCAAGTCTGATACTCGAAACCAATAACTGCTATGGCCTAGGGCAAAAATACACATACCATTGTAATCGGGCGAGATTATGCTTTTAGATGCAACTAGAATTTCTCGAGTTGGTAATCCGTTCGCGAGATATGGGAGTTTGAAGTTAAGGAATGGTTGAGAAACCATCAAAGTTTTCGCACGTCTGATACTCGAAACCAATAACTACTGTTGCCTAGGGCAAAAATACACATACCGTTGTAATCGATTGAGCTTCTGATTTCAGATGCAACAGGAATTTCTCGAGTGCGTCAATCCGTTCGCGAGATATGGGAGTTTGAAGTTAAGGAACGGTTGAGAAACTATCAAAATTACAGTAAGTGTGATACTCGAAACCAATAACTACTAATGCCTAGGGCAAAAATACACACACCGTTGTAATCGGGCGAGTTTCTACTTTCAGATGCAACAGGAATTTCTCGAGTTCGTCAATCCGTTCGCGAGATATGGGAGTTTGAAGTTAAGGAATGGTTGAGAAGCCATCAAAATTTTCGCAAGTCTGATACTCGAAACCAATAACTGCTATGGCCTAGGGCAAAATTACACATACTATTGTAATCTGGCGAGATTATGCTTTTAGATGCAACTGGAATTTCTCGAGTTGGTAATCAGTTCGCGAGATATGGGAGTTTGAAGTTAAGGAATGGTTGAGAAGCCATCAAAATTTTCGCAAGTCTCATACTCGAAACCAATAACTACTATGGCCTAGGGCAAAAATACACATACCATTGTAATCGGGCGAGATTATGCTTTTAGATGCAACTGGAATTTCTCGAGTTGGTAATTCGTTCGCGAGATATGGGAGTTTGAAGTTAAGGAATGGTTGAGAAACCATCAAAATTTTCGCACGTCTGATACTCGAAACCAATAACTACTATTGCCTAGGGCAAAAATACACATACCGTTATAATCGGGCGAGATTATGCTTTTAGATGCAACAAGAATTTCTCGAGTTGGTAATTCGTTCGCGAGATATGGGAGTATGAAGTTAAGGAATGGTTGAGAAACCATCAAAATTTTAGTAAGTCTGATACTCGAAACCAATAACTACTAATGCCTAGGGCAAAAATACACACACCGTTGTAATCGGGCGAGTTTCGACATTCAGATGCAACAGGAATTTCTCGAGTTCGTCAATCCGTTCGCGAGATATGGGAGTGTGAAGTTAAGGAATGGTTGAGAAGCCATCAAAATTTTCGCAAGTCTGATACTCGAAACCAATAACTGCTATGGCCTAGGGCAAAATTACACATACTATTGTAATCGGGCGAGATTATGCTTTTAGATGCAACTGGAATTTCTCGAGTTGGTAATCCGTTCGCGAGATATCGGAGTTTGTAGTTAAGGAATGGTTGAGAAACCATCAAAATTTTCGCACGCCTGATACTCGAAACCAATAACTACTATTGCCTAGGGCAAAAATACACATACCGTTGTAATCGGGCGAGTTTCTACTTTCAGATGCAACAGGAATTTCTCGAGTTCGTCAATCCGTTCGCGAGATATGGGAGTTTGAAGTTAAGGAACGGTTGAGAAACCATCAAAATTTTCGCAAGTCTGATACTCGAAACCAATAACTGCTATGGCCGAGGGCAAAAATACACATACCGTTGTAATCGGGCGAGTTTCTACTTTCAGATGCAACAGGAATTTCTCGAGTTCGTCAATCCGTTCGCGAGATATGGGAGTTTGAAGTTAAGGAATGGTTGAGAAGCCATCAAAATTTTCGCAAGTCTGATACTCGAAACCAATAACTACTATGGCCTAGGGCAAAAATACACATACCATTGTAATCGGGCGAGATTATGCTTTTAGATGCAACTGGAATTTCTCGAGTTGGTAATTCGTTCGCGAGATATGGGAGTTTGAAGTTAAGGAATGGTTGAGAAACCATCAAAATTTTCGCACGTCTGATACTCGAAACCAATAACTACTATTGCCTAGGGCAAAAATACACATACCGTTATAATCGATCGAGCTTCTGCTTTCAGATGCAACAGGAATTTCTCGAGTTCGTCAATCCGTTCGCGAGATATGGGAGTTTGAAGTTAAGGAATGGTTGAGAAACCATCCAAATTTTCGCAAGTCTGATACTCGAAACCAATAACTACAATTGCCTAGGGCAAAAATACACATTACGTTGTAATCGGGCGATCTTCTACCTTCAGATGCAACAGGAATTTCTCGAGTTCGTCAATCCGTTCGCGAGATATGGGAGTTTGAAGTTAAGGAATGGTTGAGAAACCATCAAAATTTTCGCAAGTCTGATACTCGAAACCAATAACTGCTATGGCCTAGGGCAAAAATACACATACCATTGTAATCGGGCGAGATTATGCTTTTAGATGCAACTGGAATTTCTCGAGTTGGTAATCCGTTCGCGAGATATGGGAGTTTGAAGTTAAGGAATGGTTGAGAAACCATCCAAATTTTCGCAAGTCTGATACTCGAAACCAATAACTACTATTGCCTAGGGCAAAAATACACATACCGTTGTAATCGATCGAGCTTCTGATTTCAGATGCAACAGGAATTTCTCGAGTGCGTCAATCCGTTCGCGAGATATGGGAGTTTGAAGTTAAGGAATGGTTGAGAAACCATCAAAATTTTCGAACGTCTGATACTCGAAACCAATAACTGGAATGGCCTAGGGGAAAAGTACACATACCACTGTAATCGGGCGATCTTCTACCTTCAGATGCAAGAGGAATTTCTCGAGTTCGTCAATCCGTTCGCGAGATATGGGACTTTGAAGTTAAGGAATGGTTGAGAAACCATCAAAATTTTCGCAAATCTGATACTCGAAACCAATAACTACTATTGCCTAGGGCAAAAATACACATACCGTTGTAAATGGGCGAGATTATGCTTTTAGATGCAACTGGAATTTCTCGAGTTGGTAATCCGTTCGCGAGATATGGGAGTTTGAAGTTAAGGAATGGTTGAGAAACCATCAAAATTTTCGCAAGTCTGATACTCGAAACCAATAACTACAAATGCCTAGGGCAAAAATACACATACCATTGTAATCGGGCGAGATTATGCTTTTAGATGCAACTGGAATTTCTCGAGTTGGTAATCCGTTCGCGAGATATGGGAGTTTGAAGTTAAGGAATGGTTGAGAAACCATCAAAATTTTCGCAAGTCTGATACTCGAAACCAATAACTACTATTGCCTAGGGCAAAAATACACATACCGTTGTAATCGATTGAGCTTCTGATTTCAGATGCAACAGGAATTTCTCGAGTGCGTCAATCCGTTCGCGAGATATGTGAGTTTGAAGTTAAGGAACGGTTGAGAAACTATCAAAATTTCAGTAAGTCTGATACTCGAAACCAATGACTACTAATGCCTAGGGCAAAAATACACTCACCGTTGTAATCGGGCGAGTTTCTACTTTCAGATGCAACAGGAATTTCTCGAGTTCGTCAATCCGTTCGCGAGATATGGGAGTTTGAAGTTAAGGAATGATTGAGAAGCCATCAAAATTTTCGCAAGTCTGATACTCGAAACCAATAACTGCTATGGCCTAGGGCAAAATTACACATACTATTGTAATCGGGCGAGATTATGCTTTTAGATGCAACCGGAATTTCTCGAGTTGGTAATCCGTTCGCGAGATATGGGTGTTTGTAGTTAAGGAATGGTTGAGAAACCATCAAAATTTTCGCAAGTCTGATACTCGAAACCAATAACTACTATTGCCTAGGGCAAAAATACACATACCGTTATAATCGATCGAGCTTCTGCTTTCAGATGCAACAGGAATTTCTCGAGTTCGTCAATCCGTTCGCGAGATATGGGACTTTGAAGTTAAGGAATGGTTGAGAAACTATCAAAATTTTAGTAAGTCTGATACACGAAACCAATAACTACTAATGCCTAGGGCAAAAATACTCATACTGTTGTAATCGGGCGAGATTATGCTTTTAGATGCAACTG
This sequence comes from Ptiloglossa arizonensis, assembly GCF_051014685.1. NCBI lineage: Eukaryota > Metazoa > Arthropoda > Insecta > Hymenoptera > Colletidae > Ptiloglossa > Ptiloglossa arizonensis. Next base: position 394,511 of record NW_027478735.1, on the reverse strand, counting down.
GAATTTCTCGAGTTGGTAATCCGTTCGCGAGATATCGGAGTTTGTAGTTAAGGAATGATTGAGAAACCATCAAAATTTTCGCACGTCTGATACTCGAAACCAATAACTACTATTGCCTAGGGCAAAAATACACATACCGTTGTAATCGGGCGAGTTTCTACTTTCAGATGCAACAGGAATTTCTCGAGTTCGTCAATCCGTTCGCGAGACATGGGAGTTTGAAGTTAAAGAACGGTTGAAAAACTATCAAAATTTTAGTAAGTCTGATACTCGAAACCAATAACTACTAATGCCTAGGGCAAAAATACACATACCGTTGTAATCGGGCGAGTTTCTGCTTTCAGATGCAGTAGGAATTTCTCGAGTTCGACAATCCGTTCGCGAGATATGGGAGTTTGATGTTAAGGAATGGTTGAGAAACCATCAAAATTTTCGCTGGTCTGATACTCGAAACCAATAACTGGAATGGCCTAGGGGAAAAGTACACATACCACTGTAATCGGGCGATCTTCTACCTTCAGATGCAACAGGAATTTCTCGAGTTCGTCAATCCGTTCGCGATATATGGGAGTTTGAAGTTAAGGAATGGTTGAGAAACCATCAAAATTTTCGCAAATCTGATACTCGAAACCAATAACTACTATTGCCTAGGGCAAAGATACACATACCGTTGTAAATGGGCGAGTTTCTGCTTTCAGATGCAGCAGGAATTTCTCGAGTTCGTCAATCCATTCGCGAGATATGGGAGTTTGAAGTTAAGGAATGGTTGAGAAACCATCAAAATTTTCGCAGGTCTGATACTCGAAACCAATAACTGGAATGGCCTAGGGGAAAAGTACACATACCACAGTAATCGGGCGAGTTTCTGCTTTCAGATGCAGTAGGAATTTCTCGAGTTCGTCAATCCGTTCGGGAGATATGGGAGTTTGAAGTTAAGGAATGGTTGAGAAACCATCAAAATTTTCGCAGGTCTGATACTCGAAACCAATAACCACAATTGCCTAGGGCAAAAATACACATTACGTTGTAATCGGGCGATCTTCTACCTTCAGATGCAACAGGAATTTCTCGAGTTCGTCAATCCGTTCGCGAGATATGGGAGTTTGAAGTTAAGGAATGGTTGAGAAACCATCAAAATTTTCGCAAGTCTGATACACGAAACCAATAACTGCTATGGCCTAGGGCAAAACTACACATACCATTGTAATCGGGCGAGATTATGCTTTTATATGCAACTGGAATTTCTCGAGTTGGTAATCCGTTCGCGAGATATGGGAGTTTGTAGTTAAGGAATGGTTGAGAAACCATCAAAATTTTCGCAAGTCTGATACTCGAAACCAATAACTACTATTGCCTAGGGAAAAAATACACATACCGTTGTAATCGATCGAGCTTCTGATTTCAGATGCAACAGGTATTTCTCGAGTGCGTCAATCCGTTCGCGAGATATGGGAGTTTGAAGTTAAGGAACGGTTGAGAAACTATCAAAATTTTAGTAAGTGTGATACTCGAAATCAATAACTACTAATGCCTAGGGCAAAAATACACACACCGTTGTAATCGGGCGAGTTTCTACTTTCAGATGCAACAGGAATTTCTCGAGTTCGTCAATCCGTTCGCGAGATATGGGAGTTTGAAGTTAAGGAATGGTTGAGAAGCCATCAAAATTTTCGCAAGTCTGATACTCGAAACCAATAACTGCTATGGCCTAGGGCAAAATTGCACATACTATTGTAATCGGGCGAGATTATGCTTTTAGATGCAACTGGAATTTCTCGAGTTGGTAATCCGTTCGCGAGATATCGGAGTTTGTAGTTAAGGAATGGTTGAGAAACCATCAAAATTTTCGCACGTCTGATACTCGAAACCAATAACTACTATTGCCTAGGGCAAAAATACACATACCGTTGTAATCGGGCGAGTTTCTACTTTCAGATGCAACAGGAATTTCTCGAGTTCGTCAATCCGTTCGCGAGACATGGGAGTTTGAAGTTAAGGAACGGTTGAGAAACTATCAAAATTTTAGTAAGTCTGATACTCGAAACCAATAACTACTAATGCCTAGGGCAAAAATACACATACCGTTGTAATCGGGCGAGTTTCTGCTTTCAGATGCAGTAGGAATTTCTCGAGTTCGACAATCCGTTCGCGAGATATGGGAGTTTGATGTTAAGGAATGGTTGAGAAACCATCAAAATTTTCGCTGGTCTGATACTCGAAACCAATAACTGGAATGGCCTAGGGGAAAAGTACACATACCACTGTAATCGGGCGATCTTCTACCTTCAGATGCAAGAGGAATTTCTCGAGTTCGTCAATCCGTTCGCGAGATATGGGACTTTGAAGTTAAGGAATGGTTGAGAAACCATCAAAATTTTCGCAAATCTGATACTCGAAACCAATAACTACTATTGCCTAGGGCAAAAATACACATACCGTTGTAAATGGGCGAGTTTCTGCTTTCAGATGCAGCAGGAATTTCTCGAGTTCGTCATTCCGTTCGTGAGATATGGTAGTTTGAAGTTAAGGAATGGTTGAGAAACCATCAAAATTTTCGCAAGTCTGATACTCGAAACCAATAACTACTATTGCCTAGGGCAAAAATACACATACCGTTGTAATCGGGCGAGTTTCTACTTTCAGATGCAACAGGAATTTCTCGAGTTCGTCAATCCGTTCGCGAGATATGGGAGTTTGAATTTAAGGAATGGTTGAGAAGCCATCAAAATTTTCGCATGTCTGATACTCGAAACCAATAACTACTATGGCCTAGGGAAAAAATACACATACCATTGTAATCGGGCGAGATAATGCTTTTAGATGCAACTGGAATTTCTCGAGTTGGTAATTCGTTCGCGAGATATGGGAGTTTGAAGTTAAGGAATGGTTGAGAAACCATCAAAATTTTCGCAAATCTGATACTCGAAACCAATAACTACAAATGCCTAGTGCAAAAATACACATGCCATTGTAATCGGGCGAGATTATGCTTTTAGATGCAACTGGAATTTCTCGAGTTGGTAATCCGTTCGCGAGATATGGGAGTTTGAAGTTAAGGAATGGTTGAGAAACCATCAAAATTTTCGCAAGTCTGATACTCGAAACCAATAACTACTATTGCCTAGGGCAAAAATACACATACCGTTGTAATCGATTGAGCTTCTGATTTCAGATGCAACAGGAATTTCTCGAGTGCGTCAATCCGTTCGCGAGATATGGGAGTTTGAAGTTAAGGAACGGTTGAGAAACTATCAAAATTTCAGTAAGTCTGATACTCGAAACCAATAACTACTAATGCCTAGGGCAAAAATACACATACCGTTGTAATCGGGCGAGTTTCTACTTTCAGATGCAACAGGAATTTCTCGAGTTCGTCAATCCGTTCGCGAGACATGGGAGTTTGAAGTTAAAGAACGGTTGAAAAACTATCAAAATTTTAGTAAGTCTGATACTCGAAACCAATAACTACTAATGCCTAGGGCAAAAATACACATACCGTTGTAATCGGGCGAGTTTCTGCTTTCAGATGCAGTAGGAATTTCTCGAGTTCGACAATCCGTTCGCGAGATATGGGAGTTTGATGTTAAGGAATGGTTGAGAAACCATCAAAATTTTCGCTGGTCTGATACTCGAAACCAATAACTGGAATGGCCTAGGGGAAAAGTACACATACCACTGTAATCGGGCGATCTTCTACCTTCAGATGCAACAGGAATTTCTCGAGTTCGTCAATCCGTTCGCGAGATATGGGAGTTTGAAGTTAAGGAATGGTTGAGAAACCACCAAAATTTTCGCAAGTCTGATACTCGAAACCAATAACTGCTATGGCCTAGGACAAAAATACACATACCATTGTAATCGGGCGAGATTATGCTTTTAGATGCAACTGGAATTTCTCGAGTTGGTAATCCGTTCGCGAGATATGGGAATTTGAAGTTAAGGAATGGTTGAGAAACCATCAAAATTTTCGTTGGTCTGATACTCGAAACCAATAACTGGAATGGCCTAGGGGAAAAGTACACATACCACTGTAATCGGGCGATCTTCTACCTTCAGATGCAACAGGAATTTCTCGAGTTCGTCAATCCGTTCGCGATATATGGGAGTTTGAAGTTAAGGAATGGTTGAGAAACCATCAAAATTTTCGCAAATCTGATACTCGAAACCAATAACTACTATTGCCTAGGGCAAAGATACACATACCGTTGTAAATGGGCGAGTTTCTGCTTTCAGATGCAGCAGGAATTTCTCGAGTTCGTCAATCCATTCGCGAGATATGGGAGTTTGAAGTTAAGGAATGGTTGAGAAACCATCAAAATTTTCGCAGGTCTGATACTCGAAACCAATAACTGGAATGGCCTAGGGGAAAAGTACACATACCACAGCAATCGGGCGAGTTTCTGCTTTCAGATGCAGTAGGAATTTCTCGAGTTCGTCAATCCGTTCGGGAGATATGGGAGTTTGAAGTTAAGGAATGGTTGAGAAACCATCAAAATTTTCGCAGGTCTGATACTCGAAACCAATAACTACAATTGCCTAGGGCAAAAATACACATTACGTTGTAATCGGGCGATCTTCTACCTTCAGATGCAACAGGAATTTCTCGAGTTCGTCAATCCGTTCGCGAGATATGGGAGTTTGAAGTTAAGGAATGGTTGAGAAACCATCAAAATTTTCGCAAGTCTGATACTCGAAACCAATAACTGCTATGGCCTAGGGCAAAACTACACATACCATTGTAATCGGGCGAGATTATGCTTTTATATGCAACTGGAATTTCTCGAGTTGGTAATCCGTTCGCGAGATATGGGAGTTTGTAGTTAAGGAATGGTTGAGAAACCATCAAAATTTTCGCAAGTCTGATACTCGAAACCAATAACTACTATTGCCTAGGGAAAAAATACACATACCGTTGTAATCGATCGAGCTTCTGATTTCAGATGCAACAGGTATTTCTCGAGTGCGTCAATCCGTTCGCGAGATATGGGAGTTTGAAGTTAAGGAACGGTTGAGAAACTATCAAAATTTTAGTAAGTGTGATACTCGAAATCAATAACTACTAATGCCTAGGGCAAAAATACACACACCGTTGTAATCGGGCGAGTTTCTACTTTCAGATGCAACAGGAATTTCTCGAGTTCGTCAATCCGTTCGCGAGATATGGGAGTTTGAAGTTAAGGAATGGTTGAGAAGCCATCAAAATTTTCGCAAGTCTGATACTCGAAACCAATAACTGCTATGGCCTAGGGCAAAATTGCACATACTATTGTAATCGGGCGAGATTATGCTTTTAGATGCAACTGGAATTTCTCGAGTTGGTAATCCGTTCGCGAGATATCGGAGTTTGTAGTTAAGGAATGGTTGAGAAACCATCAAAATTTTCGCACGTCTGATACTCGAAACCAATAACTACTATTGCCTAGGGCAAAAATACACATACCGTTGTAATCGGGCGAGTTTCTACTTTCAGATGCAACAGGAATTTCTCGAGTTCGTCAATCCGTTCGCGAGACATGGGAGTTTGAAGTTAAGGAACGGTTGAGAAACTATCAAAATTTTAGTAAGTCTGATACTCGAAACCAATAACTACTAATGCCTAGGGCAAAAATACACATACCGTTGTAATCGGGCGAGTCTCTGCTTTCAGATGCAGTAGGAATTTCTCGAGTTCGACAATCCGTTCGCGAGATATGGGAGTTTGATGTTAAGGAATGGTTGAGAAACCATCAAAATTTTCGCTGGTCTGATACTCGAAACCAATAACTGGAATGGCCTAGGGGAAAAGTACACATACCACTGTAATCGGGCGATCTTCTACCTTCAGATGCAAGAGGAATTTCTCGAGTTCGTCAATCCGTTCGCGAGATATGGGACTTTGAAGTTAAGGAATGGTTGAGAAACCATCAAAATTTTCGCAAATCTGATACTCGAAACCAATAACTACTATTGCCTAGGGCAAAAATACACATACCGTTGTAAATGGGCGAGTTTCTGCTTTCAGATGCAGCAGGAATTTCTCGAGTTCGTCATTCCGTTCGTGAGATATGGTAGTTTGAAGTTAAGGAATGGTTGAGAAACCATCAAAATTTTCGCAAGTCTGATACTCGAAACCAATAACTACTATTGCCTAGGGCAAAAATACACATACCGTTGTAATCGGGCGAGTTTCTACTTTCAGATGCAACAGGAATTTCTCGAGTTCGTCAATCCGTTCGCGAGATATGGGAGTTTGAATTTAAGGAATGGTTGAGAAGCCATCAAAATTTTCGCAAGTCTGATACTCGAAACCAATAACTACTATGGCCTAGGGCAAAAATACACATACCATTGTAATCGGGCGAGATTATGCTTTTAGATGCAACTGGAATTTCTCGAGTTGGTAATTCGTTCGCGAGATATGGGAGTTTGAAGTTAAGGAATGGTTGAGAAACCATCAAAATTTTCGCAAGTCTGATACTCGAAACCAATAACTACAAATGCCTAGGGCAAAAATACACATGCCATTGTAATCGGGCGAGATTATGCTTTTAGATGCAACTGGAATTTCTCGAGTTGGTAATCCGTTCGCGAGATATGGGAGTTTGAAGTTAAGGAATGGTTGAGAAACCATCAAAATTTTCGCAAGTCTGATACTCGAAACCAATAACTACTATTGCCTAGGGCAAAAATACACATACCGTTGTAATCGATTGAGCTTCTGATTTCAGATGCAACAGGAATTTCTCGAGTGCGTCAATCCGTTCGCGAGATATGGGAGTTTGAAGTTAAGGAACGGTTGAGAAACTATCAAAATTTCAGTAAGTCTGATACTCGAAACCAATAACTACTAATGCCTAGGGCAAAAATACACACACCGTTGTAATCGGGCGAGTTTCTACTTTCAGATGCAACAGGAATTTCTCGAGTTCGTCAATCCGTTCGCGAGATATGGGAGTTTGAAGTTAAGGAATGGTTGAGAAGCCATCAAAATTTTCGCAAGTCTGATACTCGAAACCAATAACTGCTATGGCCTAGGGCAAAATTACACATACTATTGTAATCGGGCGAGATTATGCTTTTAGATGCAACTGGAATTTCTCGAGTTGGTAATCCGTTCGCGAGATATGGGTGTTTGTAGTTAAGGAATGGTTGAGAAACCATCAAAATTTTAGTAAGTCTGATACTCGAAACCAATAACTACTAATGCCTAGGGCAAAAATACACATACTGTTGTAATCGGGCGAGATTATGCTTTTAGATGCAACTGGAATTTCTCGAGTTGGTAATCCGTTCGCGAGATATGGGAGTTTGAAGTTAAGGAATGGTTGAGAAACCATCAAAATTTTCGCAAGTCTGATACTCGAAACCAATAACTGCTATGGCCTAGGGCAAAATTACACATACTATTGTAATCGGGCGAGATTATGCTTTTAGATGCAACTGGAATTTCTCGAGTTGGTAATCCGTTCGCGAGATATGGGTGTTTGTAGTTAAGGAATGGTTGAGAAACCATCAAAATTTTCGCAAGTCTGATACTCGAAACCAATAACTACTATTGCCTAGGGCAAAAATACACATACCGTTATAATCGATCGAGCTTCTGCTTTCAGATGCAACAGGAATTTCTCGAGTTCGTCAATCCGTTCGCGAGATATGGGAATTTGAAGTTAAGGAATGGTTGAGAAACTATCAAAATTTTAGTAAGTCTGACACACGAAACCAATAACTACTAATGCCTAGGGCAAAAATACTCATACTGTTGTAATCGGGCGAGATTATGCTTTCAGATGCAACAGGAATTTCTCGAGTTCGTCAATCCGTTCGCGAGATATGGGAGTTTGAAGTTAAGGAATGGTTGAGAAACTATCAAAATTTTAGTAAGTCTGATACTCGAAACCAATAACTACTAATGCCTAGGGCAAAGATACACATACCGTTGTAAATGGGCGAGTTTCTGCTTTCAGATGCAGCAGGAATTTCTCGAGTTCGTCAATCCGTTCGCGAGATATGGGAGTTTGAAGTTAAGGAATGGTTGAGAAACCATCAAAATTTTCGCAAATCTGATACTCGAAACCACTAACTGGAATGGCCTAGGGGAAAAGTACACATACCACTGTAATCGGGCGAGATTCTGCTTTCAGATGCAGTAGGAATTTCTCGAGTTCGTCAATCCGTTCGCGAGATATGGGAGTTTGAAGTTAAGGAATGGTTGAGAAACCATCAAAATTTTCGCAAGTCTGATACTCGAAACCAATAACTACTATCGCCTAGGGCAAAAATACACATACCGTTGTAATCGGGCGAGTTTCTACATTCAGATGCAACAGGAATTTCTCGAGTTCGTCAATCCGTTCGCGAGATATGGGAGTTTGAAGTTAAGGAATGGTTGAGAAGCCATCAAAATTTTCGCAAGTCTGATTCTCGAAACCAATAACTACTATGGCCTAGGGCAAAAATACACATACCATTGTAATCGGGCGAGATTATGCTTTTAGATGCAACTGGAATTTCTCGAGTTGGTAATCCGTTCGCGAGATATGGGAGTTTGAAGTTAAGGAATGGTTGAGAAATCATCAAAATTTTCGCAAGTCTGATACTCGAAACCAATAACTACTATTGCCTTGGGCAAACATACACATACCGTTGTAATCGGGCGAGCTTCTACTTTCAGATGCAGCAGGAATTTCTCGAGTTCGTCAATGCGTTTGCGAGATATGGGAGTTTGAAGTTAAGGAATGGTTGAGAAGCCATCAAAATTTTCGCAAGTCTGATACTCGAAACCAATAACTACTATGGCCTAGGGCAAAAATACACATACCATTGTAATCGGGCGAGATTATGCTTTTAGATGCAACTGGAATTTCTCGAGTTGGTAATCCGTTCGCGAGATATGGGAGTTTGTAGTTAAGGAATGGTTGAGAAACCATCAAAATTTTCGCACGTCTGATACTCGAAACCAATAACTACTATTGCCTAGGGAAAAAATACACATACCGTTGTAATCGGGCGAGTTTCTATAATACTTTCAGATGCAACAGGAATTTCTCGAGTTCGTCAATCCGTTCGTGAGATATGGGAGTTTGAAGTTAAGGAATGGTTGAGAAACCATCAAAATTTTCGCAAGTCTGATACTCGAAACCAATAACTGGAATGGCCTAGGGGAAAAGGACACATACCACTGTAATCGGGCGATCTTCTAACTTCAGATGCAACAGGAATTTCTCGAGTTCGTCATTCCGTTCGCGAGATATGGGAGTTTGAAGTTAAGGAATGGTCGAGAAACCATCAAAATTTTCGCAAATCTGATACTCGAAACCAATAACTACTATTGCCTAGGGCAAAAATACACATACCGTTGTAAATGGGCGAGTTTCTGCTATCAGATGCAGCAGGAATTTCTCGAGTTCGTCATTCCGTTCGTGAGATATGGGAGTTTGAAGTTAAGGAATGGTTGAGAAACCATCAAAATTTTCGCAAGTCTGATACTCGAAACCAATAACTACTATTGCCTAGGGCAAAAATACACATACCGTTGTAATCGGGCGAGTTTCTACTTTCAGATGCAACAGGAATTTCTCGAGTTCGTCAATCCGTTCGCGAGATATGGGAGTTTGAAGTTAAGGAATGGTTGAGAAGCCATCAAAATTTTCGCAAGTCTGATACTCGAAACCAATAACTGCTATGGCCTAGGGCAAAATTACACATACTATTGTAATCGGGCGAGATTATGCTTTTAGATGCAACTGGAATTTCACGAGCTGGTAATCCGTTCGCGAGATATGGGAGTTTGAAGTTAAGGAATGGTTGAGAAACCATCAAAATTTTCGCAAGTCTGATTCTCGAAACCAATAACTACTATTGCCTAGGGCAAAAATACACATACCGTTGTAATCGATTGAGCTTCTGATTTCAGATGCAACAGGAATTTCTCGAGTGCGTCAATCCGTTCGCGGGATATGGGAGTTTGAAGTTAAGGAACGGTTGAGAAACTATCAAAATTTCAGTAAGTCTGATACTCGAAACCAATAACTACTAATGCCTAGGGCAAAAATACACATACCGTTGTAATCGGGCGAGTTTCTACTTTCAGATGCAACAGGAATTTCTCGAGTTCGTCAATCCGTTCGCGAGATATGGGAGTTTGAAGTTAAGGAATGGTTGAGAAGCCATCAAAATTTTCGCAAGTCTGATACTCGAAACCAATAACTGCTATGGCCTAGGGCAAAATTACACATACTATTGTAATCGGGCGAGATTATGCTTTTAGATGCAACTGGAATTTCACGAGCTGGTAATCCGTTCGCGAGATATGGGAGTTTGAAGTTAAGGAATGGTTGAGAAACCATCAAAATTTTCGCAAGTCTGATTCTCGAAACCAATAACTACTATTGCCTAGGGCAAAAATACACATACCGTTGTAATCGATTGAGCTTCTGATTTCAGATGCAACAGGAATTTCTCGAGTGCGTCAATCCGTTCGCGAGATATGGGAGTTTGAAGTTAAGGAACGGTTGAGAAACTATCAAAATTTCAGTAAGTCTGATACTCGAAACCAATAACTACTAATGCCTAGGGCAAAAATACACATACCGTTGTAATCGGGCGAGTTTCTACTTTCAGATGCAACAGGAATTTCTCGAGTTCGTCAATCCGTTCGCGAGACATGGGAGTTTGAAGTTAAAGAACGGTTGAAAAACTATCAAAATTTTAGTAAGTCTGATACTCGAAACCAATAACTACTAATGCCTAGGGCAAAAATACACATACCGTTGTAATCGGGCGAGTTTCTGCTTTCAGATGCAGTAGGAATTTCTCGAGTTCGACAATCCGTTCGCGAGATATGGGAGTTTGATGTTAAGGAATGGTTGAGAAACCATCAAAATTTTCGCTGGTCTGATACTCGAAACCAATAACTGGAATGGCCTAGGGGAAAAGTACACATACCACTGTAATCGGGCGATCTTCTACCTTCAGATGCAACAGGAATTTCTCGAGTTCGTCAATCCGTTCGCGAGATATGGGAGTTTGAAGTTAAGGAATGGTTGAGAAACCTCCAAAATTTTCGCAAGTCTGATACTCGAAACCAATAACTGCTATGGCCTAGGACAAAAATACACATACCATTGTAATCGGGCGAGATTATGCTTTTAGATGCAACTGGAATTTCTCGAGTTGGTAATCCGTTCGCGAGATATGGGAATTTGAAGTTAAGGAATGGTTGAGAAACCATCAAAATTTTCGTTGGTCTGATACTCGAAACCAATAACTGGAATGGCCTAGGGGAAAAGTACACATACCACTGTAATCGGGCGATCTTCTACCTTCAGATGCAACAGGAATTTCTCGAGTTCGTCAATCCGTTCGCGATATATGGGAGTTTGAAGTTAAGGAATGGTTGAGAAACCATCAAAATTTTCGCAAATCTGATACTCGAAACCAATAACTACTATTGCCTAGGGCAAAGATACACATACCGTTGTAAATGGGCGAGTTTCTGCTTTCAGATGCAGCAGGAATTTCTCGAGTTCGTCAATCCATTCGCGAGATATGGGAGTTTGAAGTTAAGGAATGGTTGAGAAACCATCAAAATTTTCGCAGGTCTGATACTCGAAACCAATAACTGGAATGGCCTAGGGGAAAAGTACACATACCACAGTAATCGGGCGAGTTTCTGCTTTCAGATGCAGTAGGAATTTCTCGAGTTCGTCAATCCGTTCGGGAGATATGGGAGTTTGAAGTTAAGGAATGGTTGAGAAACCATCAAAATTTTCGCAGGTCTGATACTCGAAACCAATAACTACAATTGCCTAGGGCAAAAATACACATTACGTTGTAATCGGGCGATCTTCTACCTTCAGATGCAACAGGAATTTCTCGAGTTCGTCAATCCGTTCGCGAGATATGGGAGTTTGAAGTTAAGGAATGGTTGAGAAGCCATCAAAATTTTCGCAAGTCTGATACCCGAAACCAATAACTGCTATGGCCTAGGGCAAAATTGCACATACTATTGTAATCGGGCGAGATTATGCTTTTAGATGCAACTGGAATTTCTCGAGTTGGTAATCCGTTCGCGAGATATCGGAGTTTGTAGTTAAGGAATGGTTGAGAAACCATCAAAATTTTCGCACGTCTGATACTCGAAACCAATAACTACTATTGCCTAGGGCAAAAATACACATACCGTTGTAATCGGGCGAGTTTCTACTTTCAGATGCAACAGGAATTTCTCGAGTTCGTCAATCCGTTCGCGAGACATGGGAGTTTGAAGTTAAGGAACGGTTGAGAAACTATCAAAATTTTAGTAAGTCTGATACTCGAAACCAATAACTACTAATGCCTAGGGCAAAAATACACATACCGTTGTAATCGGGCGAGTTTCTGCTTTCAGATGCAGTAGGAATTTCTCGAGTTCGACAATCCGTTCGCGAGATATGGGAGTTTGATGTTAAGGAATGGTTGAGAAACCATCAAAATTTTCGCTGGTCTGATACTCGAAACCAATAACTGGAATGGCCTAGGGGAAAAGTACACATACCACTGTAATCGGGCGATCTTCTACCTTCAGATGCAAGAGGAATTTCTCGAGTTCGTCAATCCGTTCGCGAGATATGGGACTTTGAAGTTAAGGAATGGTTGAGAAACCATCAAAATTTTCGCAAATCTGATACTCGAAACCAATAACTACTATTGCCTAGGGCAAAAATACACATACCGTTGTAAATGGGCGAGTTTCTGCTTTCAGATGCAGCAGGAATTTCTCGAGTTCGTCATTCCGTTCGTGAGATATGGTAGTTTGAAGTTAAGGAATGGTTGAGAAACCATCAAAATTTTCGCAAGTCTGATACTCGAAACCAATAACTACAAATGCCTAGGGCAAAAATACACATGCCATTGTAATCGGGCGAGATTATGCTTTTAGATGCAACTGGAATTTCTCGAGTTGGTAATCCGTTCGCGAGATATGGGAGTTTGAAGTTAAGGAATGGTTGAGAAACCATCAAAATTTTCGCAAGTCTGATACTCGAAACCAATAACTACTATTGCCTAGGGCAAAAATACACATACCGTTGTAATCGATTGAGCTTCTGATTTCAGATGCAACAGGAATTTCTCGAGTGCGTCAATCCGTTCGCGAGATATGGGAGTTTGAAGTTAAGGAACGGTTGAGAAACTATCAAAATTTCAGTAAGTCTGATACTCGAAACCAATAACTACTAATGCCTAGGGCAAAAATACACACACCGTTGTAATCGGGCGAGTTTCTACTTTCAGATGCAACAGGAATTTCTCGAGTTCGTCAATCCGTTCGCGAGATATGGGAGTTTGAAGTTAAGGAATGGTTGAGAAGCCATCAAAATTTTCGCAAGTCTGATACTCGAAACCAATAACTGCTATGGCCTAGGGCAAAATTACACATACTATTGTAATCGGGCGAGATTATGCTTTTAGATGCAACTGGAATTTCTCGAGTTGGTAATCCGTTCGCGAGATATGGGTGTTTGTAGTTAAGGAATGGTTGAGAAACCATCAAAATTTTAGTAAGTCTGATACTCGAAACCAATAACTACTAATGCCTAGGGCAAAAATACACATACTGTTGTAATCGGGCGAGATTATGCTTTTAGATGCAACTGGAATTTCTCGAGTTGGTAATCCGTTCGCGAGATATGGGAGTTTGAAGTTAAGGAATGGTTGAGAAACCATCAAAATTTTCGCAAGTCTGATACTCGAAACCAATAACTGCTATGGCCTAGGGCAAAATTACACATACTATTGTAATCGGGCGAGATTATGCTTTTAGATGCAACTGGAATTTCTCGAGTTGGTAATCCGTTCGCGAGATATGGGTGTTTGTAGTTAAGGAATGGTTGAGAAACCATCAAAATTTTCGCAAGTCTGATACTCGAAACCAATAACTACTATTGCCTAGGGCAAAAATACACATACCGTTATAATCGATCGAGCTTCTGCTTTCAGATGCAACAGGAATTTCTCGAGTTCGTCAATCCGTTCGCGAGATATGGGAATTTGAACTTAAGGAATGGTTGAGAAACTATCAAAATTTTAGTAAGTCTGACACACGAAACCAATAACTACTAATGCCTAGGGCAAAAATACTCATACTGTTGTAATCGGGCGAGATTATGCTTTTAGATGCAACTGGAATTTCTCGAGTTGGTAATCCGTTCGCGAGATATGGGAATTTGAAGTTAAGGAATGGTTGAGAAACCATCAAAATTTTCGCAAGTCTGATACTCGAAACCAATAACTACTATTGCCTAGGGCAAAAATACACATACCGTTATAATCGATCGAGCTTCTGCTTTCAGATGCAACAGGAATTTCTCGAGTTCGTCAATCCGTTCGCGAGATATGGGAGTTTGAAGTTAAGGAATGGTTGAGAAACTATCAAAATTTTAGTAAGTCTGATACTCGAAACCAATAACTACTAATGCCTAGGGCAAAGATACACATACCGTTGTAAATGGGCGAGTTTCTGCTTTCAGATGCAGCAGGAATTTCTCGAGTTCGTCAATCCGTTCGCGAGATATGGGAGTTTGAAGTTAAGGAATGGTTGAGAAACCATCAAAATTTTCGCAAATCTGATACTCGAAACCACTAACTGGAATGGCCTAGGGGAAAAGTACACATACCACTGTAATCGGGCGAGATTCTGCTTTCAGATGCAGTAGGAATTTCTCGAGTTCGTCAATCCGTTCGCGAGATATGGGAGTTTGAAGTTAAGGAATGGTTGAGAAACCATCAAAATTTTCGCAAGTCTGATACTCGAAACCAATAACTACTATCGCCTAGGGCAAAAATACACATACCGTTGTAATCGGGCGAGTTTCTACATTCAGATGCAACAGGAATTTCTCGAGTTCGTCAATCCGTTCGCGAGATATGGGAGTTTGAAGTTAAGGAATGGTTGAGAAGCCATCAAAATTTTCGCAAGTCTGATTCTCGAAACCAATAACTACTATGGCCTAGGGCAAAAATACACATACCATTGTAATCGGGCGAGATTATGCTTTTAGATGCAACTGGAATTTCTCGAGTTGGTAATCCGTTCGCGAGATATGGGAGTTTGAAGTTAAGGAATGGTTGAGAAATCATCAAAATTTTCGCAAGTCTGATACTCGAAACCAATAACTACTATTGCCTTGGGCAAACATACACATACCGTTGTAATCGGGCGAGCTTCTACTTTCAGATGCAGCAGGAATTTCTCGAGTTCGTCAATGCGTTTGCGAGATATGGGAGTTTGAAGTTAAGGAATGGTTGAGAAGCCATCAAAATTTTCGCAAGTCTGATACTCGAAACCAATAACTACTATGGCCTAGGGCAAAAATACACATACCATTGTAATCGGGCGAGATTATGCTTTTAGATGCAACTGGAATTTCTCGAGTTGGTAATCCGTTCGCGAGATATGGGAGTTTGTAGTTAAGGAATGGTTGAGAAACCATCAAAATTTTCGCACGTCTGATACTCGAAACCAATAACTACTATTGCCTAGGGAAAAAATACACATACCGTTGTAATCGGGCGAGTTTCTATAATACTTTCAGATGCAACAGGAATTTCTCGAGTTCGTCAATCCGTTCGTGAGATATGGGAGTTTGAAGTTAAGGAATGGTTGAGAAACCATCAAAATTTTCGCAAGTCTGATACTCGAAACCAATAACTGGAATGGCCTAGGGGAAAAGGACACATACCACTGTAATCGGGCGATCTTCTAACTTCAGATGCAACAGGAATTTCTCGAGTTCGTCATTCCGTTCGCGAGATATGGGAGTTTGAAGTTAAGGAATGGTCGAGAAACCATCAAAATTTTCGCAAATCTGATACTCGAAACCAATAACTACTATTGCCTAGGGCAAAAATACACATACCGTTGTAAATGGGCGAGTTTCTGCTTTCAGATGCAGCAGGAATTTCTCGAGTTCGTCATTCCGTTCGTGAGATATGGGAGTTTGAAGTTAAGGAATGGTTGAGAAACCATCAAAATTTTCGCAAGTCTGATACTCGAAACCAATAACTACTATTGCCTAGGGCAAAAATACACATACCGTTGTAATCGGGCGAGTTTCTACTTTCAGATGCAACAGGAATTTCTCGAGTTCGTCAATCCGTTCGCGAGATATGGGAGTTTGAAGTTAAGGAATGGTTGAGAAGCCATCAAAATTTTCGCAAGTCTGATACTCGAAACCAATAACTGCTATGGCCTAGGGCAAAATTACACATACTATTGTAATCGGGCGAGATTATGCTTTTAGATGCAACTGGAATTTCACGAGCTGGTAATCCGTTCGCGAGATATGGGAGTTTGAAGTTAAGGAATGGTTGAGAAACCATCAAAATTTTCGCAAGTCTGATACTCGAAACCAATAACTACTATTGCCTAGGGCAAAAATACACATACCGTTGTAATCGGGCGAGTTTCTGCTTTCAGATGCATAGGAATTTCTCGAGATCGTCATTCCGTTCGCGAGATATGGGAGTTTGAAGTTAAGGAACGGTTGAGAAACTATCAAAATTTCAGTAATTCTGATACTCGAAACCAATAACTACTAATGCCTAGGGCAAAAATTCACACACCGTTGTAATCGGGCGAGTTTCTACTTTCAGATGCAACAGGAATTTCTCGAGTTCGTCAATCCGTTCGCGAGATATGGGAGTTTGAAGTTAAGGAATGGTTGAGAAGCCATCAAAATTTTCGCAAGTCTGATACTCGAAACCAATAACTGCTATGGCCTAGGGCAAAATTACACATACTATTGTAATCGGGCGAGATTATGCTTTTAGATGCAACTGGAATTTCTCGAGTTGGTAATCCGTTCGCGAGATATGGGTGTTTGTAGTTAAGGAATGGTTGAGAAACCATCAAAATTTTCGCAAGTCTGATACTCGAAACCAATAACTACTATTGCCTAGGGCAAAAATAAACATACCGTTATAATCGATCGAGCTTCTGCTTTCAGATGCAACAGGAATTTCTCGAGTTCGTCAATCCGTTCGCGAGATATGGGAGTTTGAAGTTAAGGAATGGTTGAGAAACTATCAAAATTTTAGTAAGTCTGATACACGAAACCAATAACTACTAATGCCTAGGGCAAAAATACACATACTGTTGTAATCGGGCGAGATTATGCTTTTAGATGCAACTGGAATTTCTCGAGTTGGTAATCCGTTCGCGAGATATGGGAGTTTGAAGTTAAGGAATGGTTGAGAAACCATCAAAATTTTCGCAAGTCTGATACTCGAAACCAATAACTACAATTGCCTAGGGCAAAAATACACATTACGTTGTAATCGGGCGATCTTCTACCTTCAGATGCAACAGGAATTTCTCGAGTTCGTCAATCCGTTCGCGAGATATGGGAGTTTGAAGTTAAGGAATGGTTGAGAAACCACCAAAATTTTCGCAAGTCTGATACTCGAAACCAATAACTGCTATGGCCTAGGACAAAAATACACATACCATTGTAATCGGGCGAGATTATGCTTTTAGATGCAACTGGAATTTCTCGAGTTGGTAATCCGTTCGCGAGATATGGGAATTTGAAGTTAAGGAATGGTTGAGAAACCATCAAAATTTTCGTTGGTCTGATACTCGAAACCAATAACTGGAATGGCCTAGGGGAAAAGTACACATACCACTGTAATCGGGCGATCTTCTACCTTCAGATGCAACAGGAATTTCTCGAGTTCGTCAATCCGTTCGCGATATATGGGAGTTTGAAGTTAAGGAATGGTTGAGAAACCATCAAAATTTTCGCAAATCTGATACTCGAAACCAATAACTACTATTGCCTAGGGCAAAGATACACATACCGTTGTAAATGGGCGAGTTTCTGCTTTCAGATGCAGCAGGAATTTCTCGAGTTCGTCAATCCATTCGCGAGATATGGGAGTTTGAAGTTAAGGAATGGTTGAGAAACCATCAAAATTTTCGCAGGTCTGATACTCGAAACCAATAACTGGAATGGCCTAGGGGAAAAGTACACATACCACTGTAATCGGGCGAGTTTCTGCTTTCAGATGCAGTAGGAATTTCTCGAGTTCGTCAATCCGTTCGCGAGATATGGGAGTTTGAAGTTAAGGAATGGTTGAGAAACCATCAAAATTTTCGCAGGTCTGATACTCGAAACCAATAACTACAATTGCCTAGGGCAAAAATACACATTACGTTGTAATCGGGCGAACTTCTACCTTCAGATGC
Source organism: Ptiloglossa arizonensis (assembly GCF_051014685.1). NCBI lineage: Eukaryota > Metazoa > Arthropoda > Insecta > Hymenoptera > Colletidae > Ptiloglossa > Ptiloglossa arizonensis. Next base: position 376,306 of record NW_027478735.1, on the reverse strand, counting down.
AACAGGAATTTCTCGAGTTCGTCAATCCGTTCGCGAGATATGGGAGTTTGAATTTAAGGAATGGTTGAGAAACCATCAAAATTTTCGCAAGTCTGATACTCGAAACCAATAACTACTATTGCCTAGAGCAAAAATACACATACCGTTGTTATCGATCGAGCTTCTGATTTCAGATGCAACAGGAATTTCTCGAGTGCGTCAATCCGTTCGCGAGATATGGGAGTTTGAATTTAAGGAATGGTTGAGAAGCCATCAAAATTTTCGCAAGTCTGATACTCGAAACCAATAACTGCTATGGCCTAGGGCAAAATTACACATACTATTGTAATCGGGCGACCTTCTACTTTCAGATGCAGCAGGAATTTCTCGAGTTCGTCAATGCGTTTGCGGGATATGGGAGTTTGAAGTTAAGGAATGGTTGAGAAGCCATCAAAATTTTCGCAAGTCTGATACTCGAAACCAATAACTACTATTGCCTTGGGCAAACATACACATACCGTTGTAATCGGGCGACCTTCTACTTTCAGATGCAGCAGGAATTTCTCGAGTTCGTCAATGCGTTTGCGAGATATGGGAGTTTGTAGTTAAGGAATGGTTGAGAAACCATCAAAATTTTCGCACGTCTGATACTCGAAACCAATAACTACTATTGCCTAGGGCAAAAATACACATACCGTTGTAATCGGGCGAGTTTCTATAATACTTTCAGATGCAACAGGAATTTCTCGAGTTCGTCAATCCGTTCGCGAGATATGGGAGTTTGAAGTTAAGGAACGGTTGAGAAACTATCAAAATTTTAGTAAGTCTGATACTCGAAACCAATAACTACTAATGCCTAGGGCAAAAATACACATACCGTTGTAATCGGGCGGGTTTCTGCTTTCAGATGCAGTAGGAATTTCTCGAGTTCGACAATCCGTTCGCGAGATATGGGAGTTTGATGTTAAGGAATGGTTGAGAAACCATCAAAATTTTCGCTGGTCTGATACTCGAAACCAATAACTGGAATGGCCTAGGGGAAAAGTACACAGCCCACTGTAATCGGGCGAGTTTCTACTTTCAGATGCGAAAGGAATTTCTCGAGTTGGTAATCCGTTCGCGAGATATGGGAGTTTGTAGTTAAGGAAAGGTTGAGAAGCCATCAAAATTTTCGCAAGTCTGATACTCGAAACCAATAACTACTATGGCCTAGGGCAAAAATACACATACCATTGTAATCGGGCGAGATTATGCTTTTAGATGCAACTGGAATTTCTCGAGTTGGTAATCCGTTCGCGAGATATGGGAGTTTGTAGTTAAGGAAAGGTTGAGAAACCATCAAAATTTTCGCTGGTCTGATACTCGAAACCAATAACTGGAATGGCCTAGGGGAAAAGTACACATACCACTGTAATCGGGCGATCTTCTACCTTCAGATGCAACAGGAATTTCTCGAGTTCGTCAATCCGTTCGCGAGGTATGGGAGTTTGAAGTTAAGGAATGGTTGAGAAACCATCAAAATTTTCGCAAATCTGATACTCGAAACCACTAACTGGAATGGCCTAGGGGAAAAGTACACATACCACTGTAATCGGGCGACATTCTGCTTTCAGATGCACTAGGAATTTCTCGAGTTCGTCAATCCGTTCGCGAGATATGGGAGTTTGAAGTTAAGGAATGGTTGAGAATCCATCAAAATTTTCGCAAGTCTGATACTCGAAACCAATAACAACTATGGCCTAGGGCAAAAATACACATACCGTTGTAATCGGGCGAGTTTCTACATTCAGATGCAACAGGAATTTCTCGAGTTCGTCAATCCGTTCGCGAGATATGGGAGTTTGAAGTTAAGGAATGGTTGAGAAGCCATCAAAATTTTCGCAAGTCTGATTCTCGAAACCAATAACTACTATGGCCTAGGGCAAAAATACACATACCATTGTAATCGGGCGAGATTATGCTTTTAGATGCAACTGGAATTTCTCGAGTTGGTAATCCGTTCGCGAGATATGGGAGTTTGAAGTTAAGGAATGGTTGAGAAATCATCAAAATTTTCGCAAGTCTGATACTCGAAACCAATAACTACTATTGCCTTGGGCAAACATACACATACCGTTGTAATCGGGCGAGCTTCTGCTTTCAGATGCAGTAGGAATTTCTCGAGTTCGACATTCCGTTCGCGAGATATGGGAGTTTGAAGTTAAGGAATGGTTGAGAAACCATCAAAATTTTCGCTGGTCTGATACTCGAAACCAATAACTGGAATGGCCTAGGGGAAAAGTACACATACCACAGTAATCGGGCGATCTTCTATCTTCAGATGCAACAGGAATTTCTCGAGTTCGTCAATCCGTTCGCGAGATATGGGAGTTTGAAGTTAAGGAATGGTTGAGAAACCATCAAAATTTTCGCTGGTCTGATACTCGAAACCAATAACTGGAATGGCCTAGGGGAAAAGTACACATACCACAGTAATCGGGCGATCTTCTATCTTCAAATGCAACAGGAATTTCTCGAGTTCGTCAATCCGTTCGCGAGATATGGGAGTTTGAGGTTAAGGAATGGTTGAGAAACCATCAGAATTTTCGCAAGTCTGATACTCGAAACCAATAACTGCTATGGCCTAGGGCAAAAATACACATACCATTGTAATCGGGCGAGATCATGCTTTTAGATGCAACTGGAATTTCACGAGCTGGTAATCCGTTCGCGAGATATGGGAGCTTGTAGTTAAGGAATGGTTGAGAAACCATCAAAATTTTCGCTAGTCTGATACTCGAAACCAATAACTACTATTGCCTAGGGCAAAAATACACATACCGTTGTAATCGGGCGAGTTTCTGCTTTCAGATGCAGTAGGAATTTCTCGAGTTCGTCATTCCGTTCGCGAGATATGGGAGTTTGAAGTTAAGGAATGGTTGAGAAACCATCAAAATTTTCGCAAGTCTGATACTCGAAACCAATAACTACTATTGCCTTGGGCAAAAACACACATACCGTTGTAATCGATCGAGCTTCTTATTTCAGATGCAACAGGAATTTCTCGAGTGCGTCAATCCGTTCGCGAGATATGGGAGTTTGAAGTTAAGGAACGGTTGAGAAACTATCAAAATTTTAGTAAGTCTGATACGTGAAACCAATAAGTACTAATGCCTAGGGCAAAAATACACACACCGTTGTAATCGGTCGAGTTTCTACTTTCAGATGCAACAGGAATTTCTCGAGTTCGTCAATCCGTTCGCGGGATATGGGAGTTTGAAGTTAAGGAATGGTTGAGAAGCCATCAAAATTTTCGCAAGTCTGATACTCGAAACCAATAACTGCTATGGCCTAGGGCAAAATTACACATACTATTGTAATCGGGCGAGATTATGCTTTTAGATGCAACTGGAATTTCACGAGCTGGTAATCCGTTCGCGAGATATGGGAGTTTGTAGTTAAGGAATGGTTGAGAAACCATCAAAATTTTCGCAAGTCTGATACTCGAAACCAATAACTACTATTGCCAAGGGCAAAAATACACATACCGTTGTAATCGGGCGAGTTTCTGCTTTCAGATGCAGTAGGAATTTCTCGAGTTCGACAATCCGATCGCGAGATATGGGAGTTTGAAGTTAAGGAATGGTTGAGAAACCATCAAAATTTTCGCTGGTCTGATACTCGAAACCAATAACTGGAATGGCCTAGGGGAAAAGTACACATACCACTGTAATCGGGCGATCTTCTACCTTCAGATGCAACAGGAATTTCTCGAGTTCGTCAATCCGTTCGCGAGATATGGGAGTTTGAACATAAGGAATGGTTGAGAAACCATCAAAATTTTCGCAAATCTGATACTCGAAACCAATAACTGGAATGGCCTAGGGGAAAAGTACACATACCATTGTAATCGGGCGAGTTTCTGCCTTCAGATGCAGTAGGTATTTCTCGAGTTCGTCAATCCGTTCGCGAGATATGGGAGTTTGAAGTTAAGGAATGGTTGAGAAACCATCAAAATTTTCGCAAGTCTGATACTCGAAACCAATAACTACTATCGCCTAGGGCAAAAATACTACCTTGATCAAAAAGTTTTAGGACTTTATTCATAAAATCAAAAATACAAATTTATTCGTCCAAATCGATATGGTCCCCTTCAAAGTAGTCCCCATTGACTGCAGTGCACTTGCGCCAGCGCTTGATCCAATCCTCGAAACACCGCTGGTACTCAATTTTCGGTATGTCCATCAGAGCCGTCTTCGATTTTGTCATGACCTCCTCTCGGGTACTGTAACGCGTTCCGCGAAGCGGTTTTTTAATTCGGTTGAACAGAAAAAAGTCGCAGGGAGCCAGATCTGGTGAATTTGAAGGCTGCTGGATAGTGTTCGTGTTGTTTTTCGTCAAAAACTCGCGGATAAGGATCGCATTGTGCGCCGGTGCGTTATCGTGGTGCAAAATCCACGAGTTGTTTGCCCACAAATCTGGCCTTTTTTGACGAATTCACTAACCAAAACGTCTTGAACGGATCCATAAGCAATGTTCAAGTCCTCTGCCAGCTCTCTGATGGTCAATTTGCGGTTTTCGGACAACATTTCTTGAATTTTATCGATGTTTTCATCGGTTTTCGACGTTGTCGGCCTGCCACTGCGTTTGTCATTCTCGACCGACTCACGACCACTTCTGAAGCGTTCGTGCCATCGAAAAACATTTGATCTCGAAAGACTATCGTTGCCGAAACACTTCTCCAACATATCCAAGGTCTGCGGACCGTTAAATCCGTTTTTTACACAAAATTTAATGCAAACTCGTTGATGCTCAAATGATGCCATTTTCAAAATCGAAGACACGAACAAAGGAGATGTGCTCAGTACAACGTAACTTTTACAAATATCAAGCTATGATGCTGAAATTGGAAGGAAGTGTTAATGACAGATATGGTAACCTAACAAAAAAAAAAAGAAACAATCGGGTGATTGACAGCGACACACGGGGGACAGTCATAGAACTTTTTGATCAAGGTAGTACACATACCGTTGTAATCGGGCGAGTTTCTGCTTTCAGATGCAGTAGGAATTTCTCGAGTTCGTCATTCCGTTCGCGAGATATGGGAGTTTGAAATGAAGGAATGGTTGAGAAACAATCAAAATTTTCGCAAATCTGATACTCGAAACCAATAACTACTATTGCCTAGGGCAAAAATACACATACCGTTGTAATCGGGCGAGTTTCTACTTTCAGATGCAACAGGAATTTCTCGAGTTAGTCAATCCGTTCGCGAGATATGGGAGTTTGAAGTTAAGGAATGGTTGAGAAGCCATCAAAATTTTCGCAAGTCTGATTCTCGAAACCAATGACTACTATGGCCTAGGGCAAAAATACACATACCATTGTAATCGGGCGAGATTATGCTTTTAGATGCAACTGGAATTTCACGAGCTGGTAATCCGTTCGCGAGATATGGGAGTTTGAAGTTAAGGAATGGTTGAGAAATCATCAAAATTTTCGCAAGTCTGATACTCGAAACCAATAACTACTATTGCCTTGGGCAAAAACACACATACCGTTGTAATCGATCGAGCTTCTTATTTCAGATGCAACAGGAATTTCTCGAGTGCGTCAATCCGTTCGCGAGATATGGGAGTTTGAAGTTAAGGAACGGTTGAGAAACTATCAAAATTTTAGTAAGTCTGATACTCGAAACCAATAAGTACTAAAGCCTAGGGCAAAAATACACACACCGTTGTAATCGGTCGAGTTTCTACTTTCAGATGCAACAGGAATTTCTCGAGTTCGTCAATCCGTTCGCGAGATATGGGAGTTTGAAGTTAAGGAATGGTTGAGAAACCATCAGAATTTTCGCAAGTCTGATACTCGAAACCAATAACTGCTATGGCCTAGGGCAAAAATACACATACCATTGTAATCGGGCGAGATCATGCTTTTAGATGCAACTGGAATTTCACGAGCTGGTAATCCGTTCGCGAGATATGGGAGTTTGTAGTTAAGGAATGGTTGAGAAACCATCAAAATTTTCGCTAGTCTGATACTCGAAACCAATAACTACTATTGCCTAGGGCAAAAATACACATACCGTTGTAATCTGGCGAGTTTCTGCTTTCAGATGCAGTAGGAATTTCTCGAGTTCGTCATTCCGTTCGCGAGATATGGGAGTTTGAAGTTAAGGAATGATTGAGAAACCATCAAAATTTTCGCAAATCTGATACTCGAAACCAATAACTACTATTACCTAGGGCAAAAATACACATACCGTTGTAAATGGGCGAGTTTTTGCTTTCAGATGCAGCAGGAATTTCTCGAGTTCGTCATTCCGTTCGCGAGATATGGGAGTTTGAAGTTAAGGAATGGTTTAGAAGCCATCAAAATTTTCGCAAGTCTGATTCTCGAAACCAATAACTACTATAGCCTAGGGCAAAAATACACATACCATTGTAATCGGGCGAGATTATGCTTTTAGATGCAACTGGAATTTCTCGAGTTGGTAATCTGTTCGCGAGATATGGGAGTTTGAAGTTATGGAATGGTTGAGAAATCATCAAAATTTTCGCAAGTCTGATACTCGAAACCAATAACTACTATTGCCTTGGGCAAAAACACACATACCGTTGTAATCGATCGAGCTTCTTATTTCAGATGCAACAGGAATTTCTCGAGTGCGTCAATCCGTTCGCGAGATATGGGAGTTTGAAGTTAAGGAACGGTTGAGAAACTATCAAAATTTTAGTAAGTCTGATACTCGAAACCAATAAGTACTAAAGCCTAGGGCAAAAATACACACACCGTTGTAATCGGTCGAGTTTCTACTTTCAGATGCAACAGGAATTTCTCGAGTTCGTCAATCCGTTCGCGAGATATGGGAGTTTGAAGTTAAGGAATGGTTGAGAAGCCATCAAAATTTTCGCAAGTCTGATACTCGAAACCAATAACTGCTATGGCCTAGGGCAAAATTACACATACTATTGTAATCGGGCGAGATTATGCTTTTAGATGCAACTGGAATTTCACGAGCTGGTAATCCGTTCGCGAGATATGGGAGTTTGTAGTTAAGGAATGGTTGAGAAACCATCAAAATTTTCGCAAGTCTGATACTCGAAACCAATAACTACTATTGCCAAGGGCAAAAATACACATACCGTTGTAATCGGGCGAGTTTCTGCTTTCAGATGCAGTAGGAATTTCTCGAGTTCGACAATCCGATCGCGAGATATGGGAGTTTGAAGTTAAGGAATGGTTGAGAAACCATCAAAATTTTCGCTGGTCTGATACTCGAAACCAATAACTGGAATGGCCTAGGGGAAAAGTACACATACCACTGTAATCGGGCGATCTTCTACCTTCAGATGCAACAGGAATTTCTCGAGTTCGTCAATCCGTTCGCGAGATATGGGAGTTTGAACATAAGGAATGGTTGAGAAACCATCAAAATTTTCGCAAATCTGATACTCGAAACCAATAACTGGAATGGCCTAGGGGAAAAGTACACATACCGTTGTAAATGGGCGAGTTTTTGCTTTCAGATGCAGCAGGAATTTCTCGAGTTCGTCATTCCGTTCGCGAGATATGGGAGTTTGAAGTTAAGGAATGGTTGAGAAACCATCAAAATTTTCTCAAGTCTGATACTCGAAACCAATAACTACTATTGCCTAGGGCAAAAATACACATACCATTGTAATCGGGCGAGATTATGCTTTTAGATGCAACTGGAATTTCTCGAGTTGGTAATCCGTTCGCGAGATATGGGAGTTTGAAGTTAAGGAATGGTTGAGAAACCATCAAAATTTTCGCAAGTCTGATACTCGAAACCAATAACTACTATTGCCTAGGGCAAAAATACACATACCGTTGTAATCGGGCGAGTTTCTACTTTCAGATGCAACAGGAATTTCTCGAGTTAGTCAATCCGTTCGCGAGATATGGGAGTTTGAAGTTAAGGAATGGTTGAGAAGCCATCAAAATTTTCGCAAGTCTGATTCTCGAAACCAATGACTACTATGGCCTAGGGCAAAAATACACATACCATTGTAATCGGGCGAGATTATGCTTTTAGATGCAACTGGAATTTCACGAGCTGGTAATCCGTTCGCGAGATATGGGAGTTTGAAGTTAAGGAATGGTTGAGAAATCATCAAAATTTTCGCAAGTCTGATACTCGAAACCAATAACTACTATTGCCTTGGGCAAAAACACACATACCGTTGTAATCGATCGAGCTTCTTATTTCAGATGCAACAGGAATTTCTCGAGTGCGTCAATCCGTTCGCGAGATATGGGAGTTTGAAGTTAAGGAACGGTTGAGAAACTATCAAAATTTTAGTAAGTCTGATACTCGAAACCAATAAGTACTAAAGCCTAGGGCAAAAATACACACACCGTTGTAATCGGTCGAGTTTCTACTTTCAGATGCAACAGGAATTTCTCGAGTTCGTCAATCCGTTCGCGAGATATGGGAGTTTGAAGTTAAGGAATGGTTGAGAAACCATCAGAATTTTCGCAAGTCTGATACTCGAAACCAATAACTGCTATGGCCTAGGGCAAAAATACACATACCATTGTAATCGGGCGAGATCATGCTTTTAGATGCAACTGGAATTTCACGAGCTGGTAATCCGTTCGCGAGATATGGGAGTTTGTAGTTAAGGAATGGTTGAGAAACCATCAAAATTTTCGCTAGTCTGATACTCGAAACCAATAACTACTATTGCCTAGGGCAAAAATACACATACCGTTGTAATCTGGCGAGTTTCTGCTTTCAGATGCAGTAGGAATTTCTCGAGTTCGTCATTCCGTTCGCGAGATATGGGAGTTTGAAGTTAAGGAATGATTGAGAAACCATCAAAATTTTCGCAAATCTGATACTCGAAACCAATAACTACTATTACCTAGGGCAAAAATACACATACCGTTGTAAATGGGCGAGTTTTTGCTTTCAGATGCAGCAGGAATTTCTCGAGTTCGTCATTCCGTTCGCGAGATATGGGAGTTTGAAGTTAAGGAATGGTTTAGAAGCCATCAAAATTTTCGCAAGTCTGATTCTCGAAACCAATAACTACTATAGCCTAGGGCAAAAATACACATACCATTGTAATCGGGCGAGATTATGCTTTTAGATGCAACTGGAATTTCTCGAGTTGGTAATCTGTTCGCGAGATATGGGAGTTTGAAGTTATGGAATGGTTGAGAAATCATCAAAATTTTCGCAAGTCTGATACTCGAAACCAATAACTACTATTGCCTTGGGCAAAAACACACATACCGTTGTAATCGATCGAGCTTCTTATTTCAGATGCAACAGGAATTTCTCGAGTGCGTCAATCCGTTCGCGAGATATGGGAGTTTGAAGTTAAGGAACGGTTGAGAAACTATCAAAATTTTAGTAAGTCTGATACTCGAAACCAATAAGTACTAATGCCTAGGGCAAAAATACACACACCGTTGTAATCGGTCGAGTTTCTACTTTCAGATGCAACAGGAATTTCTCGAGTTTGTCAATCCGTTCGCGGGATATGGGAGTTTGAAGTTAAGGAATGGTTGAGAAGCCATCAAAATTTTCGCAAGTCTGATACTCGAAACCAATAACTGCTATGGCCTAGGGCAAAATTACACATACTATTGTAATCGGGCGAGATTATGCTTTTAGATGCAACTGGAATTTCACGAGCTGGTAATCCGTTCGCGAGATATGGGAGTTTGTAGTTAAGGAATGGTTGAGAAACCATCAAAATTTTCGCAAGTCTGATACTCGAAACCAATAACTACTATTGCCAAGGGCAAAAATACACATACCATTGTAATCGGGCGAGTTTCTGCTTTCAGATGCAGTAGGAATTTCTCGAGTTCGACAATCCGATCGCGAGATATGGGAGTTTGAAGTTAAGGAATGGTTGAGAAGCCATCAAAATTTTCGCAAGTCTGATTCTCGAAACCAATGACTACTATGGCCTAGGGCAAAAATACACATACCATTGTAATCGAGCGAGATTATCCTTTTAGATGCAACTGGAATTTCTCGAGTTGGTAATCCGTTTGCGAGATATGGGAGTTTGAAGTTAAGGAATGGTTGAGAAACCATCAAAATTTTCGCAAGTCTGATACTCGAAACCAATAACTACTATCGCCTAGGGCAAAAATACACATACCGTTGTAATCGGGCGAGTTTCTACTTTCAGATGCAACAGGAATTTCTCGAGTTCGTCAATCCGTTCGCGAGATATGGGAGTATGAAGTTAAGGAATGGTTGAGAAGCCATCAAAATTTTCGCAAGTCTGATTCTCGAAACCAATAACTACTATGGCCTAGGGCAAAAATACACATATCATTGTAATCGGGCGAGATTATGCTTTTAGATGCAACTGGAATTTCACGAGCTGGTAATCCGTTCGCGAGATATGGGAGTTTGAAGTTAAGGAATGGTTGAGAAATCATCAAAATTTTCGCAAGTCTGATACTCGAAACCAATAACTACTATTGCCTTGGGCAAAAACACACATACCGTTGTAATCGATCGAGCTTCTTATTTCAGATGCAACAGGAATTTCTCGAGTGCGTCAATCCGTTCGCGAGATATGGGAGTTTGAAGTTAAGGAACGGTTGAGAAACTATCAAAATTTTAGTAAGTCTGATACTCGAAACCAATAAGTACTAATGCCTAGGGCAAAAATACAAACACCGTTGTAATCGGTCGAGTTTCTACTTTCAGATGCAACAGGAATTTCTCGAGTTCGTCAATCCGTTCGCGAGATATGGGAGTTTGAATATAAGGAATGGTTGAGAAGCCATCAAAATTTTCGCAAGTCTGATACTCGAAACCAATAACTGCTATGGCCGAGGGCAAAATTACACATACTATTGTAATCGGGCGAGATTATGCTTTTAGATGCAACTGGAATTTCACGAGCTGGTAATCCGTTCGCGAGATATGGGAGTTTGTAGTTAAGGAATGGTTGAGAATCCATCACAATTTTCGCAAGTCTGATACTCGAAACCAATAACTACTATTGCCTAGGGCAAAAATACACATACCGTTGTAATCGGGCGAGTTTCTGCTTTCAGATGCAGTAGGAATTTCTCGAGTTCGTCATTCCGTTCGCGAGATATGGGAGTTTCAAGTTAAGGAATGGTTGAGAAACCATCAAAATTTTCGCAAGTCTGATACTCGAAACCAATAACTACTATTGCCTAGGGCAAAAATACACATACCGTTGTAATCGGGCGAGTTTCTACTTTCAGATGCAACAGGAATTTCTCGAGTTCGTCAATCCGTTCGCGAGATATGGGAGTTTGAAGTTAAGGAATGGTTGAGAAGCCATCAAAATTTTCGCAAGTCTGATTCTCGAAACCAATAACTACTATGGCCTAGGGCAAAAATACACATACCATTGTAATCGGGCGAGATTATGCTTTTAGATGCAACTGGAATTTCTCGAGTTGGTAATCCGTTCGCGAGATATGGGAGTTTGAAGTTAAGGGATGGTTGAGAAATCATCAAAATTTTCGCAAGTCTGATACTCGAAACCAATAACTACTATTGCCTTGGGCAAAAATACACATACCGTTGTAATCGGGCGAGCTTCTGCTTTCAGATGCAGCAGGAATTTCTCGAGTTCGTCAATGCGTTCGCGAGATATGGGAGTTTGAAGTTAAGGAATGGTTGAGAAGCCATCAAAATTTTCGCAAGTCTGATACTCGAAACCAATAACTACTATGGCCTAGGGCAAAAATACACATACCATTGTAATCGGGCGAGATTATGCTTTTAGATGCAACTGGAATTTCTCGAGTTGGTAATCCGTTCGCGAGATATGGCAGTTTGTAGTTAAGGAATGGTTGAGAAACCATCAAAATTTTCGCAAGTCTGATACTCGAAACCAATAACTACTATTGCCTAGGGCAAAAATACACACACCGTTGTAATCGGGCGAGTTTCTGCTTTCAGATGCAGTAGGAATTTCTCGTGTTCGTCATTCCGTTCGCGAGATATGGGAGTTTGAAGTTAAGGAATGTTTGAGAAACCATCAAAATTTTCGCAAGTCTGATACTCGAAACCAATAAGTACTAATGCCTAGGGCAAAAATACAAACACCGTTGTAATCGGTCGAGTTTCTACTTTCAGATGCAACAGGAATTTCTCGAGTTCGTCAATCCGTTCGCGAGATATGGGAGTTTGAATATAAGGAATGGTTGAGAAGCCATCAAAATTTTCGCAAGTCTGATACTCGAAACCAATAACTGCTATGGCCGAGGGCAAAATTACACATACTATTGTAATCGGGCGAGATTATGCTTTTAGATGCAACTGGAATTTCACGAGCTGGTAATCCGTTCGCGAGATATGGGAGTTTGTAGTTAAGGAATGGTTGAGAATCCATCACAATTTTCGCAAGTCTGATACTCGAAACCAATAACTACTATTGCCTAGGGCAAAAATACACATACCGTTGTAATCGGGCGAGTTTCTGCTTTCAGATGCAGTAGGAATTTCTCGAGTTCGTCATTCCGTTCGCGAGATATGGGAGTTTCAAGTTAAGGAATGGTTGAGAAACCATCAAAATTTTCGCAAGTCTGATACTCGAAACCAATAACTACTATTGCCTAGGGCAAAAATACACATACCGTTGTAATCGGGCGAGTTTCTACTTTCAGATGCAACAGGAATTTCTCGAGTTCGTCAATCCGTTCGCGAGATATGGGAGTTTGAAGTTAAGGAATGGTTGAGAAGCCATCAAAATTTTCGCAAGTCTGATTCTCGAAACCAATAACTACTATGGCCTAGGGCAAAAATACACATACCATTGTAATCGGGCGAGATTATGCTTTTAGATGCAACTGGAATTTCTCGAGTTGGTAATCCGTTCGCGAGATATGGGAGTTTGAAGTTAAGGGATGGTTGAGAAATCATCAAAATTTTCGCAAGTCTGATACTCGAAACCAATAACTACTATTGCCTTGGGCAAAAATACACATACCGTTGTAATCGGGCGAGCTTCTGCTTTCAGATGCAGCAGGAATTTCTCGAGTTCGTCAATGCGTTCGCGAGATATGGGAGTTTGAAGTTAAGGAATGGTTGAGAAGCCATCAAAATTTTCGCAAGTCTGATACTCGAAACCAATAACTACTATGGCCTAGGGCAAAAATACACATACCATTGTAATCGGGCGAGATTATGCTTTTAGATGCAACTGGAATTTCTCGAGTTGGTAATCCGTTCGCGAGATATGGCAGTTTGTAGTTAAGGAATGGTTGAGAAACCATCAAAATTTTCGCAAGTCTGATACTCGAAACCAATAACTACTATTGCCTAGGGCAAAAATACACACACCGTTGTAATCGGGCGAGTTTCTGCTTTCAGATGCAGTAGGAATTTCTCGTGTTCGACAATCCGTTCGCGAGATATGGGAGTTTGAAGTTAAGGAATGGTTGAGAAGCCATCAAAATTTTCGCAAGTCTGATTCTCGAAACCAATAACTACTATGGCCTAGGGCAAAAATACACATACCATTGTAATCGGGCGAGATTATGCTTTTAGATGCAACTGGAATTTCTCGAGTTGGTAATCCGTTCGCGAGATATGGCAGTTTGTAGTTAAGGAATGGTTGAGAAACCATCAAAATTTTCGCAAGTCTGATACTCGAAACCAATAACTACTATTGCCTAGGGCAAAAATACACACACCGTTGTAATCGGGCGAGTTTCTGCTTTCAGATGCAGTAGGAATTTCTCGTGTTCGACAATCCGTTCGCGAGATATGGGAGTTTGAAGTTAAGGAATGGTTGAGAAACCACCAAAATTTTCGCTGGTCTGATACTCGAAACCAATAACTGGAATGGCCTAGGGGAAAAGTACACATACCACAGTAATCGGGCGATCTTCTACCTTCAGATGCAACAGGAATTTCTCGAGTTCGTCAATCCGTTCGCGAGATATGGGAGTTTGAGGTTAAGGAACGGTTGAGAAACTATCAAAATTTTAGTAAGTCTGATACTCGAAACCAATAAGTACTAATGCCTAGGGCAAAAATACACACACCGTTGTAATCGGTCGAGTTTCTACTTTCAGATGCAACAGGAATTTCTCGAGTTCGTCAATCCGTTCGCGAGATATGGGAGTTTGAATTTAAAGAATGGTTGAGAAGCCATCAAAATTTTCGCAAGTCTGATACTCGAAACCAATAACTGCTATGGCCGAGGGCAAAATTACACATACTATTGTAATCGGGCGAGATTATGCTTTTAGATGCAACTGGAATTTCACGAGCTGGTAATCCGTTCGCGAGATATGGGAGTTTGTAGTTATGGAATGGTTGAGAATCCATCAAAATTTTCGCAAGTCTGATACTCGAAACCAATAACTACTATTGCCTAGGGCAAAAATACACATACCGTTGTAATCGGGCGAGTTTCTGCTTTCAGATGCAGTAGGAATTTCTCGAGTTCGTCATTCCGTTCGCGAGATATGGGAGTTTGAAGTTAAGGAATGGTTGAGAAACCATCAAAATTTTCGCGTCTGATACTCGAAACCAATAACTACTATTGCCTAGGGCAAAAATACACATACCGTTGTAATCGGGCGAGTTTCTACTTTCAGATGCAACAGGAATTTCTCGAGTTCGTCAATCCGTTCGCGAGATATGGGAGTTTGAAGTTAAGGAATGGTTGAGAAGCCATCAAAATTTTCGCAAGTCTGATTCTCGAAACCAATAACTACTATGGCCTAGGGCAAAAATACACATACCATTGTAATCGGGCGAGATTATGCTTTTAGATGCAACTGGAATTTCTCGAGTTGGTAATCCGTTCGCGAGATATGGGAGTTTGAAGTTAAGGAATGGTTGAGAAATCATCAAAATTTTCGCAAGTCTGATACTCGAAACCAATAACTACTATTGCGTTGGGCAAAAATACACATACCGTTGTAATCGGGCGAGCTTCTGCTTTCAGATGCAGCAGGAATTTCTCGAGTTCGTCAATGCGTTCGCGAGATATGGGAGTTTGAAGTTAAGGAATGGTTGAGAAGCCATCAAAATTTTCGCAAGTCTGATACTCGAAACCAATAACTACTATGGCCTAGGGCAAAAATACACATACCATTGTAATCGGGCGAGATTATGCTTTTAGATGCAACTGGAATTTCTCGAGTTGGTAATCCGTTCGCGAGATATGGCAGTTTGTAGTTAAGGAATGGTTGAGAAACCATCAAAATTTTCGCAAGTCTGATACTCGAAACCAATAACTACTATTGCCTAGGGCAAAAATACACACACCGTTGTAATCGGGCGAGTTTCTGCTTTCAGATGCAGTAGGAATTTCTCGTGTTCGACAATCCGTTCGCCAGATATGGGAGTTTGAAGTTAAGGAATGGTTGAGAAACCACCAAAATTTTCGCTGGTCTGATACTCGAAACCAATAACTGGAATGGCCTAGGGGAAAAGTACACATACCACAGTAATCGGGCGATCTTCTACCTTCAGATGCAACAGGAATTTCTCGAGTTCGTCAATCCGTTCGCGAGATATGGGAGTTTGAAGTTAAGGAATGGTTGAGAAACCATCAAAATTTTCGCTGGTCTGATACTCGAAACCAATAACTGGTATGGCCTAGGGGAAAAGTACACATACCACTGTAATCGGGCGATCTTTTACCTTCAGATGCAACAGGAATTTCTCGAGTTCGTCATTCCGTTCGCGAGATATGGGAGTTTGAAGTTAAGGAATGGTTGAGAAGCCATCAAAATTTTCGCAAGTCTGATTCTCGAAACCAATAACTACTATGGCCTAGGCCAAAAATACACATACCATTGTAATCGAGCGAGATTATGCTTTTAGATGCAACTGGAATTTCTCGAGTTGGTAATCCGTTCGCGAGATATGGGAGTTTGAAGTTAAGGAATGGTTGAGAAATCATCAAAATCTTCGCAAGTCTGATACTCGAAACCAATAACTAATATTGCCTTGGGCAAAACACACATACCGTTGTAATCGATCGAGCTTCTTATTTCAGCTGCAACAGGCATTTCTCGAGTGCGTCAATCCGTTCGCGAGATATGGGAGTTTGAAGTTAAGGAACGGTTGAGAAACTATCAAAATTTTAGTAAGTCTGATACTCGAAACCAATAAGTACTAATGCCTAGGGTAAAAATACACACACCGTTGTAATCGGTCGAGTTTCTACTTTCAGATGCAACAGGAATTTCTCGAGTTCGTCAATCCGTTCGCGAGATATGGGAGTTTGAATTTAAGGAATGGTTGAGAAGCCATCAAAATTTTCGCAAGTCTGATACTCGAAACCAATAACTGCTATGGCCGAGGGAACAATTACACATACTATTGTAATCGGGCGAGATTATGCTTTTAGATGCAACTGGAATTTCACGAGCTGGTAATCCGTTCGCGAGATATGGGAGTTTGTAGTTAAGGAATGGTTGAGAATCCATCAAAATTTTCGCAAGTCTGATACTCGAAACCAATAACTACTATTGCCTAGGGCAAAAATACACATACCGTTGTAATCGGGCGAGTTTCTGCTTTCAGATGCAGTAGGAATTTCTCGAGTTCGTCATTCCGTTCGCGAGATATGGGAGTTTGAAGTTAAGGAATGGTTGAGAAACCATCAAAATTTTCGCAAGTCTGATACTCGAAACCAATAACTACTATTGCCAAGGGCAAAAATACACATACCGTTGTAATCGGGCGAGTTTCTACTTTCAGATGCAACAGGAATTTCTCGAGTTCGTCAATCCGTTCGCGAGATATGGGAGTTTGAAGTTAAGGAATGGTTGAGAAGCCATCAAAATTTTCGCAAGTCTGATTCTCGAAACCAATAACTACTATGGCCTAGGGCAAAAATACACATACCATTGTAATCGGGCGAGATTATGCTTTTAGATGCAACTGGAATTTCTCGAGTTGGTAATCCGTTCGCGAGATATGGGAGTTTGAAGTTAAGGAATGGTTGAGAAATCATCAAAATTTTCGCAAGTCTGATACTCGAAACCAATAACTACTATTGCCTTGGGCAAAAATACACATACCGTTGTAATCGGGCGAGCTTCTGCTTTCAGATGCAGCAGGAATTTCTCGAGTTCGTCAATGCGTTCGCGAGATATGGGAGTTTGAAGTTAAGGAATGGTTGAGAAGCCATCAAAATTTTCGCAAGTCTGATACTCGAAACCAATAACTACTATGGCCTAGGGCAAAAATACACATACCATTGTAATCGGGCGAGATTATGCTTTTAGATGCAACTGGAATTTCTCGAGTTGGTAATCCGTTCGCGAGATATGGCAGTTTGTAGTTAAGGAATGGTTGAGAAACCATCAAAATTTTCGCAAGTCTGATACTCGAAACCAATAACTACTATTGCCTAGGGCAAAAATACACACACCGTTGTAATCGGGCGAGTTTCTGCTTTCAGATGCAGTAGGAATTTCTCGTGTTCGACAATCCGTTCGCGAGATATGGGTGTTTGAATTTAAGGAATGGTTGAGAAACCACCAAAATTTTCGCTGGTCTGATACTCGAAACCAATAACTGGAATGGCCTAGGGGAAAAGTACACATACCACAGTAATCGGGCGATCTTCTACCTTCAGATGCAACAGGAATTTCTCGAGTTCGTCAATCCGTTCGCGAGATATGGGAGTTTCAAGTTAAGGAATGGTTGAGAAACCATCAAAATTTT
Source organism: Ptiloglossa arizonensis (assembly GCF_051014685.1). Classification (NCBI taxonomy): domain Eukaryota; kingdom Metazoa; phylum Arthropoda; class Insecta; order Hymenoptera; family Colletidae; genus Ptiloglossa; species Ptiloglossa arizonensis. The sequence continues at coordinate 358,662 of NW_027478735.1, read as the reverse complement.
CGCTGGTCTGATACTCGAAACCAATAACTGGTATGGCCTAGGGGAAAAGTACACATACCACTGTAATCGGGCGATCTTCTACCTTCAGATGCAACAGGAATTTCTCGAGTTCGTCATTCCGTTCGCGAGATATGGGAGTTTGAAGTTAAGGAATGGTTGAGAAATCATCAAAATTTTCGCAAGTCTGATACTCGAAACCAATAACTACTATTGCCTTGGGCAAAAATACACATACCGTTGTAATCGGGCGAGCTGCTGCTTTCAGATGCAGCAGGAATTTCTCGAGTTCGTCAATGCGTTCGCGAGATATGGGAGTTTGAAGTTAAGGAATGGTTGAGAAGCCATCAAAATTTTCGCAAGTCTGATACTCGAAACCAATAACTACTATGGCCTAGGGCAAAAATACACATACCATTGTAATCGGGCGAGATTATGCTTTTAGATGCAACTGGAATTTCTCGAGTTGGTAATCCGTTCGCGAGATATGGCAGTTTGTAGTTAAGGAATGGTTGAGAAACCATCAAAATTTTCGCAAGTCTGATACTCGAAACCAATAACTACTATTGCCTAGGGCAAAAATACACACACCGTTGTAATCGGGCGAGTTTCTGCTTTCAGATGCAGTAGGAATTTCTCGTGTTCGACAATCCGTTCGCGAGATATGGGAGTTTGAAGTTAAGGAATGGTTGACAAACCACCAAAATTTTCGCTGGTCTGATACTCGAAACCAATAACTGGAATGGCCTAGGGGAAAAGTACACATACCACAGTAATCGGGCGATCTTCTACCTTCAGATGCAACAGGAATTTCTCGAGTTCGTCAATCCGTTCGCGAGATATGGGAGTTTGAAGTTAAGGAATGGTTGAGAAACCATCAAAATTTTCGCGGGTCTGATACTCGAAACCAATAACTGGTATGGCCTAGGGGAAAAGTACACATACCACTGTAATCGGGCGATCTTCTACCTTCAGATGCAACAGGAATTTCTCGAGTTCGTCTTTCCGTTCGCGAGATATGGGAGTTTGAAGTTAAGGAATGGTTGAGAAGCCATCATAATTTTCGCAAATCTGATTCTCGAAACCAATAACTACTATGGCCTAGGGCAAAAATACACATACCATTGTAATCGGGCGAGATTATGCTTTCAGATGCAACTGGAATTTCTCGAGTTGGTAATCCGTTCGCGAGATATGGGAGTTTGTAGTTAAGGAATGGTTGAGAAACCATCAAAATTTTCGCAAGTCTGATACTCGAAACCAATAACTACTATGGCCTAGGGCAAAAATACACATACCATTGTAATCGGGCGAGATTATGCTTTCAGATGCAGTAGGAATTTCTCGAGTTGGTAATCCGTTCGCGAGATATGGCAGTTTGTAGTTAAGGAATGGTTGAGAAACCATCAAAATTTTCGCAAGTCTGATACTCGAAACCAATAACTACTATTGCCTAGGGCAAAAATACACACACCGTTGTAATCGGGCGAGTTTCTGCTTTCAGATGCAGTAGGAATTTCTCGTGTTCGACAATCCGTTCGCGAGATATGGGAGTTTGAAGTTAAGGAATGGTTGAGAAACCACCAAAATTTTCGCTGGTCTGATACTCGAAACCAATAACTGGAATGGCCTAGGGGAAAAGTACACATACCACAGTAATCGGGCGATCTTCTACCTTCAGATGCAACAGGAATTTCTCGAGTTCGTCAATCCGTTCGCGAGATATGGGAGTTTCAAGTTAAGGAATGGTTGAGAAACCATCAAAATTTTCGCTGGTCTGATACTCGAAACCAATAACTGGTATGGCCTAGGGGAAAAGTACACATACCACTGTAATCGGGCGATCTTCTACCTTCAGATGCAACAGGAATTTCTCGAGTTCGTCATTCCGTTCGCGAGATATGGGAGTTTGAAGTTAAGGAATGGTTGAGAAATCATCAAAATTTTCGCAAGTCTGATACTCGAAACCAATAACTACTATTGCCTTGGGCAAAAATACACATACCGTGGTAATCGGGCGAGTTTCTACTTTCAGATGCAACAGGAATTTCTCGAGTTCGTCAATCCGTTCGCGAGATATGGGAGTTTGAAGTTAAGGAATGGTTGAGAAGCCAACAAAATTTTCGCAAGTCTGATTCTCGAAACCAATAACTACTATGGCCTAGGGCAAAAATACACATACCATTGTAATCGGGCGAGATTATGCTTTTAGATGCAACTGGAATTTCTCGAGTTGGTAATCCGTTCGCGAGATATGGGAGTTTGAAGTTAAGGAATGGTTGAGAAATCATCAAAATTTTCGCAAGTCTGATACTCGAAACCAATAACTACTATTGCCTTGGGCAAAAATACACATACCGTTGTAATCGGGCGAGCTGCTGCTTTCAGATGCAGCAGGAATTTCTCGAGTTCGTCAATGCGTTCGCGAGATATGGGAGTTTGAAGTTAAGGAATGGTTGAGAAGCCATCAAAATTTTCGCAAGTCTGATACTCGAAACCAATAACTACTATGGCCTAGGGCAAAAATACACATACCATTGTAATCGGGCGAGATTATGCTTTTAGATGCAACTGGAATTTCTCGAGTTGGTAATCCGTTCGCGAGATATGGCAGTTTGTAGTTAAGGAATGGTTGAGAAACCATCAAAATTTTCGCAAGTCTGATACTCGAAACCAATAACTACTATTGCCTAGGGCAAAAATACACACACCGTTGTAATCGGGCGAGTTTCTGCTTTCAGATGCAGTAGGAATTTCTCGTGTTCGACAATCCGTTCGCGAGATATGGGAGTTTGAAGTTAAGGAATGGTTGACAAACCACCAAAATTTTCGCTGGTCTGATACTCGAAACCAATAACTGGAATGGCCTAGGGGAAAAGTACACATACCACAGTAATCGGGCGATCTTCTACCTTCAGATGCAACAGGAATTTCTCGAGTTCGTCAATCCGTTCGCGAGATATGGGAGTTTGAAGTTAAGGAATGGTTGAGAAACCATCAAAATTTTCGCGGGTCTGATACTCGAACCCAATAACTGGTATGGCCTAGGGGAAAAGTACACATACCACTGTAATCGGGCGATCTTCTACCTTCAGATGCAACAGGAATTTCTCGAGTTCGTCTTTCCGTTCGCGAGATATGGGAGTTTGAAGTTAAGGAATGGTTGAGAAGCCATCAAAATTTTCGCAAATCTGATTCTCGAAACCAATAACTACTATGGCCTAGGGCAAAAATACACATACCATTGTAATCGGGCGAGATTATGCTTTCAGATGCAACTGGAATTTCTCGAGTTGGTAATCCGTTCGCGAGATATGGGAGTTTGTAGTTAAGGAATGGTTGAGAAACCATCAAAATTTTCGCAAGTCTGATACTCGAAACCAATAACTACTATTGCCTAGGGCAAAAATACACACACCGTTGTAATCGGGCGAGTTTCTGCTTTCAGATGCAGTAGGAATTTCTCGAGTTCGACAATCCGTTCGCGAGATATGGGAGTTTGAAGTTAAGGAATGGTTGAGAAACCATCAAAATTTTCGCAAGTCTGACACTCGAAACCAATAACTACTCTTGCCTAGGGCAAAAATACACACACCGTTGTAATCGGGCGAGTTTCTGCTTTCAGATGCAGTAGGAATTTCTCGAGTTCGACAATTCGTTCGCGAGATATGGGAGTTTGAAGTTAAGGAATGGTTGAGAAACCATCAAAATTTTCGCTGGTCTGATACTCGAAACCAATAACTGGAATGGCCTAGGGGAAAAGTACACATACCACAGTAATCGGGCGATCTTCTACCTTCAGATGCAACAGGAATTTCTAGAGTTCGTCAATCCGTTCGCGAGATATGGGAGTTTGAAGTTAAGGAATGGTTGAGAAACCATCAAAATTTTCGCAAGTCTGATACTCGAAACCAATAACTACAAATGCCTAGGGCAAAAATACACATTACGTTGTAATCGGGCGATCTTCTACTTTCAGATGCAACAGGAATTTCTCGAGTTCGTCAATCCGTTCGCGAGGTATGGGAGTTTGAAATTAAGGAATGGTTGAGAAACCATCAAAATTTTCGCAAGTCTGATACTCGAATCCAATAACTGCTATGGCCTAGGGCAAAAATACACATACCATTGTAATAGGGCGAGATTATGCTTTTAGATGCAACTGGAATTTCTCGAGTTGGTAATCCGTTCGCGAGATATGGGAGTTTGAAGTTAAGGAATGGTTGAGAAGCCATCAAAATTTTCGCAAGTCTGATACTCGAAACCAATAACTGCTATGGCCTAGGGCAAAATTACACATACTATTGTAATCGGGCGAGATTATGCTTTTAGATGCAACTGGAATTTCACGAGCTGGTAATCCGTTCGCGAGATATGGGAGTTTGAAGTTAAGGAATGGTTGAGAAGCCAACAAAATTTTCGCAAGTCTGATTCTCGAAACCAATAACTACTATGGCCTAGGGCAAAAATACACATACCACTGTAATCGGGCGATCTTCTACCTTCAGATGCAACAGGAATTTCTCGAGTTCGTCAATCCGTTCGCGAGATATGGGAGTTTGAAGTTAAGGAATGGTTGAGAAATCATCAAAATTTTCGCAAGTCTGATACTCGAAACCAATAACTACTATTGCCTTGGGCAAAAATACACATACCGTTGTAATCGATCGAGCTTCTTATTTCAGATGCAACAGGAATTTCTCGAGTGCGTCAATCCGTTCGCGAGATATGGGAGTTTGAAGTTAAGGAACGGTTGAGAAACTATCAAAATTTTAGTAAGTCTGATACTCGAAACCAATAACTACTAATGCCTAGGGCAAAAATACACACCCCGTTGTAATCGGCCGAGTTTCTACTTTCAGATGCAACAGGAATTTCTCGAGTTCGTCAATCCGTTCGCGAGATATGGGAGTTTGAAGTTAAGGAATGGTTGAGAAGCCATCCAAATTTTCGCTGATCTGATACTCGAAACCAATAACTGGAAAGGCCTAGGGGTAAAGTACACATACCACTGTAATCGGGCGATCTTCTACCTTCAGATGCAACAGGAATTTCTCGAGTTCGTCAATCCGTTCGCGAGATATGGGAGTTTGAAGTTAAGGAATGGTTGAGAAATCATCAAAATTTTCGCAAGTCTGATACTCGAAACCAATAACTACTATTGCCTTGGGCAAAAATACACATACCGTTGTAATCGGGCGAGTTTCTACTTTCAGATGCAACAGGAATTTCTCGAGTTCGTCAATCCGTTCGCGAGATATGGGAGTTTGAAGTTAAGGAATGGTTGAGAAGCCAACAAAATTTTCGCAAGTCTGATTCTCGAAACCAATAACTACTATGGCCTAGGGCAAAAATACACATACCACTGTAATCGGGCGATCTTCTACCTTCAGATGCAACAGGAATTTCTCGAGTTCGTCAATCCGTTCGCGAGATATGGGAGTTTGAAGTTAAGGAATGGTTGAGAAGCCATCAAAATTTTCGCAAGTCTGATACTCGAAACCAATAACTACTATGGCCTAGGGCAAAAATACACATACCATTGTAATCGGGCGAGATTATGCTTTTAGATGCAACTGGAATTTCTCGAGTTGGTAATCCGTTTGCGAGATATGGCAGTTTGTAGTTAAGGAATGGTTGAGAAACCATCAAAATTTTCGCAAGTCTGATACTCGAAACCAATAACTACTATTGCCTAGGGCAAAAATACACACACCGTTGTAATCGGGCGAGTTTCTGCTTTCAGATGCAGTAGGAATTTCCCGTGTTCGACAATCCGTTCGCGAGATATGGGAGTTTGAAGTTAAGGAATGGTTGACAAACCACCAAAATTTTCGCTGGTCTGATACTCGAAACCAATAACTGGAATGGCCTAGGGGAAAAGTACACATACCACAGTAATCGGGCGATCTTCTACATTCAGATGCAACAGGAATTTCTCGAGTTCGTCAATCCGTTCGCGAGATATGGGAGTTTGAAGTTAAGGAATGGTTGAGAAACCATCAAAATTTTCGCGGGTCTGATACTCGAAACCAATAACTGGTATGGCCTAGGGGAAAAGTACACATACCACTGTAATCGGGCGATCTTCTACCTTCAGATGCAACAGGAATTTCTCGAGTTCGTCTTTCCGTTCGCGAGATATGGGAGTTTGAAGTTAAGGAATGGTTGAGAAGCCATCAAAATTTTCGCAAATCTGATTCTCGAAACCAATAACTACTATGGCCTAGGGCAAAAATACACATACCATTGTAATCGGGCGAGATTATGCTTTCAGATGCAACTGGAATTTCTCGAGTTGGTAATCCGTTCGCGAGATATGGGAGTTTGTAGTTAAGGAATGGTTGAGAAACCATCAAAATTTTCGCAAGTCTGATACTCGAAACCAATAACTACTATTGCCTAGGGCAAAAATACACACACCGTTGTAATCGGGCGAGTTTCTGCTTTCAGATGCAGTAGGAATTTCTCGAGTTCGACAATCCGTTCGCGAGATATGGGAGTTTGAAGTTAAGGAATGGTTGAGAAACCATCAAAATTTTCGCAAGTCTGATACTCGAAACCAATAACTACTCTTGCCTAGGGCAAAAATACACACACCGTTGTAATCGGGCGAGTTTCTGCTTTCAGATGCAGTAGGAATTTCTCGAGTTCGACAATTCGTTCGCGAGATATGGGAGTTTGAAGTTAAGGAATGGTTGAGAAACCATCAAAATTTTCGCTGGTCTGATACTCGAAACCAATAACTGGAATGGCCTAGGGGAAAAGTACACATACCACAGTAATCGGGCGATCTTCTACCTTCAGATGCAACAGGAATTTCTCGAGTTCGTCAATCCGTTCGCGAGATATGGGAGTTTGAAGTTAAGGAATGGTTGAGAAACCATCAAAATTTTCGCAAGTCTGATACTCGAATCCAATAACTGCTATGGCCTAGGGCAAAAATACACATACCATTGTAATCGGGCGAGATTATGCTTTTAGATGCAACTGGAATTTCTCGAGTTGGTAATCCGTTCGCGAGATATGGGAGTTTGAAGTTAAGGAATGGTTGAGAAGCCATCAAAATTTTCGCAAGTCTGATACTCGAAACCAATAACTGCTATGGCCTAGGGCAAAATTACACATACTATTGTAATCGGGCGAGATTATGCTTTTAGATGCAACTGGAATTTCACGAGCTGGTAATCCGTTCGCGAGATATGGGAGTTTGTAGTTAAGGAATGGTTGAGAAACCATCAAAATTTTCGCAAATCTGATACTCGAAACCAATAACTACTATTACCTAGGGCAAAAATACACATACCGTTGTAAATGGGCGAGTTTTTGCTTTCAGATGCAGCAGGAATTTCTCGAGTTGGTAATCCGTTCGCGAGATATGGGAGTTTGAAGTTAAGGAATGGTTGAGAAATCATCAAAATTTTCGCAAGTCTGATACTCGAAACCAATAACTACTATTGCCTTGGGCAAAAATACACATACCGTTGTAATCGATCGAGCTTCTTATTTCAGATGCAACAGGAATTTCTCGAGTGCGTCAATCCGTTCGCGAGATATGGGAGTTTGAAGTTAAGGAACGGTTGAGAAACTATCAAAATTTTAGTAAGTCTGATACTCGAAACCAATAACTACTAATGCCTAGGGCAAAAATACACACCCCGTTGTAATCGGTCGAGTTTCTACTTTCAGATGCAACAGGAATTTCTCGAGTTCGTCAATCCGTTCGCGAGATATGGGAGTTTGAAGTTAAGGAATGGTTGAGAAGCCATCAAAATTTTCGCTGATCTGATACTCGAAACCAATAACTGGAAAGGCCTAGGGGAAAAGTACACATACCACTGTAATCGGGCGATCTTCTACCTTCAGATGCAACAGGAATTTCTCGAGTTCGTCAATCCGTTCGCGAGATATGGGAGTTTGAAGTTAAGGAATGGTTGAGAAACCATCAAAATTTTCGCAAATCTGATGCTAGAAACGAATAACTGGAATGACCTAGGGAAAAAGTACACATACCACTATAATCGGGCGAGTTTCTGCTTTCAGATGCAACTGGAATTTCTCCAGTTCGTCAATCCGTTCACGAGATATGGGAGTTTGAAGTTAAGGAATGGTTGAGAAACCATCAAAATTTTCGCTGGTCTGATACTCGAAACCAATAACTGGAATGGCCTAGGGGAAAAGTACATACCCCATTGTAATCGGGCGAGTTTCTACTTTCAGATGCAACAGGAATTTTACGAATTCGTGGATCCGTTCGCGAGATATGGGAGTTTGAAGTTAAGGAATGGTTGAGAAACCATCAAAATTTTCGCAAGTCTGATACTCGAAACCAATAACTACTATTGCCTAGGGCAAAAATACACACACCGTTGTAATCGATCGAGCTTCTGCTTTCAGATGCAACAGGAATTTCTCGAGTTCGTCAATCCGTTCGCGAGATATGGGAGTTTGAAGTTAAGGAATGGTTGAGAAACCATCAAAATTTTCGCAAGTCTGATACTCGAAACCAATAACTACTATCGCCTAGGGCAAAAATACACATACCGTGTAATCGGGCGAGTTTCTACTTTCAGATGCAACAGGAATTTCTCGAGTTCGTCAATCCGTTCGCGAGATATGGGAGTTTGAAGTTAAGGAATGGTTGAGAAGCCATCAAAATTTTCGCAAGTCTGATTCTCGAAACCAATAACTACTATGGCCTAGGGCAAAAATACACATACCATTGTAATCGGGCGAGATTATGCTTTTAGATGCAACTGGAATTTCTCGAGTTGGTAATCCGTTCGCGAGATATGGGAGTTTGAAGTTAAGGAATGGTTGAGAAATCATCAAAATTTTCGCAAGTCTGATACGCGAAACCAATAACTGGAATGGCCTAGGGGAAAAGTACACATACCACTGTAATCGGGCGATCTTCTACCTTTAGATGCAACAGGAATTTCTCGAGTTCGTCATTCCGTTCGCGAGATATGGGAGTTTGAAGTTAAGGAATGGTTGAGAAACCATGAAAATTTTCGCAAATCTGATACTCGAAACCAATAACTACTATTGCCTAGCGCAAAAATACACATACCGTTGTAAATGGGCGAGTTTCTGCTTTCAGATGCAGCAGGAATTTCTCGAGTTCGTCATTCCGTTCGCGAGATATGGGAGTTTGAAGTTAAGGAATGTTTGAGAAACCATCAAAATTTTCGCAAGTCTGATACTCGAAACCAATAACTACTATTGCCTAGGGCAAAAATACACATACCGTTGTAATCGGGCGAGTTTCTACTTTCAGATGCAACAGGAATTTCTCGAGTTCGTCAATCCGTTCGCGAGATATGGTAGTTTGAAGTTAAGTAATGGTTGAGAAGCCATCAAAATTTTCGCAAGTCTGATACTCGAAACAAATAACTACTATGGCCTAGGGCAATAATACACATACCATTGTAATCGGGCGAGATTATGCTTTTAGATGCAACTGAATTTCTCGAGTTGGTAATCCGTTCGCGAGATATGGGAGTTTGAAGTTAAGGAATGGTTGAGAAACCATCAAAATTTTCGCAAGTCTGATACTCGAAACCAATAACTACAAGTGCCTAGGGCAAAAATACACATTACGTTGTAATCGGGCGATGTTCTACTTTCAGATGCAACAGGAATTTCTCGAGTTCGTCAATCCGTTCGCGAGATATGGGAGTTTGAAATTAAGGAATGGTTGAGAAACCATCAAAATTTTCGGAAGTCTGATACTCGAAACCAATAACTGCTATGGCCTAGGGCAAAAATACACATACCATTGTAATCGGGCGAGTTTCTGCTTTCAGATGCAACTGGAATTTCTCGAGTTCGACAATCCGTTCGCGAGATATGGGAGTTTGAATTAAGGAATGGTTGAGAAACCATCAAAATTTTCGCTGGTCTGATACTCGAAACCAATAACTGGAATGGCCTAGGGGAAAAGTACACATACCACTGTAATCGGGCGATCTTCTACCTTCAGATGCAACAGGAATTTCTCGAGTTCGTCATTCCGTTCGCGAGATATGGGAGTTTGAAGTTAAGGAATGGTTGAGAAACCATCAAAATTTTCGCAAATCTGATACTCGAAACCAATAACTACTATTACCTAGTGCAAAAATACACATACCGTTGTAAATGGGCGAGTTTCTGCTTTCAGATGCAGCAGGAATTTCTCGAGTTCGACATTCCGTTCGCGAGATATGGGAGTTTGAAGTTAAGGAATGGTTGAGAAGCCTTCAAAATTTTCGCAAGTCTGATTCTCGAAACCAATAACTACTATGGCCTAGGGCAAAAATACACATACCATTGTAATCGGGCGAGTTTATGCTTTTAGATGCAACTGGAATTTCTCGAGTTGGTAATCCGTTCGCGAGATATGGGAGTTTGTAGTTAAGGAATGGTTGAGAAACCATCAAAATTTTTGCAATTCTGATACTCGAAACCAATAACTACTATTGCCTAGGGCAAAAATACACATACCGTTGTAATCGATCGAGCTTCTGATTTCAGATGCAACAGGAATTTCACGAGTGCGTCAATCCGTTCGCGAGATATGGGAGTTTGAAGTTAAGGAACGGTTGAGAAACTATCAAAATTTTAGTAAGTCTGATACTCGAAACCAATAACTACTAATGCCTAGGGCAAAAATACACATACCGTTGTAATCGGGCGAGTTTCTGCTTTCAGATGCAGTAGGAATTTCTCGAGTTCGACAATCCGTTCGCGAGATATGGGAGTTTGAAGTTAAGGAATGGTTGAGAAACCATCAAAATTTTCGCTGGTCTGATACTCGAAACCAATAACTGGAATGGCCTAGGGGAAAAGTACACATACCACTGTAATCGGGCGATCTTCTACCTTCAGATGCAACAGGAATTTCTCGAGTTCGTCATTCCGTTCGCGAGATATGGGAGTTTGAAGTTAAGGAATGGTTGAGAAACCATCAAAATTTTCGCAAATCTGATACTCGAAACCAATAACTACTATTACCTAGTGCAAAAATACACATACCGTTGTAAATGGGCGAGTTTCTGCTTTCAGATGCAGCAGGAATTTCTCGAGTTCGACATTCCGTTCGCGAGATATGGGAGTTTGAAGTTAAGGAATGGTGGAGAAGCCTTCAAAATTTTCGCAAGTCTGATTCTCGAAACCAATAACTACTATGGCCTAGGGCAAAAATACACATGCCATTGTAATCGGGCGAGATTATGCTTTTAGATGCAACTGGAATTTCTCGAGTTGGTAATCCGTTCGCGAGATATGGGAGTTTGTAGTTAAGGAATGGTTGAGAAACCATCAAAATTTTCGCAATTCTGATACTCGAAACCAATAACTACTATTGCCTAGGGCAAAAATACACATACCGTTGTAATCGGGCGAGTTTCTGCTTTCAGATGCAGTAGGAATTTCTCGAGTTCGACAATCCGTTCGCGAGATATGGGAGTTTGAAGTTAAGGAATGGTTGAGAAACCATCAAAATTTTCGCTGGTCTGATACTCGAAACCAATAACTGGAATGGCCTAGGGGAAAAGTACACATACCGCTGTAATCGGGCGAGTTTCTGCTTTCAGATGCAGTAGGAATTTCTCGAGTTCGTCAATCCGTTTGCGAGATATGGGAGTTTAAAGTTAAGGAATGGTTGAGAAACCATCAAAATTATCGCAAATCTGATGCTAGAAACGAATAACTGGAATGACCTAGGGAAAAAGTACACATTCCACTATAATCGGGCGAGTTTCGGCTTTCAGATGCAACTGGAATTTCACCAGTTCGTCAATCCGTTCACGAGATATGGGAGTTTGAAGTTAAGGAATGGTTGAGAAACCATCAAAATTTTCGCTGGTCTGATACTCGAAACCAATAACTGGAATGGCCTAGGGGAAAAGTACACACCCCATTGTAATCGGGCGAGTTTCTACTTTCATATGCAACAGGAATTTCTCGAGTTCGTCGATCCGTTCGCGAGATATGGGAGTTTGAAGTTAAGGAATGGTTGAGAAACCATCAAAATTTTCGCAAGTCTGATACTCGAAACCAATAACTACTATTGCCTAGGGCAAAAATACACATACCATTGTAATCGGGCGAGATTATGCTTTTAGATGCAACTGAATTTCTCGAGTTGGTAATCCGTTCGCGAGATATGGGAGTTTGAAGTTAAGGAATGGTTGAGAAACCATCAAAATTTTCGCAAGTCTGATACTCGAAACCAATAACTACAAGTGCCTAGGGCAAAAATACACATTACGTTGTAATCGGGCGATGTTCTACTTTCAGATGCAACAGGAATTTCTCGAGTTCGTCAATCCGTTCGCGAGATATGGGAGTTTGAAGTTAAGGAATGGTTGAGAAGCCGTCAAAATTTTCGCAAGTCTGATACTCGAAACCAATAACTACTATGGCCTAGGGCAAAAATACACATACCATTGTAATCGGGCGAGATTATGCTTTTAGATGCAACTGGAATTTCTCGAGTTGGTAATCCGTTCGCGAGATATGGGAGTTTGAAGTTAAGGAATGGTTGAGAAATCATCAAAATTTTCGCAAGTCTGATACTCGAAACCAATAACTACTATTGCCTTGGGCAAAAATACACATACCGTTGTAATCGGGCGAGCTTCTACTTTCAGATGCAGCAGGAATTTCTCGAGTTCGTCAATGCGTTCGCGAGATATGGGAGTTTGAAGTTAAGGAATGGTTGACAAGCCGTCAAAATTTTCGCAAGTCTGATACTCGAAACCAATAACTACTATGGCCTAGGGCAAAAATACACATACCATTGTAATCGGGCGAGATTATGCTTTTAGATGCAACTGGAATTTCTCGAGTTGGTAATCTGTTCGCGAGATATGGGAGTTTGTAGTTAAGGAATGGTTGAGAAACCATCAAAATTTTCGCAAGTCTGATACTCGAAACCAATAACTACTATTGCCTGGGGCAAAAATACACAAACCGTTGTAATCGGGCGAGTTTCTGCTTTCAGATGCAGTAGGAATTTCTCGAGTTCGACAATCCGTTCGCGAGATATGGGAGTTTGAAGTTAAGGAATGGTTGAGAACCATCAAAATTTTCGCTGGTCTGGTACTCGAAACCAATAACTGGAATGGCCTAGGGGAAAAGTACACATACCACAGTAATCGGGCGATCTTCTACCTTCAGATGCAACATGAATTTCTCGAGTTTGTCAATCCGTTCGCGAGATATGGGATTTTGAAGTTAAGGAATGGTTGAGAAACCATCAAAATTTTCGCAGGTCTGATACTCGAAACCAATAACTGGAACGGCCTAGGGGAAAAGTACACATACCACAGTAATCGGGCGAGTTTCTGCTTTCAGATGCAGTAGGAATTTCTCGAGTTCGACAATCCGTTCGCGAGATATGGGAGTTTGAAGTTAAGGAATGGTTGAGAAACCATCAAAATTTTCGCTGGTCTGATACTCGAAACCAATAACTGGAATGGCCTAGGGGAAAAGTACACATACCACTGTAATCGGGCGATCTTCTACCTTCAGATGCAACAGGAATTTCTCGAGTTCGTCAATCCGTTCGCGAGATATGGGAGTTTGAAGTTAAGGAATGGTTGAGAAACCATCAAAATTTTCGCAAATCTGATACTCGAAACCAATAACTGGAATGGCCTAGGGGAAAAGTACACATACCACTGTAATCGGGCGAGTTTCTGCTTTCAGATGCAGTAGGAATTTCTCGAGTTCGACAATCCGTTCGCGAGATATGGGAGTTTGCATTTAAGGAATGGTTGAGAAACCATCAAAATTTTCGCAAATCTGATGCTAGAAACGAATAACTGGAATGACCTAGGGAAAAAGTACACATTCCACTATAATCGGGCGAGTTTCTGCTTTCCGATGCAACTGGAATTTCTCCAGTTCGTCAATCCGTTCACGAGATATGGGAGTTTGAAGTTAAGGAATGGTTGAGAAACAATCAAAATTTTCGCTGGTCTGATACTCGAAACCAATAACTGGAATGGCCTAGGGGAAAAGTACACACCCCATTGTAATCGGGCGAGTTTCTACTTTCAGACGCAACAGGAATTTCTCGAGTTCGTCGATCCGTTCGCGAGATATGGGAGTTTGAAGTTAAGGAATGGTTGAGAAATCATCAAAATTTTCGCAAGTCTGATACTCGAAACCAATAACTACTATTGCCTTGGGCAAAAATACACATACCGTTGTAATCGGGCGAGCTTCTACTTTCAGATGCAGCAGGAATTTCTCGAGTTCGTCAATGCGTTCGCGAGATATGGGAGTTTGAAGTTAAGGAATGGTTGAGAAACCATCAAAATTTTCGCAGGTCTGATACTCGAAACCAATAACTGGAATGGCCTAGGGGAAAAGTACACATAACACTGTAATCGGGCGATCTTCTACCTTCAGATGCAACAGGAATTTCTCGAGTTCGTCAATCCGTTCGCGAGATATGGGAGTTTGAAGTTAAGGAATGTTTGAGGAACCATCAAAATTTCGCAAATCTGATACTCGAAACCAATAACTGCTATGGCCTAGGGCAAAATTACACATACTATTGTAATCGGGCGAGATTATGCTTTTAGATGCAACTGGAATTTCTCGAGTTGGTAATCCGTTCGCGAGATATGGGAGTTTGTAGTTAAGGAATGGTTGAGAAACCATCAAAATTTTCGTAAGTCTGATACTCGAAACCAATAACTACTATTGCCTAGGGCAAAAATACACATACCGTTGTAATCGGGCGAGTTTCTGCTTTCAGATGCAGTAGGAATTTCTCGAGTTCGACAATCCGTTCGCGAGATATGGGAGTTTGAAGTTAAGGAATGGTTGAGAAACCATCAAAATTTTCGCTGGTCTGATACTCGAAACCAATAACTGGAATGGCCTAGTGGAAAAGTACACATACCACTGTAATCGGGCGATCTTCTACCTTCAGATGCAACAGGAATTTCTCGAGTTCGTCAATCCGTTCGCGAGATATGGGAGTTTGAAGTTAAGGAATGGTTGAGAAACCATCAAAATTTTCGCAAGTCTGATACTCGAAACCAATAACTACTATCCCCTAGGGCAAAAATACACATACCGTGTAATCGGGCGAGTTTCTACTTTCAGATGCAACAGGAATTTCTCGAGTTCGTCAATCCGTTCGCGAGATATGGGAGTTTGAAGTTAAGGAATGGTTGAGAAGCCGTCAAAATTTTCGCAAGTCTGATACTCGAAACCAATAACTACTATGGCCTAGGGCAAAAATACACATACCATTGTAATCGGGCGAGATTATGCTTTTAGATGCAACTGGAATTTCTCGAGTTGGTAATCCGTTCGCGAGATATGGGAGTTTGAAGTTAAGGAATGGTTGAGAAATCATCAAAATTTTCGCAAGTCTGATACTCGAAACCAATAACTACTATTGCCTTGGGCAAAAATACACATACCGTTGTAATCGGGCGAGCTTCTACTTTCAGATGCAGCAGGAATTTCTCGAGTTCGTCAATGCGTTCGCGAGATATGGGAGTTTGAAGTTAAGGAATGGTTGACAAGCCGTCAAAATTTTCGCAAGTCTGATACTCGAAACCAATAACTACTATGGCCTAGGGCAAAAATACACATACCATTGTAATCGGGCGAGATTATGCTTTTAGATGCAACTGGAATTTCTCGAGTTGGTAATCCGTTCGCGAGATATGGGAGTTTGTAGTTAAGGAATGGTTGAGAAACCATCAAAATTTTCGCAAGTCTGATACTCGAAACCAATAACTACTATTGCCTGGGGCAAAAATACACAAACCGTTGTAATCGGGCGAGTTTCTGCTTTCAGATGCAGTAGGAATTTCTCGAGTTCGACAATCCGTTCGCGAGATATGGGAGTTTGAAGTTAAGGAATGGTTGAGAAACCATCAAAATTTTCGCTGGTCTGGTACTCGAAACCAATAACTGGAATGGCCTAGGGGAAAAGTACACATACCACAGTAATCGGGCGATCTTCTACCTTCAGATGCAACATGAATTTCTCGAGTTTGTCAATCCGTTCGCGAGATATGGGATTTTGAAGATAAGGAATGGTTGAGAAACCATCAAAATTTTCGCAGGTCTGATACTCGAAACCAATAACTGGAATGGCCTAGGGGAAAAGTACACATACCACAGTAATCGGGCGAGTTTCTGCTTTCAGATGCAGTAGGAATTTCTCGAGTTTGTCAATCCGTTCGCGAGATATGGGAGTTTGAAGTTAAGGAACGGTTGAGAAACTATCAAAATTGTAGTAAGTCTGATACTCGAAACCAATAACTACTAATGCCTAGGGCAAAAATACACATACCGTTGTAATCGGGCGAGCTTCTACTTTCAGATGCAGCAGGAATTTCTCGAGTTCGTCAATGCGTTCGCGAGATATGGGAGTTTGAAGTTAAGGAATGGCTGAGAAGCCATCAAAATTTTCGCAAGTCTGATACTCGAAACCAATAACTACTATGGCCTAGGGCAAAAATACACATACCATTGTAATCGGGCGAGATTATGCTTTTAGATGCAACTGGAATTTCTCGAGTTGGTAATCCGTTCGTGAGATATGGGAGTTTGTAGTTAAGGAATGGTTGAGAAACCATCAAAATTTTCGCAAGTCTGATACTCGAAACCAATAACTGGAATGGCCTAGGGGAAAAGTACACATACCACAGTAATCGGGCGATCTTCTACCTTCAGATGCAACAGGAATTTCTCGAGTTCGTCAATCCGTTCGCGAGATATGGGAGTTTGAAGTTAAGGAATGGTTGAGAAACCATCAAAATTTTCGCTGGTCTGATACTCGAAACCAATAACTGGTATGGCCTAGGGGAAAAGTACACATACCACTGTAATCGGGCGATCTTCTACCTTCAGATGCAACAGGAATTTCTCGAGTTCGTCATTCCGTTCGCGAGATATGGGAGTTTGAAGTTAAGGAATGGTTGAGAAACCATCAAAATTTTCGGAAATCTGATACTCGAAACCAATAACTACTATTGCCTAGGGCAAAAATACACATACCGTTGTAATCGGGCGAGTTTCTACTTTCAGATGCAACAGGAATTTCTCGAGTTCGTCAATCCGTTCGCGAGATATGGGAGTTTGAAGTTAAGGAATGTTTGAGAAGCCATCAAAATTTTCGCAAGTCTGATACTCGAAACCAATAACTACTATGGCCTAGGGCAATAATACACATACCATTGTAATCGGGCGAGATTATGCTTTAAGATGCAACTGAATTTCTCGAGTTGGTAATCCGTTCGCGAGATATGGGAGTCTGAAGTTAAGGAATGGTTGAGAAACCATCAAAATTTTCGCAAGTCTGATACTCGAAACCAATAACTACTATTGCCTAGGGCAAAAATACACATACCGTTGTAATCGAACGAGCTTCTGATTTCAGATGCAACAGGAATTTCACGAGTGCGTCAATCCGTTCGCGAGATATGGGAGTTTGAAGTTAAGGAACGGTTGAGAAACTATCAAAATTTTAGTAAGTCTGATACTCGAAACCAATAACTACTAATGCCTAGGGCAAAAATACACACACCGTTGTAATCGGTCGAGTTTCTACTTTCAGATGCAACAGGAATTTCTCGAGTTCGTCAATCCGTTCGCGAGATATGGGAGTTTGAAGTTAAGGAATGGTTGAGAAGCCATCAAAATTTTCGCAAGCCTGATACTCGAAACCAATAACTGGAATGGCCTAGGGGAAAAGTACACATACCACTGTAATCGGGCGATCTTCTACCTTCAGATGCAACAGGAATTTCTCGAGTTCGTCAATCCGTTCGCGAGATATGGGAGTTTGAAGTTAAGGAATGGTTGAGAAACCATCAAAATTTTCGCAAATCTGATACTCGAAACCAATAACTGGAATGGCCTAGGGGAAAAGTACACATACCACTGTAATCGGGCGAGTTTCTGCTTTCAGATGCAGTAGGAATTTCTCGAGTTCGTCAATCCGTTCGCGAGATATGGGAGTTTGAAGTTAAGGAATGGTTGAGAAACCATCAAAATTTTCGCAAATCTGATGCTAGAAACGAATAACAGGAATGACCTAGGGAAAAAGTACACATACCACTATAATCGGGCGAGTTTCTGCTTTCAGATGCAACTGGAATTTCTCCAGTTCGTCAATCCGTTCACGAGATATGGGAGTTTGAAGTTAAGGAATGGTTGAGAAACCATCAAAATTTTCGTTGGTCTGATACTCGAAACCAATAACTGGAATGGCCTAGGGGAAAAGTACACACCACATTGTAATCGGGCGAGTTTCTACTTTCAGATGCAACAGGAATTTCTCGAGTTCGTCGATCCGTTCGCGAGATATGGGAGTTTGAAGTAAAGGAATGTTTGAGAAGCCGTCAAAATTTTCGCAAGTCTGATACTCGAAACCAATAACTACTATGGCCTAGGGCAAAAATACACATACCATTGTAATCGGGCGAGATTATGCTTTTAGATGCAACTGGAATTTCTCGAGTTGGTAATCCGTTCGCGAGATATGGGAGTTTGAAGTTAAGGAATGGTTGAGAAATCATCAAAATTTTCGCAAGTCTGATACTCGAAACCAATAACTACTATTGCCTTGGGCAAAAATACACATACCGTTGTAATCGGGCGAGCTTCTACTTTCAGATGCAGCAGGAATTTCTCGAGTTCGTCAATGCGTTCGCGAGATATGGGAGTTTGAAGTTAAGGAATGGTTGAGAAGCCGTCAAAATTTTCGCAAATCTGATACTCGAAACCAATAACTACTATGGCCTAGGGCAAAAATACACATACCATTGTAATCGGGCGAGATTATGCTTTTAGATGCAACTGGAATTTCTCGAGTTGGTAATCCGTTCGCGAGATATGGGAGTTTGTAGTTAAGGAATGGTTGAGAAACCATCAAAATTTTCGCAAGTCTGATACTCGAAACCAATTACTACTATTGCCTGTGGCAAAAATACACATACCGTTGTAATCGGGCGAGTTTCTGCTTTCAGATGCAGTAGGAATTTCTCGAGTTCGAAAATCCGTTCGCGAGATATGGGAGTTTGAAGTTAAGGAATGGTTGAGAAACCATCAAAATTTTCGCTGGTCTGATACTCGAAACCAATAACTGGAATGGCCTAGGGGAAAAGTACACATACCACAGTAATCGGGCGATCTTCTACCTTCAGATGCAACATGAATTTCTCGAGTTTGTCAATCCGTTCGCGAGATATGGGAGTTTGAAGTTAAGGAATGGTTGAGAAACCATCAAAATTTTCGCAAATCTGATGCTAGAAACGAATAACTGGAATGACCTAGGGAAAAAGTACACATTCCACTATAATCGGGCGAGTTTCTGCTTTCAGATGCAACTGGAATTTCTCCAGTTCGTCATTCCGTTCACGAGATATGGGAGTTTGAAGTTAAGGAATGGTTGAGAAACCATCAAAATTTTCGCTGGTCTGATACTCGAAACCAATAACTGGAATGGCCTAGGGGAAAAGTGCACACACCATTGTAATCGGGCGAGTTTCTACTTCCAGATGCAACAGGAATTTCTCGAGTTCGTCGATCCGTTCGCGAGATATGGGAGTTTGAAGTTAAGGAATGGTTGAGAAACCATCAAAATTTTCGCAAGTCTGATACTCGAAACCAATAACTACTATTGCCTAGGAAAAAAATACACATACCGTTGTAATCGATCGAGCTTCTGCTTTCAGATGCAACAGGAATTTCTCGAGTTCGTCAATCCGTTCGCGAGATATGGGAGTTTGAAGTTAAGGAATGGTTGAGAAACCATCAAAATTTTCGCAAGTCTGATACTCGAAACCAATAACTACTATCGCCTAGGGCAAAAATACACATACCGTGTAATCGGGCGAGTTTCTACTTTCAGATGCAACAGGAATTTCTCGAGTTCGTCAATCCGTTCGCGAGATATGGGAGTTTGAAGTTAAGGAATGGTTGAGAAGCCATCAAAATTTTCGCAAGTCTGATTCTCGAAACCAATAACTACTATGGCCTACGGCAAAAATACACATACCATTGTAATCGGGCGAGATTATGCTTTTAGATGCAACTGGAATTTCTCGAGTTGGTAATCCGTTCGCGAGATATGGGAGTTTGTAGTTAAGGAATGGTTGAGAAACCATCAAAATTTTCGCAATTCTGATACTCGAAACCAATAACTACTATTGCCTAGGGCAAAAATACACATACCGTTGTAATCGGGCGAGTTTCTGCTTTCAGATGCAGTAGGAATTTCTCGAGTTCGACAATCCGTTCGCGAGATATGGGAGTTTGAAATTAAGGAATGGTTGAGAAACCATCAAAATTTTCGCTGGTCTGATACTCGAAACCAATAACTGGAATGGCCTAGGGGAAAAGTACACATACCACTGTAATCGGGCGATCTTCTACCTTCAGATGCAACAGGAATTTCTCGAGTTCGTCAATCCGTTCGCGAGATATGGGAGTTTGAAGTTAAGGAATGGTTGAGAAACCATCAAAATTTTCGCATATCTGATACTCGAAACCAATAACTGGAATGGCCTAGGGGAAAAGTACACATACCACTGTAATCGGGCGAGTTTCTGCTTTCAGATGCAGTAGGAATTTCTCGAGTTCGTCAATCCGTTCGCGAGATATGGGAGTTTGCATTTAAGGAATGGTTGAGAAACCATCAAAATTTTCGCAAATCTGATGCTAGAAACGAATAACTGGAATGACCTAGGGAAAAAGTACACATTCCACTATAATCGGGCGAGTTTCTGCTTTCCGATGCAACTGGAATTTCTCCAGTTCGTCAATCCGTTCACGAGATATGGGAGTTTGAAGTTAAGGAATGGTTGAGAAACCATCAAAATTTTCGCTGGTCTGATACTCGAAACCAATAACTGGAATGGCCTAGGGGAAAAGTACACACCCCATTGTAATCGGGCGAGTTTCTACTTCCAGATGCAACAGGAATTTCTCGAGTTCGTCGATCCGTTCGCGGGATATGGGAGTTTGAAGTTAAGGAATGGTTGAGAAACCATCAAAATTTTCGCAAGTCTGATACTCGAAACCAATAACTACTATTGCCTAGGGCAAAAATACACATACCGTTGTAATCGATCGAGCTTCTGCTTTCAGATGCAACAGGAATTTCTCGAGTTCGTCAATCCGTTCGCGAGACATGGGAGTTTGAAGTTAAGGAATGGTTGAGAAATCATCAAAATTTTCGCATGTCTGATACTCGAAACCAATAACTACTATTGCCTTGGGCAAAAATACACATACCGTTGTAATCGGGCGAGCTTCTACTTTCAGATGCAGCTGGAATTTCTCGAGTTCGTCAATGTGTTCGCGAGATATGGGAGTTTGAAGTTAAGGAATGGTTGAGAAGCCGTCAAAATTTTCGCAAGTCTGATACTCGAAACCAATAACTACTATGGCCTAGGGCAAAAATACACATACCATTGTAATCGGGCGAGATTATGCTTTTAGATGCAACTGGAATTTCTCGAGTTGGTAATCCGTTCGCGAGATATGGGAGTTTGAAGTTAAGGAATGGTTGAGAAATCATCAAAATTTTCGCAAGTCTGATACTCGAAACCAATAACTACTATTGCCTTGGGCAAAAATAGACACACCGTTGTAATCGGGCGAGCTTCTACTTTCAGATGCAGCAGGAATTTCTCGAGTTCGTCAATGCGTTCGCGAGATATGGGAGTTTGAAGTTAAGGAATGTTTGACAAGCCGTCACAATTTTCGCAAGTCTGATACTCGAAACCAATAACTACTATGGCCTAGGGCAAAAATACACATACCATTGTAATCGGGCGAGATTATGCTTTTAGATGCAACTGGAATTTCTCGAGTTGGTAATCCGTTCGCGAGATATGGGAGTTTGTAGTTAAGGAATGGTTGAGAAACCATCAAAATTTTCGCTGGTCTGATACTCGAAACCAATAACTGGAATGGCCTAGGGGAAAAGTGCACATACCACAGTAATCGGGCGATCTTCTACCTTCAGATGCAACATGAATTTCTCGAGTTTGTCAATCCGTTCGCGAGATATGGGATTTTGAAGTTAAGGAATGGTTGAGAAACCATCAAAATTTTCGCAAATCTGATACTCGAAACCAATAACTACTATTACCTAGGGCAAAAATACACATACCGTTGTAAATGGGCGAGTTTCTGCTTTCAGATGCAGCAGGAATTTCTCGAGTTCGTCATTCCGTTCGCGAGATATGGGAGTTTGAAGTTAAGGAATGGTTGAGAAGCCATCAAAATTTTCGCAAGTCTGATTCTCGAAACCAATAACTACTATGGCCCCGGGCAAAAATACACATACCATTGTAATCGGGCGAGATTATGCTTTTAGATGCAACTGGAATTTCTCGAGTTGGTAATCCGTTCGCGAGATATGGGAGTTTGAAGTTAAGGAATGGTGGAGAAACCATCAAAATTTTCGCAAGTCTGATACTCGAAACCAATAACTACAAATGCCTAGGGCAAAAATACACATTACGTTGTAATCGGGCGATCTTCTACTTTCAGATGCAACTGGAATTTCTCGAGTGCGTCAATCCGTTCGCGAGATATGGGAGTTTGAAGTTAAGGGATGGTTGAGAAGCCATCAAAATTTTCGCAAGTCTGATACTCGAAACCAATAACTACTATTGCCTTGGGCAAAAATACACATACCGTTGTAATCGGGCGAGCTTCTACTTTCAGATGCAGCTGGAATTTCTCGAGTTCGTCAATGTGTTCGCGAGATATGGGAGTTTGAAGTTAAGGAATGGTTGAGAAGCCGTCAAAATTTTCGCAAGTCTGATACTCGAAACCAATGACTACTAATGCCTAGGGCAAAAATACACACACCGTTGTAATCGGTCGTGTTTCTACTTTCAGATGCAACAGGAATTTCTCGAGTTCGTCAATCCGTTCGCGAGATATGGGAGTTTGAAGTTAAGGGATGGTTGAGAAGCCATCAAAATTTTCGCAAGTCTGATACTCGAAACCAATAACTACCATTGCCTAGGGCAAAAATACACATACCGTTGTAATCGGGCGAGTTTCTGCTTTCAGATGCAGTAGGAATTTCTCGAGTTCGACAATCCGTTTGCGAGATATGGGAGTTTGAAGTTAAGGAATGGTTGAGAAACAATCAAAATTTTCGCTGGTCTGATACTCGAAACCAATAACTGGAATGGCCTAGGGGAAAAGTACACATACCACTGTAATCGGGCGATCTTCTACCTTCAGGTGCAACAGGAATTTCTCGAGTTCGTCAATCCGTTCGCGAGATATGGGAGTTTGAAGTAAAGGAATGGTTGAGAAACCATCAAAATTTTCGCAAATCTGATGCTAGAAACGAATAACTGGAATGACCTAGGGAAAAAGTACACATTCCACTATAATCGGGCGAGTTTCTGCTTTCAGATGCAACAGGAATTTCTCGAGTTCGTCAATGTGTTCGCGAGATATGGGAGTTTGAAGTTAAGGAATGGTTGAGAAGCCGTCAAAATTTTCGCAAGTCTGATACTCGAAACCAATAACTACTATGGCCTAGGGCAAAAATACACATACCATTGTAATCGGGCGAGGTTATGCTTTTAGATGCAACTGGAATTTCTCGAGTTGGTAATCCGTTCGCGAGATATGGCTGTTTGTAGTAAAGGAATGGTTGAGAAACCATCAAAGTTTTCGCAAGTCTGATACTCGAAACCAATGACTACTAATGCCTAGGGCAAAAATACACACACCGTTGTAATCGGTCGAGTTTCTACTTTCAGATGCAACAGGAATTTCTCGAGTTCGTCAATCCGTTCGCGAGATATGGGAGTTTGAAGTTAAGGGATGGTTGAGAAGCCATCAAAATTTTCGCAAGTCTGATACTCGAAACCAATAACTACCATTGCCTAGGGCAAAAATACACATACCGTTGTAATCGGGCGAGTTTCTGCTTTCAGATGCAGTAGGAATTTCTCGAGTTCGACAATCCGTTTGCGAGATATGGGAGTTTGAAGTTAAGGAATGGTTGAGAAACCATCCAAATTTTCGCTGGTCTGATACTCGAGACCAATAACTGGAATGGCCTAGGGGAAAAGTACACATACCACTGTAATCGGGCGATCTTCTACCTTCAGGTGCAACAGGAATTTCTCGAGTTCGTCAATCCGTTCGCGAGATATGGGAGTTTGAAGTAAAGGAATGGTTGAGAAACCATCAAAATTTTCGCAAATCTGATACTCGAAACCAATAACTGGAATGGCCTAGGGGAAAAGTACATATACCACTGTAATCGGGCGAGTTTCTGCTTTCAGATGCAGTAGGAATTTCTCGAGTTCGTCAATCCGTTCGCGAGATATGGGAGTTTGAAGTTAAGGAATGGTTGAGAAACCATCAAAATTTTCGCAAATCTGATGCTAGAAACGAATAACTGGAATGACCTAGGGAAAAAGTACACATTCCACTATAATCGGGCGAGTTTCTGCTTTCAGATGCAACTGGAATTTCTCCAGTTCGTCAATCCGTTTACGAGATATGGGAGTTTGAAGTTAAGGAATGGTTGAGAAACCATCAAAATTTTCGCTGGTCTGATACTCGAAACCAACAACTGGAATGGCCTAGGGGAAAAGTACACACCCCATTGTAATCGGGCGAGTTTCTACTTTCAGATGCAACAGGAATTTCTCGAGTTCGTCGATCCGTTCGCGAGATATGGGAGTTTGAAGTTAAGGAATGGTTGAGAAACCATCAAAATTTTCGCAAGTCTGATACTTGAAACCAATAACTACTATTGCCTAGGGCAAAAATACACATACCGTTGTAATCGATCGAGCTTCTGCTTTCAGATGCAACAGGAATTTCTCGAGTTCGTCAATCCGTTCGCGAGATATGGGAGTTTGAAGTTAAGGAATGGTTGAGAAGCCATCAAAATTTTCGCAAGTCTGATTCTCGAAACCAATAACTACTATGGCCTAGGGCAAAAATACACATACCATTGTAATCGGGCGAGATTATGCTTTTAGATGCAACTGGAACTTCTCGAGTTGGTAATCCGTTCGCAGGATATGGGAGTTTGAAGTTAAGGAATGGTTGAGAAATCATCAAAATTTTCGCAAGTCTGATACTCGAAACCAATAACTACTATTGCCTTGGGCAAAAATACACATACCGTTGTAATCGGGCGAGCTTCTACTTTCAGATGCAGCAGGAATTTCTCGAGTTCGTCAATGTGTTCGCGAGATATGGGAGTTTGAAGTTAAGGAATGGTTGAGAAGCCGTCAAAATTTTCGCAAGTCTGATACTCGAAACCAATAACTACTATGGCCTAGGGCAAAAATACACATACCATTGTAATCGGGCGAGGTTATGCTTTTAGATGCAACTGGAATTTCTCGAGTTGGTAATCCGTTCGCGAGATATGGCTGTTTGTAGTAAAGGAATGGTTGAGAAACCATCAAAGTTTTCGCAAGTCTGATACTCGAAACCAATAACTATTATTGCCTGGGGCAAAAATACTCATACCGTTGTAATCGGGCGAGTTTCTGCTTTCCGATGCA
Source organism: Ptiloglossa arizonensis (assembly GCF_051014685.1). Taxonomy (NCBI): domain Eukaryota; kingdom Metazoa; phylum Arthropoda; class Insecta; order Hymenoptera; family Colletidae; genus Ptiloglossa; species Ptiloglossa arizonensis. The sequence continues at coordinate 333,124 of NW_027478735.1, read as the reverse complement.
GTAGGAATTTCTCGAGTTCGACAATCCGTTAGCGAGATATGGGAGTTGGAAGTTAAAGAATGGTTGAGAAACCATCAAAATTTTCGCAAATCTGATACTCGAAACCAATAACTGGAATGGCCTAGGGGAAAAGTACACATACCACTGTAATCGGGCGAGTTTCTGCTTTCAGATGCAGTAGGAATTTCTCGAGTTCGTCAATCCGTTCGCGAGATATGGGAGTTTGAAGTTAAGGAATGGTTGAGAAACCATCAAAATTTTCGCAAATCTGATGCTAGAAACGAATAACTGGAATGACCTAGGGAAAAAGTACACATTCCACTATAATCGGGCGAGTTTCTGCTTTCAGATGCAACTGGAATTTCTCCAGTTCGTCAATCCGTTCACGAGATATGGGAGTTTGAAGTTAAGGAATGGTTGAGAAACCATCAAAATTTTCGCTGGTCTGATACTCGAAACCAATAACTGGAATGGCCTAGGGGAAAAGTACACATACCACTTTAATCGGGCGATCTTCTACCTTCAGATGCAACAGGAATTTCTCGAGTTCGTCAATCCGTTCGCGAGATATGGGAGTTTGAAGTTAAGGAATGGTTGAGAAGCCATCAAAATTTTCGCAAGTCTGATTCTCGAAACCAATAACTACTATGGCCTAGGGCAAAAATACACATACCATTGTAATCGGGCGAGATTATGCTTTTAGATGCAACTGGAATTTCTCGAGTTGGTAATCCGTTCGCGAGATATGGGAGTTTGAAGTTAAGGAATGGTTGAGAAACCATCAAAATTTTCGCAAGTCTGATACTCGAAACCAATAACTACAAATGCCTAGGGCAAAAATACACATTACGTTGTAATCGGGCGATCTTCTACTTTCAGATGCAACTGGAATTTCTCGAGTTCGTCAATCCGTTCGCGAGATATGGGAGCTTGAAGTTAAGGAATGGTTGAGAAGCCATCAAAATTTTCGCAAGTCTGATTCTCGAAACCAATAACTACTATGGCCTAGGGCAAAAATACACATACCATTGTAATCGGGCGAGATTATGCTTTTAGATGCAACTGGAATTTCTCGAGTTGGTAATCCGTTCGCGAGATATGGGAGTTTGAAGTTAAGGAATGGTTGAGAAACCATCAAAATTTTCGCAAGTCTGATACTCGAAACCAATAACTACAAATGCCTAGGGCAAAAATACACATTACGTTGTAATCGGGCGATCTTCTACTTTCAGATGCAACTGGAATTTCTCGAGTTCGTCAATCCGTTCGCGAGATATGGGAGCTTGAAGTTAAGGAATGGTTGAGAAGCCATCAAAATTTTCGCAAGTCTGATACTCGAAACCAATAACTACTATGGCCTAGGGCAAAAATACACATACCATTGTAATCGGGCGAGATTATGCTTTTAGATGCAACTGGAATTTCTCGAGTGCGTCAATCCGTTCGCGAGATATGGGAGTTTGAAGTTAAGGAATGGTTGAGAAACCATCAAAACTATCGCAAGTCTGATACTCGAAACCAATAACTACTATTACCTAGGGCAAAAATACACATACCGTTGAAAATGGGCGACCTTCTACCTTCAGATGCAACAGGAATTTCTCGAGTTCGTCAATCCGTTCGCGAGATATGGGAGTTTGAAGTAAAGGAATGGTTGAGAAACCATCAAAATTTTCGCAAATCTGATACTCGAAACCAATAACTACTATTACCTAGGGCAAAAATACACATACCGTTGTAAATGGGCGATCTTCTACCTTCAGATGCAACAGGAATTTCTCGAGTTCGTCAATCCGTTCGCGAGATATGGGAGTTTGAAGTAAAGGAATGGTTGAGAAACCATCAAAATTTTCGCAAATCTGATACTCGAAACCAATAACTGGAATGGCCTAGGGGAAAAGTACACATACCACTGTAATCGGGCGAGTTTCTGCTTTCAGATGCAGTAGGAATTTCTCGAGTTCGTCAATCCGTTCGCGAGATATGGGAGTTTGAAGTTAAGGAATGGTTGAGAAACCATCAAAATTTTCGCAAATCTGATGCTAGAAACGAATAACTGGAATGACCTAGGGAAGAAGTACACATTCCACTATAATCGGGCGAGCTTCTGCTTTCAGATGCAACTGGAATTTCTCCAGTTCGTCAATCGGTTCACGAGATATGGGAGTTTGAAGTTAAGGAATGGTTGAGAAACCATCAAAATTTTCGCTGGTCTGATACTCGAAACCAACAACTGGAATGGCCTAGGGGAAAAGTACACACCCCATTGTAATCGGGCGAGTTTCTACTTTCAGATGCAACAGGAATTTCTCGAGTTCGTCGATCCGTTCGCGAGATATGGGAGTTTGATGTTAAGGAATGGTTGAGAAACCATCAAAATTTTCGCAAGTCTGATACTCGAAACCAATAACTACTATTGCCTAGGGCAAAAATACACATACCGTTGTAATCGATCGAGCTTCTGCTTTCAGATGCAACAGGAATTTCTCGAGTTCGTCAATCCGTTCGCGAGATATGGGAGTTTGAAGGTAAGGAATGGTTGAGAAGCCATCAAAATTTTCGCAAGTCTGATACTCGAAACCAATAACTACTATTGCCTGGGGCAAAAATACACATACCGTTGTAATCGGGCGAGTTTCTGCTTTCAGATGCAGTAGGAATTTCGCGAGTTCGACAATCCGTTCGCGAGATATGGGAGTTTGAAGTTAAAGAATGGTTGAGAATCCATCAAAATTTTCGCAAATCTGATACTCGAAACCAATAACTGGAATGGCCTAGGGGAAAAGTACACATACCACTGTAATCGGGCGAGTTTCTGCTTTCAGATGCAGTAGGAATTTCTCGAGTTCGTCAATCCGTTCGCGAGATATGGGAGTTTGAAGTTAAGGAATGGTTGAGAAACCATAAAAATTTTCGCAAATCTGATGCTAGAAACGAATAACTGGAATGACCTAGGGAAAAAGTACACATTCCACTATAATCGGGCGAGTTTCTGCTTTCAGATGCAACTGGAATTTCTCCAGTTCGTCAATCCGTTCACGAGATATGGGAGTTTGAAGTTAAGGAATGGTTGAGAAACCATCAAAATTTTCGCTGGTCTGATACTCGAAACCAATAACTGGAATGGCCTAGGGGAAAAGTACACACCCCATTGTAATCGGGCGAGTTTCTACTTTCAGATGCAACAGGAATTTCTCGAGTTCGTCGATCCGTTCGCGAGATATGGGAGTTTGAAGTTAAGGAATGGTTGAGAAACCATCAAAATTTTCGCAAGTCTGATACTCGAAACCAATAACTACTATTGCCTAGGGCAAAAATACACATACCGTTGTAATCGATCGAGCTTCTGCTTTCAGATGCAACAGGAATTTCTCGAGTTCGTCAATCCGTTCGCGAGATATGGGAGTTTGAAGTTAAGGAATGGTTGAGAAACCATCAAAATTTTTGGAAGTCTGATACTCGAAACCAATAACTACTATCGCCTAGGGCAAAAATACACATACCGTGTAATCGGGCGAGTTTCTACTTTCAGATGCAACAGGAATTTCTCGAGTTCGTCAATCCGTTCGCGAGATATGGGAGTTTGAAGTTAAGGAATGGTTGAGAAGCCATCAAAATTTTCGCAAGTCTGATTCTCGAAACCAATAACTACTATGGCCTAGGGCAAAAATACACATACCATTGTAATCGGGCGAGATTATGCTTTTAGATGCAACTGGAATTTCTCGAGTTGGTAATCCGTTCGCGAGATATGGGAGTTTGAAGTTAAGGAATGGTTGAGAAACCATCAAAATTTTCGCTGGTCTGATACTCGAAACCAATAACTGGAATGGCATAGGGGAAAAGTTCATATACCACAGTAATCGGGCGATCTTCTACCTTCAGATGCAACATGAATTTCTCGAGTTTGTCAATCCGTTCGCGAGATATGGGATTTTGAAGTTAAGGAATGGTTGAGAAACCATCAAAATTTTCGCAGGTCTGATACTCGAAACCAATAACTGGAATGGCCTAGGGGAAAAGTTCACATACCACTGTAATCGGGCGAGTTTCTGCTTTCAGATGCAGTAGGAATTTCTCGAGTTTGTCATTCCGTTCGCGAAATATGGCAGTTTGAAGTTAAGGAATGGTTGAGAAACCATCGAAATTTTCGCTGGTCTGATACTCGAAACCAATAACTGGAATGGCCTAGGGGAAAAGTACACATACCACTGTAAACGGGCGATCTTCTACCTTCAGATGCAACAGGAATTTCTCGAGATCGTCATTCCGTTCGCGAGATATGGGAGTTTGAAGTTAAGGAATGGTTGAGAAACCATCGAAATTTTCGCAAATCTGATACTCTGAAACCAATAACTACTATTACCTAGGGCAAAAATACACATACCGTTGTAAATGGGCGAGTTTCTGCTTTCAGGTGCAGCAGGAATTTCTCGAGTTCGTCATTCCGTTCGCGAGATATGGGAGTTTGAAGTTAAGGAATGGTTGAGAAGCCATCAAAATTTTCGCAAGTCTGATACTCGAAACCAATAACTACTATGGCCTAGGGCAAAAATACACATACCATTGTAATCGGGCGAGATTATGCTTTTAGATGCAACTGGAATTTCTCGAGTTGGTAATCCGTTCGCGAGATATGGGAGTTTGAAGTTAAGGTACGGTTGAGAAACTATCAAAATTTTAGTAAGTCTGATACTCGAAACCAATAACTGGAATGGCCTAGGGGAAAAGTACACACCCCATTGTAATCGGGCGAGTTTCTACTTTCAGATGCAACAGGAATTTCTCGAGTTCGTCGATCCGTTCGCGAGATATGGGAGTTTGATGTTAAGGAATGGTTGAGAAACCATCAAAATTTTCGCAAGTCTGATACTCGAGACCAATAACTACTATTGCCTAGGGCAAAAATACACATACCGTTGTAATCGATCGAGCTTCTGCTTTCAGATGCAACAGGAATTTCTCGAGTTCGTCAATCCGTTCGCGAGATATGGGAGTTTGAAGTTAAGGAATGGTTGAGAAGCCATCAAAATTTTCGCAAGTCTGATACTCGAAACCAATAACTACTATTGCCTGGGGCAAAAATACACATACCGTTGTAATCGGGCGAGTTTCTGCTTTCAGATGCAGTAGGAATTTCTCGAGTTCGACAATCCGTTCGCGAGATATGGGAGTTTGAAGTTAAAGAATGGTTGAGAATCCATCAAAATTTTCGCAAATCTGATACTCGAAACCAATAACTGGAATGGCCTAGGGGAAAAGTACACATACCACTGTAATCGGGCGAGTTTCTGCTTTCAGATGCAGTAGGAATTTCTCGAGTTGGTAATCCGTTCGCGAGATATGGCTGTTTGTAGTAAAGGAATGGTTGAGAAACCATCAAAGTTTTCGCAAGTCTGATACTCGAAACCAATAACTACTATTGCCTGGGGCAAAAATACTCATACCGTTGTAATCGGGCGAGTTTCTGCTTTCCGATGCAGTAGGAATTTCTCGAGTTCGACAATCCGTTAGCGAGATATGGGAGTTGGAAGTTAAAGAATGGTTGAGAAACCATCAAAATTTTCGCAAATCTGATACTCGAAACCAATAACTGGAATGGCCTAGGGGAAAAGTACACATACCACTGTAATCGGGCGAGTTTCTGCTTTCAGATGCAGTAGGAATTTCTCGAGTTCGTCAATCCGTTCGCGAGATATGGGAGTTTGAAGTTAAGGAATGGTTGAGAAACCATCAAAATTTTCGCAAATCTGATGCTAGAAACGAATAACTGGAATGACCTAGGGAAAAAGTACACATTCCACTATAATCGGGCGAGTTTCTGCTTTCAGATGCAACTGGAATTTCTCCAGTTCGTCAATCCGTTCACGAGATATGGGAGTTTGAAGTTAAGGAATGGTTGAGAAACCATCAAAATTTTCGCTGGTCTGATACTCGAAACCAATAACTGGAATGGCCTAGGGGAAAAGTACACACACCATTGTAATGGGGCGAGTTTCTACTTTCAGATGCAACCGGAATTCCTCGAGTTCGTCTCTCCGTTCGCGAGATATGGGAGTTTGAAGTTAAGGAATGGTTGCGAAACCATCAAAATTTTCGCAAGTCTGATACTCGAAACCAATAACTACTATTGCCTAGGGCAAAAATACACATACCGTTGTATTCGATCGAGCTTCTGCTTTCAGATGCAACAGGAATTTCTCGAGTTCGTCAATCCGTTCGCGAGATATGGGAGTTTGAAGTTAAGGAATGGTTGAGAAACCATCAAAATTTTCGCAAGTCTGATACTCGAAACCAATAACTACTATCGCCTAGGGCAAAAATACACATACCGTGTAATCGGGCGAGTTTCTACTTTCAGATGCAACAGGAATTTCTCGAGTTCGTCAATCCGTTCGCGAGATATGGGAGTTTGAAGTTAAGGAATGGTTGAGAAGCCATCAAAATTTTCGCAAGTCTGATTCTCGAAACCAATAACTACTATGGCCTAGGGCAAAAATACACATACCATTGTAATCGGGCGAGTTTCTGCTTTCCGATGCAGTAGGAATTTCTCGAGTTCGACAATCCGTTAGCGAGATATGGGAGTTGGAAGTTAAAGAATGGTTGAGAAACCATCAAAATTTTCGCAAATCTGATACTCGAAACCAATAACTGGAATGGCCTAGGGGAAAAGTACACATACCACTGTAATCGGGCGAGTTTCTGCTTTCAGATGCAGTAGGAATTTCTCGAGTTCGTCAATCCGTTCGCGAGATATGGGAATTTGAAGTTAAGGAATGGTTGAGAAACCATCAAAATTTTCGCAAATCTGATGCTAGAAACGAATAACTGGAATGACCTAGGGAAAAAGTACACATTCCACTATAATCGGGCGAGTTTCTGCTTTCAGATGCAACTGGAATTTCTCCAGTTCGTCAATCCGTTCACGAGATATGGGAGTTTGAAGTTAAGGAATGGTTGAGAAACCATCAAAATTTTCGCTGGTCTGATACTCGAAACCAATAACTGGAATGGCCTAGGGGAAAAGTACACACACCATTGTAATGGGGCGAGTTTCTACTTTCAGATGCAACCGGAATTCCTCGAGTTCGTCTCTCCGTTCGCGAGATATGGGAGTTTGAAGTTAAGGAATGGTTGAGAAACCATCAAAATTTTCGCAAGTCTGATACTCGAAACCAATAACTACTATTGCCTAGGGCAAAAATACACATACCGTTGTATTCGATCGAGCTTCTGCTTTCAGATGCAACAGGAATTTCTCGAGTTCGTCAATCCGTTCGCGAGATATGGGAGTTTGAAGTTAAGGAATGGTTGAGAAACCATCAAAATTTTCGCAAGTCTGATACTCGAAACCAATAACTACTATCGCCTAGGGCAAAAATACACATACCGTGTAATCGGGCGAGTTTCTACTTTCAGATGCAACAGGAATTTCTCGAGTTCGTCAATCCGTTCGCGAGATATGGGAGTTTGAAGTTAAGGAATGGTTGAGAAGCCATCAAAATTTTCGCAAGTCTGATTCTCGAAACCAATAACTACTATGGCCTAGGGCAAAAATACACATACCATTGTAATCGGGCGAGATTATGCTTTTAGATGCAACTGGAATTTCTCGAGTTGGTAATCCGTTCGCGAGATATGGGAGTTTGAAGTTAAGGAATGGTTGAGAAATCAACAAAATTTTCGCAAGTCTGATATTCGAAACCAGTAACTACTATTGCCTAGGGCAAAAATACACATACCGTTGTATTCGATCGAGCTTCTGCTTTCAGATGCAACAGGAATTTCTCGAGTTCGTCAATCCGTTCGCGAGATATGGGAGTTTGAAGTTAAGGAATGGTTGAGAAACCATCAAAATTTTCGCAAGTCTGATACTCGAAACCAATAACTACTATCGCCTAGGGCAAAAATACACATACCTTGTAATCGGGCGAGTTTCTACTTTCAGATGCAACAGGAATTTCTCGAGTTCGTCAATCCGTTCGCGAGATATGGGAGTTTGAAGTTAAGGAATGGTTGAGAAGCCATCAAAATTTTCGCAAGTCTGATTCTCGAAACCAATAACTACTATGGCCTAGGGCAAAAATACACATACCATTGTAATCGGGCGAGTTTCTGCTTTCCGATGCAGTAGGAATTTCTCGAGTTCGACAATCCGTTAGCGAGATATGGGAGTTGGAAGTTAAAGAATGGTTGAGAAACCATCAAAATTTTCGCAAATCTGATACTCGAAACCAATAACTGGAATGGCCTAGGGGAAAAGTACACATACCACTGTAATCGGGCGAGTTTCTGCTTTCAGATGCAGTAGGAATTTCTCGAGTTCGTCAATCCGTTCGCGAGATATGGGAATTTGAAGTTAAGGAATGGTTGAGAAACCATCAAAATTTTCGCAAATCTGATGCTAGAAACGAATAACTGGAATGACCTAGGGAAAAAGTACACATTCCACTATAATCGGGCGAGTTTCTGCTTTCAGATGCAACTGGAATTTCTCCAGTTCGTCAATCCGTTCACGAGATATGGGAGTTTGAAGTTAAGGAATGGTTGAGAAACCATCAAAATTTTCGCTGGTCTGATACTCGAAACCAATAACTGGAATGGCCTAGGGGAAAAGTACACACACCATTGTAATGGGGCGAGTTTCTACTTTCAGATGCAACCGGAATTCCTCGAGTTCGTCTCTCCGTTCGCGAGATATGGGAGTTTGAAGTTAAGGAATGGTTGAGAAACCATCAAAATTTTCGCAAGTCTGATACTCGAAACCAATAACTACTATTGCCTAGGGCAAAAATACACATACCGTTGTATTCGATCGAGCTTCTGCTTTCAGATGCAACAGGAATTTCTCGAGTTCGTCAATCCGTTCGCGAGATATGGGAGTTTGAAGTTAAGGAATGGTTGAGAAACCATCAAAATTTTCGCAAGTCTGATACTCGAAACCAATAACTACTATCGCCTAGGGCAAAAATACACATACCGTGTAATCGGGCGAGTTTCTACTTTCAGATGCAACAGGAATTTCTCGAGTTCGTCAATCCGTTCGCGAGATATGGGAGTTTGAAGTTAAGGAATGGTTGAGAAGCCGTCAAAATTTTCGCAAGTCTGATACTCGAAACCAATAACTACTATGGCCTAGGGCAAAAATACACATACCATTGTAATCGGGCGAGATTATGCTTTTAGATGCAACTGGAATTTCTCGAGTTGGTAATCCGTTCGCGAGATATGGGAGTTTGAAGTTAAGGAATGGTTGAGAAATCATCAAAATTTTCGCAAGTCTGATACTCGAAACCAATAACTACTATTGCCTTGGGCAAAAATAGACACACCGTTGTAATCGGGCTTGCTTCTACTTTCAGATGCAGCAGGAATTTCTCGAGTTTGTCAAAGCGTTCGCGAGATATGGGAGTTTGAAGTTAAGGAATGGTTGACAAGCCGTCAAAATTTTCGCAAGTCTGATACTCGAAACCAATAACTACTATGGCCTAGGGCATAAATACACATACCATTGTAATCGGGCGAGATTATGCTTTTAGATGCAACTGGAATTTCTCGAGTTGGTAATCCGTTCGCGAGATATGGGAGTTTGTAGTTAAGGAATGGTTGAGAAACCATCAAAATTTTCGCAAGTCTGATACTCGAAACCAATAACTACTATTGCCTGGGGCAAAAATACACATACCGTTGTAATCGGGCGAGTTTCTGCTTTCAGATGCAGTAGGAATTTCTCGAGTTCGACAATCCGATCGCGAGATATGGGAGTTTGAAGTTAAGGAATGGTTGAGAAACCATCAAAATTTTCGCTGGTCTGATACTCGAAACCAATAACTGGAATGGCCTAGGGGAAAAGTACACATACCTCTTTAATCGGGCGATCTTCTACCTTCAGATGCAACAGGAATTTCTCGAGTTCGTCAATCCGTTCGCGAGATATGGGAGTTTGAAGTTAAGGAATGGTTGAGAAGCCATCAAAATTTTCGCAAGTCTGATTCTCGAAACCAATAACTACTATGGCCTAGGGCAAAAATACACATACCATTGTAATCGGGCGAGATTATGCTTTTAGATGCAACTGGAATTTCTCGAGTTGGTAATCCGTTCGCGAGATATGGGAGTTTGAAGTTAAGGAATGGTTGAGAAACCATCAAAATTTTCGCAAGTCTGATACTCGAAACCAATAACTACAAATGCCTAGGGCAAAAATACACATTACGTTGTAATCGGGCGATCTTCTACTTTCAGATGCAACTGGAATTTCTCGAGTTCGTCAATCCGTTCGCGAGATATGGGAGCTTGAAGTTAAGGAATGGTTGAGAAGCCATCAAAATTTTCGCAAGTCTGATTCTCGAAACCAATAACTACTATGGCCTAGGGCAAAAATACACATACCATTGTAATCGGGCGAGATTATGCTTTTAGATGCAACTGGAATTTCTCGAGTTGGTAATCCGTTCGCGAGATATGGGAGTTTGAAGTTAAGGAATGGTTGAGAAACCATCAAAATTTTCGCAAGTCTGATACTCGAAACCAATAACTACAAATGCCTAGGGCAAAAATACACATTACGTTGTAATCGGGCGATCTTCTACTTTCAGATGCAACTGGAATTTCTCGAGTTCGTCAATCCGTTCGCGAGATATGGGAGCTTGAAGTTAAGGAATGGTTGAGAAGCCATCAAAATTTTCGCAAGTCTGATACTCGAAACCAATAACTACTATGGCCTAGGGCAAAAATACACATACCATTGTAATCGGGCGAGATTATACTTTTAGATGCAACTGGAATTTCTCGAGTGCGTCAATCCGTTCGCGAGATATGGGAGTTTGAAGTTAAGGAATGGTTGAGAAACCATCAAAACTATCGCAAGTCTGATACTCGAAACCAATAACTACTATTACCTAGGGCAAAAATACACATACCGTTGAAAATGGGCGACCTTCTACCTTCAGATGCAACAGGAATTTCTCGAGTTCGTCAATCCGTTCGCGAGATATGGGAGTTTGAAGTAAAGGAATGGTTGAGAAACCATCAAAATTTTCGCAAATCTGATACTCGAAACCAATAACTACTATTACCTAGGGCAAAAATACACATACCGTTGTAAATGGGCGATCTTCTACCTTCAGATGCAACAGGAATTTCTCGAGTTCGTCAATCCGTTCGCGAGATATGGGAGTTTGAAGTTAAGGAATGGTTGAGAAGCCGTCAAAATTTTCGCAAGTCTGATTCTCGAAACCAATAACTACTATGGCCTAGGGCAAAAATACACATACCATTGTAATCGGGCGAGATTATGCTTTTAGATGCAACTGGAATTTCTCGAGTTGGTAATCCGTTCGCGAGATATGGGAGTTTGAAGTTAAGGAATGGTTGAGAAACCATCAAAATTTTCGCAAGTCTGATACTCGAAACCAATAACTACAAATGCCTAGGGCAAAAATACACATTACGTTGTAATCGGGCGATCTTCTACTTTCAGATGCAACTGGAATTTCTCGAGTTCGTCAATCCGTTCGCGAGATATGGGAGCTTGAAGTTAAGGAATGGTTGAGAAGCCATCAAAATTTTCGCAAGTCTGATTCTCGAAACCAATAACTACTATGGCCTAGGGCAAAAATACACATACCATTGTAATCGGGCGAGATTATGCTTTTAGATGCAACTGGAATTTCTCGAGTTGGTAATCCGTTCGCGAGATATGGGAGTTTGAAGTTAAGGAATGGTTGAGAAACCATCAAAATTTTCGCAAGTCTGATACTCGAAACCAATAACTACAAATGCCTAGGGCAAAAATACACATTACGTTGTAATCGGGCGATCTTCTACTTTCAGATGCAACTGGAATTTCTCGAGTTCGTCAATCCGTTCGCGAGATATGGGAGCTTGAAGTTAAGGAATGGTTGAGAAGCCATCAAAATTTTCGCAAGTCTGATACTCGAAACCAATAACTACTATGGCCTAGGGCAAAAATACACATACCATTGTAATCGGGCGAGATTATGCTTTTAGATGCAACTGGAATTTCTCGAGTGCGTCAATCCGTTCGCGAGATATGGGAGTTTGAAGTTAAGGAATGGTTGAGAAACCATCAAAACTATCGCAAGTCTGATACTCGAAACCAATAACTACTATTACCTAGGGCAAAAATACACATACCGTTGAAAATGGGCGACCTTCTACCTTCAGATGCAACAGGAATTTCTCGAGTTCGTCAATCCGTTCGCGAGATATGGGAGTTTGAAGTAAAGGAATGGTTGAGAAACCATCAAAATTTTCGCAAATCTGATACTCGAAACCAATAACTACTATTACCTAGGGCAAAAATACACATACCGTTGTAAATGGGCGATCTTCTACCTTCAGATGCAACAGGAATTTCTCGAGTTCGTCAATCCGTTCGCGAGATATGGGAGTTTGAAGTTAAGGAATGGTTGAGAAACCATCAAAATTTTCGCAAGTCTGATACTCGAAACCAATAACTACTATTGCCTAGGGCAAAAATACACATACCGTTGTAATCGATCGAGCTTCTGCTTTCAGATGCAACAGGAATTTCTCGAGTTCGTCAATCCGTTCGCGAGATATGGGAGTTTGAAGTTAAGGAATGGTTGAGAAACCATAAAAATTTTCGCAAATCTGATGCTAGAAACGAATAACTGGAATGACCTAGGGAAAAAGTACACATTCCACTATAATCGGGCGAGTTTCTGCTTTCAGATGCAACTGGAATTTCTCCAGTTCGTCAATCCGTTCACGAGATATGGGAGTTTGAAGTTAAGGAATGGTTGAGAAACCATCAAAATTTTCGCTGGTCTGATACTCGAAACCAATAACTGGAATGGCCTAGGGGAAAAGTACACACCCCATTGTAATCGGGCGAGTTTCTACTTTCAGATGCAACAGGAATTTCTCGAGTTCGTCGATCCGTTCGCGAGATATGGGAGTTTGAAGTTAAGGAATGGTTGAGAAACCATCAAAATTTTCGCAAGTCTGATACTCGAAACCAATAACTACTATTGCCTAGGGCAAAAATACACATACCGTTGTAATCGATCGAGCTTCTGCTTTCAGATGCAACAGGAATTTCTCGAGTTCGTCAATCCGTTCGCGAGATATGGGAGTTTGAAGTTAAGGAATGGTTGAGAAACCATCAAAATTTTCGGAAGTCTGATACTCGAAACCAATAACTACTATCGCCTAGGGCAAAAATACACATACCGTGTAATCGGGCGAGTTTCTACTTTCAGATGCAACAGGAATATCTCGAGTTCGTCAATCCGTTCGCGAGATATGGGAGTTTGAAGTTAAGGAATGGTTGAGAAGCCATCAAAATTTTCGCAAGTCTGATTCTCGAAACCAATAACTACTATGGCCTAGGGCAAAAATACACATACCATTGTAATCGGGCGAGATTATGCTTTTAGATGCAACTGGAATTTCTCGAGTTGGTAATCCGTTCGCGAGATATGGGAGTTTGAAGTTAAGGAATGGTTGAGAAACCATCAAAATTTTCGCTGGTCTGATACTCGAAACCAATAACTGGAATGGCATAGGGGAAAAGTTCATATACCACAGTAATCGGGCGATCTTCTACCTTCAGATGCAACATGAATTTCTCGAGTTTGTCAATCCGTTCGCGAGATATGGGATTTTGAAGTTAAGGAATGGTTGAGAAACCATCAAAATTTTCGCAGGTCTGATACTCGAAACCAATAACTGGAATGGCCTAGGGGAAAAGTTCACATACCACTGTAATCGGGCGAGTTTCTGCTTTCAGATGCAGTAGGAATTTCTCGAGTTTGTCATTCCGTTCGCGAAATATGGCAGTTTGAAGTTAAGGAATGGTTGAGAAACCATCGAAATTTTCGCTGGTCTGATACTCGAAACCAATAACTGGAATGGCCTAGGGGAAAAGTACACATACCACTGTAATCGGGCGATCTTCTACCTTCAGATGCAACAGGAATTTCTCGAGATCGTCATTCCGTTCGCGAGATATGGGAGTTTGAAGTTAAGGAATGGTTGAGAAACCATCAAAATTTTCGCTGGTCTGATACTCGAAACCAATAACTGGAATGGCCTAGGGGAAAAGTACACATACCACTGTAATCGGGCGATCTTCTACCTTCAGATGCAACAGGAATTTCTCGAGTTCGTCAATCCGTTCGCGAGATATGGGAGTTTGAAGTTAAGGAATGGTTGAGAAACCATCAAAATTTTCGCTGGTCTGATACTCGAAACCAATAACTGGAATGGCCTAGGGGAAAAGTACACATACCACTGTAATCGGGCGATCTTCTACCTTCAGATGCAACAGGAATTTCTCGAGATCGTCATTCCGTTCGCGAGATATGGGAGTTTGAAGTTAAGGAATGGTTGAGAAACCATCGAAATTTTCGCAAATCTGATACTCTGAAACCAATAACTACTATTACCTAGGGCAAAAATACACATACCGTTGTAAATGGGCGAGTTTCTGCTTTCAGGTGCAGCAGGAATTTCTCGAGTTCGTCATTCCGTTCGCGAGATATGGGAGTTTGAAGTTAAGGAATGGTTGAGAAGCCATCAAAATTTTCGCAAGTCTGATACTCGAAACCAATAACTACTATGGCCTAGGGCAAAAATACACATACCATTGTAATCGGGCGAGATTATGCTTTCAGGTGCAGCAGGAATTTCTCGAGTTCGTCATTCCGTTCGCGAGATATGGGAGTTTGAAGTTAAGGAATGGTTGAGAAGCCATCAAAATTTTCGCAAGTCTGATACTCGAAACCAATAACTACTATTGCCTGGGGCAAAAATACACATACCGTTGTAATCGGGCGAGTTTCTGCTTTCAGATGCAGTAGGAATTTCTCGAGTTCGACAATCCGTTCGCGAGATATGGGAGTTTGAAGTTAAAGAATGGTTGAGAATCCATCAAAATTTTCGCAAATCTGATACTCGAAACCAATAACTGGAATGGCCTAGGGGAAAAGTACACATACCACTGTAATCGGGCGAGTTTCTGCTTTCAGATGCAGTAGGAATTTCTCGAGTTCGTCAATCCGTTCGCGAGATATGGGAGTTTGAAGTTAAGGAATGGTTGAGAAACCATAAAAATTTTCGCAAATCTGATGCTAGAAACGAATAACTGGAATGACCTAGGGAAAAAGTACACATTCCACTATAATCGGGCGAGTTTCTGCTTTCAGATGCAACTGGAATTTCTCCAGTTCGTCAATCCGTTCACGAGATATGGGAGTTTGAAGTTAAGGAATGGTTGAGAAACCATCAAAATTTTCGCTGGTCTGATACTCGAAACCAATAACTGGAATGGCCTAGGGGAAAAGTACACACCCCATTGTAATCGGGCGAGTTTCTACTTTCAGATGCAACAGGAATTTCTCGAGTTCGTCGATCCGTTCGCGAGATATGGGAGTTTGAAGTTAAGGAATGGTTGAGAAACCATCCAAATTTTCGCAAGTCTGATACTCGAAACCAATAACTACTATTGCCTAGGGCAAAAATACACATACCGTTGTAATCGATCGAGCTTCTGCTTTCAGATGCAACAGGAATTTCTCGAGTTCGTCAATCCGTTCGCGAGATATGGGAGTTTGAAGTTAAGGAATGGTTGAGAAACCATCAAAATTTTCGCAAGTCTGATACTCGAAACCAATAACTACTATCGCCTAGGGCAAAAATACACATACCGTGTAATCGGGCGAGTTTCTACTTTCAGATGCAACAGGAATTTCTCGAGTTCGTCAATCCGTTCGCGAGATATGGGAGTTTGAAGTTAAGGAATGGTTGAGAAACCAATCAAAATTTTCGCAAGTCTGATTCTCGAAACCAATAACTACTATGGCCTAGGGCAAAAATACACATACCATTGTAATCGGGCGAGATTATGCTTTTAGATGCAACTGGAATTTCTCGAGTTGGTAATCCGTTCGCGAGATATGGGAGTTTGAAGTTAAGGAATGGTTGAGAAACCATCAAAATTTTCGCTGGTCTGATACTCGAAACCAATAACTGGAATGGCCTAGGGGAAAAGTTCATATACCACAGTAATCGTGCGATCTTCTACCTTCAGATGCAACATGAATTTCTCGAGTTTGTCAATCCGTTCGCGAGATATGGGATTTTGAAGTTAAGGAATGGTTGAGAAACCATCAAAATTTTCGCAGGTCTGATACTCGAAACCAATAACTGGAATGGCCTAGGGGAAAAGTTCACATACCACTGTAATCGGGCGAGTTTCTGCTTTCAGATGCAGTAGGAATTTCTCGAGTTTGTCATTCCGTTCGCGAAATATGGGAGTTTGAAGTTAAGGAACGGTTGAGAAACTATCAAAATTTTAGTAAGTCTGATACTCGAAACCAATAACTACTAATGCCTAGGGCAAAAATACACATACCGTTGTAATCGGGCGAGTTTCTGCTTTCAGATGCAGTAGGAATTTCTCGAGTTCGACAATCCGATCGCGAGATATGGGAGTTTGAAGTTAAGGAATGGTTGAGAAACCATCAAAATTTTCGCTGGTCTGATACTCGAAACCAATAACTGGAATGGCCTAGGGGAAAAGTACACATACCACTGTAATCGGGCGATCTTCTACCTTCAGATGCAACAGGAATTTCTCGAGATCGTCATTCCGTTCGCGAGATATGGGAGTTTGAAGTTAAGGAATGGTTGAGAAACCATCGAAATTTTCGCAAATCTGATACTCTGAAACCAATAACTACTATTACCTAGGGCAAAAATACACATACCGTTGTAAATGGGCGAGTTTCTGCTTTCAGGTGCAGCAGGAATTTCTCGAGTTCGTCGTTCCGTTCGCGAGATATGGGAGTTTGAAGTTAAGGAATGGTTGAGAAGCCATCAAAATTTTCGCAAGTCTGATTCTCGAAACCAATAACTACTATGGCCTAGGGCAAAAATACACATACCATTGTAATCGGGCGAGATTATGCTTTTAGATGCAACGGGAATTTCTCGAGTTGGTAATCCGTTCGCGAGATATGGGAGTTTGAAGTTGAGGAATGGTTGAGAAACCATCAAAATTTTCGCAAGTCTGATACTCGAAACCAATAACTACAAATGCCTAGGGCAAAAATACACATTACGATGTAATCGGGCGATCTTCTACTTTCAGATGCAACTGGAATTTCTCGAGTTCGTCAATCCGTTCGCGAGATATGGGAGTTTGAAGTTAAGGAATGGTTGAGAAGCCATCAAAATTTTCGCAAGTCTGATACTCGAAACCAATAACTACTATGGCCTAGGGCAAAAATACACATACCATTGTAATCGGGCGAGATTATGCTTTTAGATGCAACTGGAATTTCTCGAGTTGGTAATCCGTTCGCGAGATATGGGAGTTTGAAGTTAAGGTACGGATGAGAAACTATCAAAATTTTAGTAAGTCTGATACTCGAAACCAATAACTACTAATGCCTAGGGCAAAAATACACACACCGTTGTAATCGGTCGAGTTTCTACTTTCAGATGCAACAGGAATTTCTCGAGTTCGTCAATCCGTTCGCGAGATATGGGAGTTTGAAGTTAAGGGATGGTTGAGAAGCCATCAAAATTTTCGCAAGTCTGATACTCGAAACCAATAACTACTATGGCCTAGGGGAAAAGTACACATACCGTTGTAATCGGGCGAGTTTCTACTTTCAGATACAACAGGAATTTCTCGAGTTCGTCAATCCGTTCGCGAGATATGGGAGTTTGAAGTTAAGGAATGGTTGAGAAGCCATCAAAATTTTCGCAAGTCTGATTCTCGAAACCAATAACTACTATGGCCTAGGGCAAAAATACACATACCATTGTAATCGGGCGAGATTATGCTTTTAGATGCAACTGGAATTTCTCGAGTGCGTCAATCCGTTCGCGAGATATGGGAGTTTGAAGTTAAGGTACGGTTGAGAAACTATCAAAATTTTAGTAAGTCTGATACTCGAAACCAATAACTACTAATGCCTAGGGCAAAAATACACACACCGTTGTAATCGGTCGAGTTTCTACTTTCAGATGCAACAGGAATTTCTGGAGTTCGTCAATCCGTTCGCGAGATATGGGAGTTTGAAGTTAAGGCATGGTTGAGAAGCCATCAAAATTTTCGCAAGTCTGATACTCGAAACCAATAACTACTATTACCTAGTGCAAAAATACACATACCGTTGTAAATGGGCGAGTTTCTGCTTTCAGATGCAGCAGGAATTTCTCGAGTTCGACATTCCGTTCGCGAGATATGGGAGTTTGAAGTTAAGGAATGGTTGAGAAGCCTTCAAAATTTTCGCAAGTCTGATTCTCGAAACCAATAACTACTATGGCCTAGGGCAAAAATACACATACCATTGTAATCGGGCGAGATTATGCTTTTAGATGCAACTGGAATTTCTCGAGTTGGTAATCCGTTCGCGAGATATGGGAGTTTGTAGTTAAGGAATGGTTGAGAAACCATCAAAATTTTCGCAATTCTGATACTCGAAACCAATAACTACTATTGCCTAGGGCAAAAATACACATACCGTTGTAATCGGGCGAGTTTCTGCTTTCAGATGCAGTAGGAATTTCTCGAGTTCGACAATCCGTTCGCGAGATATGGGAGTTTGAAGTTAGGGAATGGTTGAGAAACCATCAAAATTTTCGCTGGTCTGATACTCGAAACCAATAACTGGAATGGCCTAGGGGAAAAGTACACATACCACAGTAATCGGGCGATCTTCTACCTTCAGATGCAACATGAATTTCTCGAGTTTGTCAATCCGTTCGCGAGATATGGGATTTTGAAGTTAAGGAATGGTTGAGAAACCATCAAAATTTTCGCAGGTCTGATACACGAAACCAATAACTGGAATGGCCTAGGGGAAAAGTACACATACCACTGTAATCGGGCGAGTTTCTGCTTTCAGATGCAGTAGGAATTTCTCGAGTTTGTCAATCCGTTCGCGAGATATGGGAGTTTGAAGTTAAGGAACGGTTGAGAAACTATCAAAATTTTAGTAAGTCTGATACTCGAAACAAATAACTGGAATGGCCTAGGGGAAAAGTACACATACCACTGTAATCGGGCGATCTTCTACCTTCAGATGCAACAGGAATTTCTCGAGTTCGTCATTCCGTTCGCGAGATATGGGAGTTTGAAGTTAAGGAGTGGTTGAGAAACGATCAAAATTTTCGCAAATCTGATACTCGAAACCAATAACTGCTATTACCTAGGGCAAAAATACACATACCGTTGTAAATGGGCGAGTTTCTGCTTTCAGATGCAGCAGGAATTTCTCGAGTTCGTCATTCCGTTCGAGAGATATGGGAGTTTGAAGTTAAGGAATGGTTGAGAAACCATCAAAATTTTCGCAAGTCTGATACTCGAAACCAATAACTACTATTGCCTAGGGCAGAAATACACATACCGTTGTAATCGGGCGAGTTTCTACTTTCAGATGCAATAGGAATTTCTCGATTTCGTCAATCCGTTCGCGAGATATGGGAGTTTGAAGTTAAGGAATGGTTGAGAAGCCATCAAAATTTTCGCAAGTCTTTTTCTCGAAACCAATAACTACTATGGCCTAGGGCAAAAATACACATACCATTGTAATCGGGCGAGATTATGCTTTTAGATGCAACGGGAATTTCTCGAGTTGGTAATCCGTTCGCGAGATATGGGAGTTTGAAGTTAAGGAATTGTTGAGAAACCATCATAATTTTCGCAAGTCTGATACTCGAAACCAATAACTGCTATGGCCTAGGGCAAAAATACACATACCATTGTAATCGGGCGAGATTATGCTTTTAGAAGCAACTGGAATTTCTCGAGTTGGTAATCCGTTCGCGAGATATGGGAGTTTGAAGTTAAGGAATGGTTGAGAAACCATCAAAATTTTCGCAAGTCTGATACTCGAAACCAATAACTACTTTTGCCTAGGGCAAAAATACACATACCGTTGTAATCGATCGAGCTTCTGATTTCAGATGCAACAGGAATTTCTCGAGTGCGTCAATCCGTTCGCGAGATATGGGAGTTTGAAGTTAAGGAACGGTTGAGAAACTATCAAAATTTTAGTAAGTCTGATACTCGAAGCCAATAACTGCTATGGCCTAGGGCAAAAATACACATACCATTGTAATCGGGCGAGATTATGCTTTTAGATGCAACTGGAATTTCTCGAGTTGGTAATCCGTTCGCGAGATATGGGAGTTTAAAGTTAGGGAATGGTTGAGAAACCATCAAAATTTTCGCAAGTCTGATACTCGAAACCAATAACTACTATTGCCTAGGGCAAAAATACACATACCGTTGTAATCGATCGATCTTCTGATTTCAGATGCAACAGGAATTTCTCGAGTGCGTCAATCCGTTCGCGAGATATGGGAGTTTGAAGTTAAGGAATGGTTGAGAAGCCATCAAAATTTTCGCAAGTCTGATACTCGAAACCAATAACTGCCATGGCCTAGGGCAAAATTACACATACTATTGTAATCGGGCGAGATTATGCTTTTAGATGCAACTGGAATTTCTCGTGTTGGTAATCCGTTCGCGAGATATGGGAGTTTGTAGTTAAGGAATGGTTGAGAAACCATCAAAATTTTCGCAAGTCTGATACTCGAAACCAATAACTACTATTGCCTAGGGCAAAAATACACATACCGTTGTAATCGGGCGAGTTTCTGCTTTCAGATGCAGTAGGAATTTCTCGAGTTCGTCAATCCGTTCGCGAGATATGGGAGTTTGAAATTAAGGAATGGTTGAGAAACCATCAAAATTTTCGCAAGTCTGATACTCTAAACCAATAACTGCTATGGCCTAGGGGAAAAGTACACATACCATTGTAATCGGGCGAGATTCTGCTTTCAGATGCTACAGGAATTTCTCGAGTTCGTCAATCCGTTCGCGAGATATGGGAGTTTGAAGTTACGGAATGGTTGAGAAACCATCAAAATTTTCGCAAGTCTGATACTCGAAACCAATAACTACTATTGCCTAGGGCAAAAATACACATACCGTTGTAATCGATCGAGCTTCTGCTTTCAGATGCAACAGGAACTTCTCGAGTTCGTCAATCCGTTCGCGAGATATGGGAGTTTGAATTTAAGGAATGGTTGAGAAACTATCAAAATTTTAGTAAGTCTGATACTCGAAACCAATAACTACAATGGCCTAGGGCAAAAATACACGTACGATTGTAATCGGGCGAGATTATGCTTTTAGATGCAACTGGAATTTCTCGAGTTGGTAATCCGTTCGCGAGATATGGGAGTTTGAAGTTAAGGAATGGTTGAGAAACCATCAAAATTTTCGCAAGTCTGATTCTCGAAACCAATATCTACTATTGCCTAGGGCAAAAATACACATACCGTTGTAATCGGGCGAGTTTCTGCTTTCAGATGCAGTAGGAATTTCTCGAGTTCGACAATCCGTTCGCGAGATAAGGGAGTTTGAAGTTAAGGAATGGTTGAGAAACCATCAAAATTTTCGCTGGTCTGATACTCGAAACCAATAGCTGGAATGGCCTAGGGGAAAAGTACACATACCACTGTAATCGGGCGATCTTCTACCTTCAGATGCAACAGGAATTTCTCGAGTTGGTCAATCCGTTCGCGAGATATGGGAGTTTGAAGTTAAGGAATGGTTGAGAAACCATCAAAATTTTCGCAAATCTGATACTCGAAACCAATAACTGGAATGGCCTAGGGGAAAAGTACACATACCACTGTAATCGGGCGAGTTTCTGCTTTCAGATGCAGTAGGAATTTCTCGAGTTCGTCAATCCGTTCGCGAGATATGGGAGTTTGAAGTTAAGGAATGGTTGAGAAACCATCAAAATTTTCGCAAGTCTGATACTCGAAACCAATAACAACTATTGCCTTGGGCAAAAATACACATACCGTTGTAATCGGGCGAGCTTCTACTTTCAGATGCAGCAGGAATTTCTCGAGTTCGTCAATGCGTTCGCGAGATATGGGAGTTTGAAGTTAAGGAATGGTTGAGAAACCATCAAAATTTTCGCAAGTCTGACACTCGAAACCAATAACTACTATCGCCTAGGGCAAAAATACACATACCGTTGTAATCGGGCGAGTTTCTACTTTCAGATGCAACAGGAAATTCTCGAGTTGGTAATCCGTTCGCGAGATATGGGAGTTTGAAGTTAAGGAATGGTGGAGAAACCATCAAAATTTTCGCAAGTCTGATACTCGAAACCAATAACTACTAATGCCTAGGGCAAAAATACACACACCGTTGTAATCGGGCGAGTGTCTACTTTCAGATGCAACAGGAATTTCTCGAGTTCGTCAATCCGTTCGCGAGATATGGGAGTTTGAAGTTAAGGAATGGTTGAGAAACCATCAAAATTTTCGCAAGTCTGATACTCGAAACCAATAACAACTATTGCCTTGGGCAAAAATACACATACCGTTGTAATCGGGCGAGCTTCTACTTTCAGATGCAGCAGGAATTTCTCGAGTTTGTAATCCGTTCGCGAGATATGGGAGTTTGAAGTTAAGGAATGGTTGAGAAGCCATCAAAATTTTCGCAAGTCTGATTCTCGTAACCAATAACTACTATGGCCTAGGGCAAAAATACACATACCATTGTAATCGGGCGAGATTATGCTTTTAGATGCAACTGGAATTTCTCCAGTTCGTCAATCCGTTCGCGAGATATGGGAGTTTGAATTTAAGGAATGGTTGAGAAACTATCAAAATTTTAGTAAGTCTGATACTCGAAACCAATAACTACTATTGCCTAGGGCAAAAATACATATACCGTTGTAATCGGGCGAGTTTCTGCTTTCAGATGCAGTAGGAATTTCTCGAGTTCGACAATCCGTTCGCGAGATGTGGGAGTTTGAAGTTAAGGAATGGTTGAGAAACCATCATAATTTTCGCAAATCTGATACTCGAAACCAATAACTGGAATGGCCTAGGGGAAAAGTACACATACCACTGTAATCGGGCGAGCTTCTGCTTTCAGATGCAGTAGGAATTTCTCGAGTTCGTCAATCCGTTCGCGAGATATGGGAGTTTGAATTTAAGGAATGGTTGAGAAACTATCAAAATTTTAGTAAGTCTGATACTCGAAACCAATAACTACAATGGCCTAGGGCAAAAATACACGTACGATTGTAATCGGGCGAGATTATGCTTTTAGATGCAACTGGAATTTCTCGAGTTGGTAATCCGTTCGCGAGATATGGGTGTTTGTAGTTAAGGTATGGTTGAGAAACCATCAAAATTTTCGCAAGTCTGATACTCGAAACCAATAACTACTAATGCCTGGGGCAAAAATACACATACCGTTGTAATCGATCGAGCTTCTGCTTTCAGATGCAACAGGAATTTCTCGAGTTGGTAATCCGTTCGCGAGATATGGGAGTTTGTAGTTAAGGAATGGTTTAGAAACCATCAAAATTTTCGCTGGTCTGATACTCGAAACCAATAACTGGAATGGCCTAGGGAAAAAGTACACATACCACTGTAATCGGGCGAGTTTCTGCTTTCAGATGCAACTGGAATTTCTCCAGTTCGTCAATCCGTTCGCGAGATATGGGAGTTTGAATTTAAGGAATGGTTGAGAAACTGTCAAAATTTTAGTAAGTCTGATACTCGAAACCAATAACTACAATGGCCTAGGAGAAAAATACACATACCATTGTAATCGGGCGAGATTATGCTTTTAGATGCAACTGGAATTTCTCGAGTTGGTAATCCGTTCGCGAGATATGGGAGTTTGTAGTTAAGGAATGGTTGAGAAACCATCAAAATTTTCGCAACTCAGATACTCGAAACCAATAACTACTATTGCCTAGGGCAAAAATACACATACCGTTGTAATTGGGCGAGTTTCTGCTTTCAGATGCAGCAGGAATTTCTCGAGTTCGTCAATCCGTTCGCGAGATATGGGAGTTTGAAGTTAAGGAATGGTTGAGAAACCATCAAAATTTTCGCAAGTCTGATACTCGAAACCAATAACTACTAATGCCTGGGGCAAAAATACACATACCGTTGTAATCGATCGAGCTTCTGCTTTCAGATGCAACAGGAATTTCTCGAGTTGGTAATCCGTTCGCGAGATATGGGAGTTTGTAGTTAAGGAATGGTTTAGAAACCATCAAAATTTTCGCTGGTCTGATACTCGAAACCAATAACTGGAATGGCCTAGGGAAAAAGTACACATACCACTGTAACCGGGCGAGTTTCTGCTTTCAGATGCAACTGGAATTTCTCCAGTTCGTCAATCCGTTCGCGAGATATGGGAGTTTGAATTTAAGGAATGGTTGAGAAACTGTCAAAATTTTAGTAAGTCTGATACTCGAAACCAATAACTACAATGGCCTAGGAGAAAAATACACATACCATTGTAATCGGGCGAGATTATGCTTTTAGATGCAACTGGAATTTCTCGAGTTGGTAATCCGTTCGCGAGATATGGGAGTTTGTAGTTAAGGAATGGTTGAGAAACCATCAAAATTTTCGCAACTCAGATACTCGAAACCAATAACTACTATTGCCTAGGGCAAAAATACACATACCGTTGTAATTGGGCGAGTTTCTGCTTTCAGATGCAGCAGGAATTTCTCGAGTTCGTCAATCCGTTCATGAGATATGGGAGTTTGAAGTTAAGGAATGGTTGAGAAACCATCAAAATTTTCGCAAGTCTGATACTCGAAACCAATAACTACTATTGCCTAGGGCAAAAATACACATACCGTTGTAATCGATCGAGCTTCTGCTTTCAGATGCAACAGGAACTTCTCGAGTTCGTCAATCCGTTCGCGAGATATGGGAGTTTGAAGTTAGGGAATGGTTGAGAAACTATCAAAATTTTAATAAGTCTGATACTCGAAACCAATAACTACAATGGCCTAGGGGAAAAGTACACACCCCATTGTAATCGGGCGACTTTCTACTTTCAGATGCAACAGGAATTTCTCGAGTTCGTCGATCCGTTCGCGAGATATGGGAGTTTGAAGTTAAAGAATGGTTGAGAAACCATCAAAATTTTCGCATGTCTAATACTCGAAACCAATAACTACTATGGCCTAGGGCAAAAATACACATGCCATTGTAATCGGGCGAGTTTCTACTATCAGATGCAACAGGAATTTCTCGAGTTCCTCAATCCGTTCGCGAGATATGGGAGTTTGAAGTTAAGGAATGGTTGAGAAACCAATATTTTCGCTGGTCTGATACTCGAAACCAATAACTGGAATGGCCTAGGGGAAAAGTACACATACCATTGTAATCGGGCGAGATTCTGCTTTCAGATGCTACAGGAATTTCTCGAGTTCGTCAATCCGTTCGCGAGATATGGGAGTTTGAAGTTACGGAATGGTTGAGAAACCATCAAAATTTTCGCAAGTCTGATACTCGAAACCAATAACTACTATTGCCTAGGGCAAAAATACACATACCGTTGTAATCGATCGAGCTTCTGCTTTCAGATGCAACAGGAACTTCTCGAGTTCGTCAATCCGTTCGCGAGATATGGGAGTTTGAATTTAAGGAATGGTTGAGAAACTATCAAAATTTTAGTAAGTCTGATACTCGAAACCAATAACTACAATGGCCTAGGGCAAAAATACACGTACGATTGTAATCGGGCGAGATTATGCTTTTAGATGCAACTGGAATTTCTCGAGTTGGTAATCCGTTCGCGAGATATGGGTGTTTGTAGTTAAGGTATGGTTGAGAAACCATCAAAATTTTCGCAAGTCTGATACTCGAAACCAATAACTACTAATGCCTGGGGCAAAAATACACATACCGTTGTAATCGATCGAGCTTCTGCTTTCAGATGCAACAGGAATTTCTCGAGTTGGTAATCCGTTCGCGAGATATGGGAGTTTGTAGTTAAGGAATGGTTTAGAAACCATCAAAATTTTCGCTGGTCTGATACTCGAAACCAATAACTGGAATGGCCTAGGGAAAAAGTACACATACCACTGTAATCGGGCGAGTTTCTGCTTTCAGATGCAACTGGAATTTCTCCAGTTCGTCAATCCGTTCGCGAGATATGGGAGTTTGAATTTAAGGAATGGTTGAGAAACTGTCAAAATTTTAGTAAGTCTGATACTCGAAACCAATAACTACAATGGCCTAGGAGAAAAATACACATACCATTGTAATCGGGCGAGATTATGCTTTTAGATGCAACTGGAATTTCTCGAGTTGGTAATCCGTTCGCGAGATATGGGAGTTTGTAGTTAAGGAATGGTTGAGAAACCATCAAAATTTTCGCAACTCAGATACTCGAAACCAATAACTACTATTGCCTAGGGCAAAAATACACATACCGTTGTAATTGGGCGAGTTTCTGCTTTCAGATGCAGCAGGAATTTCTCGAGTTCGTCAATCCGTTCGCGAGATATGGGAGTTTGAAGTTAAGGAATGGTTGAGAAACCATCAAAATTTTCGCAAGTCTGATACTCGAAACCAATAACTACTAATGCCTGGGGCAAAAATACACATACCGTTGTAATCGATCGAGCTTCTGCTTTCAGATGCAACAGGAATTTCTCGAGTTGGTAATCCGTTCGCGAGATATGGGAGTTTGTAGTTAAGGAATGGTTTAGAAACCATCAAAATTTTCGCTGGTCTGATACTCGAAACCAATAACTGGAATGGCCTAGGGAAAAAGTACACATACCACTGTAACCGGGCGAGTTTCTGCTTTCAGATGCAACTGGAATTTCTCCAGTTCGTCAATCCGTTCGCGAGATATGGGAGTTTGAATTTAAGGAATGGTTGAGAAACTGTCAAAATTTTAGTAAGTCTGATACTCGAAACCAATAACTACAATGGCCTAGGAGAAAAATACACATACCATTGTAATCGGGCGAGATTATGCTTTTAGATGCAACTGGAATTTCTCGAGTTGGTAATCCGTTCGCGAGATATGGGAGTTTGTAGTTAAGGAATGGTTGAGAAACCATCAAAATTTTCGCAACTCAGATACTCGAAACCAATAACTACTATTGCCTAGGGCAAAAATACACATACCGTTGTAATTGGGCGAGTTTCTGCTTTCAGATGCAGCAGGAATTTCTCGAGTTCGTCAATCCGTTCATGAGATATGGGAGTTTGAAGTTAAGGAATGGTTGAGAAACCATCAAAATTTTCGCAAGTCTGATACTCGAAACCAATAACTACTATTGCCTAGGGCAAAAATACACATACCGTTGTAATCGATCGAGCTTCTGCTTTCAGATGCAACAGGAACTTCTCGAGTTCGTCAATCCGTTCGCGAGATATGGGAGTTTGAAGTTAGGGAATGGTTGAGAAACTATCAAAATTTTAATAAGTCTGATACTCGAAACCAATAACTACAATGGCCTAGGGGAAAAGTACACACCCCATTGTAATCGGGCGACTTTCTACTTTCAGATGCAACAGGAATTTCTCGAGTTCGTCGATCCGTTCGCGAGATATGGGAGTTTGAAGTTAAAGAATGGTTGAGAAACCATCAAAATTTTCGCATGTCTAATACTCGAAACCAATAACTACTATGGCCTAGGGCAAAAATACACATGCCATTGTAATCGGGCGAGTTTCTACTATCAGATGCAACAGGAATTTCTCGAGTTCCTCAATCCGTTCGCGAGATATGGGAGTTTGAAGTTAAGGAATGGTTGAGAAACCAATATTTTCGCTGGTCTGATACTCGAAACCAATAACTGGAATGGCCTAGGGGAAAAGTACACATACCATTGTAATCGGGCGAGATTCTGCTTTCAGATGCTACAGGAATTTCTCGAGTTCGTCAATCCGTTCGCGAGATATGGGAGTTTGAAGTTACGGAATGGTTGAGAAACCATCAAAATTTTCGCAAGTCTGATACTCGAAACCAATAACTACTATTGGCTAGGGCAAAAATACACATACCGTTGTAATTGGGCGAGTTTCTGCTTTCAGATGCAGCAGGAATTTCTCGAGTTCGTCAATCCGTTCGCGAGATATGGGAGTTTGAATTTAAGGAATGGTTGAGAAACTATCAAAATTTTTGTAAGTCTGATACTCGAAACCAATAACTACAATGGCCTAGGGGAAAAATACACATAGCGTTGTAATCGGGAGAGCTTCTACTTTCAGACGCAACAGGAATTTCTCGAGTTCGACAATCCGTTCGCGAGATATGGGAGTTTGAAGTTAAGGAATGGTTGAGAAGCCATCAAAATTTTCGCAAGTCTGATACTCCAAACCAATAACTACTATTGCCTAGGGCAAAAATAAACAGACCGATGTAATTGGGCGAGTTTCTGCTTTCAGATGCAGCAGGAATTTCTCGAGTTCGTCAATCCGTTCGCGAGATATGGGAGTTTGAATTTAAGGAATGGTTGAGAAACTATCAAAATTTTAGTAAGTCTGATACTCGAAACCAATAACTACAATGGCCTAGGGCAAAAATACACGTACCATTGTAATCGGGCGAGATTATGCTTTTAGATGCAACTGGAATTTCTCGAGTTGGTAATCCGTTCGCGAGATATGGGAGTTTGCAGTTAAGGTATGGTTGAGAAACCATCAAAATTTTCGCAAGTCTGATACTCGAAACCAATAACTACTAATGCCTGGGGCAAAAATACACATACCGTTGTAATCGATCGAGCTTCTGCTTTCAGATGCAACAGGAATTTCTCGAGTTGGTAATCCGTTCGCGAGATATGGGAGCTTGTAGTTAAGGAATGGTTTAGAAACCATCAAAATTTTCGCTGGTCTGATACTCGAAACCAATAACTGGAATGGCCTAGGGAAAAAGTACACATACCAGTGTAATCGGGCGAGTTTCTGCTTTCAGATGCAACTGGAATTTCTCCAGTTCGTCAATCCGTTCGCGAGATATGGGAGTTTGAATTTAAGGAATGGTTGAGAAACTATCAAAATTTTAGTAAGTCTGATACTCGAAACCAATAGCTACAATGGCCTAGGAGAAAAATACACATACCATTGTAATCGGGCGAGATTATGCTTTTAGATGCAACTGGAATTTCTCGAGTTGGTAATCCGTTCCCGAGATATGGGAGTTTGTAGTTAAGGAATGGTTGAGAAACCATCAAAATTTTCGCAAGTCAGATACTCGAAACCAATAACTACTATTGCCTAGGGCAAAAATACACATACCGTTGTAATTGGGCGAGCTTCTGCTTTCAGATGCAGCAGGAATTTCTCGAGTTCGTCAATCCGTTCGCGAGATATGGGAGTTTGAAGTTAAGGAATGGTTGAGAAACCATCAAAATTTTCGCAAGTCTGATACTCGAAACCAATAACTACTATTGCCTAGGGCAAAAATACACATACCGTTGTAATCGATCGAGCTTCTGCTTTCAGGTGCAACAGGAACTTCTCGAGTTCGTCAATCCGTTCGCGAGATATGGCAGTTTGAAGTTAGGGAATGGTTGAGAAACTATCAAAATTTTAATAAGTCTGATACTCGAAACCAATAACTACAATGGCCTAGGGGAAAAGTACACACCCCATTGTAATCGGGCGACTTTCTACTTTCAGATGCAACAGGGATTTCTCGAGTTCGTCGATCCGTTCGCGAGATATGGGAGTTTGAAGTTAAAGAATGGTTGAGAAACCATCAAAATTTTCGCATGTCTAATACTCGAAACCAATAACTACTATGGCCTAGGGCAAAAATACACATGCCATTGTAACCGGGCGAGTTTCTACTATCAGATGCAACAGGAATTTCTCGAGTTCCTCAATCCGTTCGCGAGATATGGGAGCTTGAAGTTAAGGAGTGGTTGGGAAACCATCAAAATTTTTGGAATCTGATACTCGAAACCATTGACTACTATTGTCTAGGACAAAAATACACATGCCGTTGTAATCGGGCGAGCTTCTACCTTCAGATGTAGCAGGAATTTCTCGAGTTCGTCAATCCGTTCGCGAGATATGGGAGTTTGAAGTTAAGGAATGGTTGAGAAACCAATATTTTCGCTGGTCTGATACTCGAAACCAATAACTGGAATGGCCTAGGGGAAAAGTACACATACCATTGTAATCGGGCGAGATTCTGCTTTCAGATGCAACAGGAATTTCTCGAGTTCGTCAATCCGTTCGCGAGATATGGGAGTTTGAAGTTACGGAATGGTTGAGAAACCATCAAAATTTTCGCAAGTCTGATACTCGAAACCAATAACTTCTATTGCCTAGGGCAAAAAATTTACCGTTGTATTCGGGCGAGTTTCTACTTTCAGATGCAACAGGAATTTCTCGAGTTCGTCATTCCGTTCGCGAGATATGGGAGTTTGAATTCAAGGAGTGGTTGAGAAACCGTCAAAATTTTCGCAAGTCTGATACTCGAAACCAATAACTACAATTGCCTAGGGCAAAAATACACATACCGTTGTAATCGGGCGTGTTTCTGCTTTCAGATGCAACAGGAATTTCTGGAGTTCGTCAATCCGTTCGCGAGATATGGGAGATTGAAGTTAAGGAATGGTTGAGAAACCATCAAAATTTTCGCAAGTCTGATACTCGAAACCAATAACTGCTATGGCCTAGGGCAAAAATACGCATACCATTGTAATCGGGCGAGATTATGCTTTTAGATGCAACTGGAATTTCTCGAGTTGGTAATCCGTTCGCGAGATATGGGAGTTTGAAGTTAAGGAATGGTTGAGAAATCATCAAAATTTTCGCAAGTCTGATACTCGAAACCAATAACTACTATTGCCTTGGGCAAAAATACACATACCGATGTAATCGGGCGAGCTTCTACTTTCAGATGGAGCAGGAATTTCTCGAGTTCGTCAATGCGTTCGAGAGATATAGGAGTTTGAAGTTAAGGAATGGTTGAGAAGCCATCAAAATTTTCGCAAGTCTGATACTCGAAACGGATAAGTACTATTGCCGAGGGGAAAAATACACATACCGTTGTAATGGGGCGAGATTCCACTTTCAGATGCAACATGAATTTCAAGAGTTCGTCAATCCGTTCGCGAGATATGGGAGTTTGAAGTTAAGGAATGGTTGAGAAACCATCAAAATTTTCGCAAGTCTGATACTCGAAACCAATAACTGCTATGGCCTAGGGCAAAAATACACATACCATTGTAATCGGGCGAGATTATGCATTTAGATGCAACTGGAATTTCTCGAGTTGGTAATCCGTTCGCGAGATATGGGAGTTTGAAGTTAAGGAATGGTTGAGTAATCATCAAAATTTTCGCAAGTCTGATACTCGAAACCAATAACTACTATTGCCTAGGGCAAAAATACACATACCGTAGTAATTGGGCGAGTTTCTGCTTTCAGATGCAGCAGGAATTTCTCGAGTTCGTCAACCCGTTCGCGAGATATGGGAGTGTGAAGTTAAGGAATGGTTTAGAAACCATCAAAATTTTCGCTGGTCTGATACTCGAAACCAATAACTGGAATGGCCTAGGGGAAAAGTACACACCCCATTGTAATCGGGCGAGTTTCTACTTTCAGATGCAACAGGAATTTCTCGAGTTCGTCGATCCGTTCGCGAGATATGGGAGTTTGAAGTTAAGGAATGGTTGAGAAACCATCAAAATTTTCGCAAGTCTGATACTCGAAACCAATAACTACTATTGCCCAGGGCAAAAATACACATACCGTTGTAATCGATCGAGCTTCTGCTTTCAGATGCAACAGGAATTTCTCGAGTTCGTCAATCCGTTCGCGAGATATGGGAGTTTGAAGTTAAAGAATGGTTGAGACACTATCAAAATTTTAGTAAGTCTGATACTCGAAACCAATAACTACAATGGCCTAGGGGAAAAATACACATAGCGTTGCAATTGGGAGAGTTTCTACTTTCAGATGCAACAGGAATTTCTCGAGTTAGTCAATCCGTTCGCGAGATATGGGAGTTTGAAGTTAAGGAATGGTTGAGAAACCATCAAAATTTTCGCAAGTCTGTTACTCGAAACCAATAACTGCTATGGCCTAGGGCAAAAATACACATACCATTGTAATCGGGCGAGATTATGCTATTAGATGCAACTGGAATTTCTCGAGTTGGTAATCCGTTCGCGAGATATGGGAGTTTGAATTTAAGGAATGGTTGAGTAATCATCAAAATTTTCGCAAGTCTGATACTCGAAATTAATAACTACTATTGCCTAGGGCAAAAATACACATACCGTTGTAATCGATCGAGCTTCTGCTTTCAGATGCAACAGGAATTTCTCGAGTTCGTCAATCCGTTCGCGAGATATGGGAGTTTGAAGTTAAGGAATGGTTGAGACACTATCAAAATTTTAGTAAGTCTGATACTCGAAACCAATAACTACAATTGCCTAGGGCAAAAATACACACACCATTGTAATCGGACGAGTTTCTACTTTCAGATGCAACTGGAATTTCTCGAGTTCGTCAATCCGTTCGCGAGATATGGGAGTTTGAAGCTAAGGAATGGTTGAGAAACTATCAAAATTTTAGTAAGTCTGATACTCGAAACCAATAACTACTATTGCCTAGGGCAAAAATACACATACCGTTATATTCGGGCGAGTTTCTACTTTCAGATGCAACAGGAATTTCTCCAGTTCGTCATTCCGTCCGCGAGATATGGGAGTTTGAAGTTAAGTAATGGTTGAGAAACCCTCAAAATTTTCGCAAGTCTGATACTCGAAACGGATAAGTACTATTGCCGAGGGGAAAAATACACATACCGTTGTAATGGGGCGAGATTCCACTTTCAGATGCAACATGAATTTCAAGAGTTCGTCAATCCGTTCTCGAGATATGGGAGTTTGAAGTTAAGGAATGGTTGAGAAACCATCAAAATTTTCGCTGGTCTGATACTCGAAACCAATAACTGGAATGGCCTAGGGGAAAAGTACACACACCATTGTAATCGGGCAGGTTTCTACTTTCAGATGCAACACGAATTTCTCGAGTTCGTCAATCCGTTCGCGAGATATGGGAGTTTGAAGTTAAGGAATGGTTGAGAAGCCATCAAAATTTTCGCAAGTCTGCTACTCCAAACCAATTACTACTATTGCCTAGGGCAAAAATACAGATACCATTGTAATCGGGCGAGATTATGCTTTCAGATGCAACTGGAATTTCTCGAGATGGTAATCCGTTCGCGAGATATGGGAGTTTGTAGTTAAGGAATGGTTGAGAAATTATCAAAATTTTCGCAAGTCTGATACTCGAAACCAATAACTTCTATTGCCTAGGGCAAAAATACACATACCGTTATATTCGGGCGAGTTTCTACTTTCAGATGCAACAGGAATTTCTCGAGTTCGTCATTCCGTCCGCGAGATATGGGAGTTTGAAGTTAAGGAATGGTTGAGAAACTATCAAAATTTTAGTAAGTCTGATACTCGAAACCAATAACTACAATGGCCTAGGGGAAAAATACACATACCGTAGTAATTGAGCGAGTTTCTGCTATCAGATGCAGCAGGAATTTCACGAGTTCGTCAACCCGTTCGCGAGATATGGGACTTTGAAGTTAAGGAATGGTTTAGAAACCATCAAAATTTTCGCTGGTCTGATACTCGAAACCAATAACTGCTATGGCCTAGGGCAAAAATGCACATACCATTGTAATCGGGCGAGATTATGCTTTTAGATGCAACTGGAATTTCTCGAGTTGGTAATCCGTTCGCGAGATATGGGAGTTTGTAGTTAAGGAATGGTTGAGTGATCATCAAAATTTTCGCAAGTCTGATACTCGAAACCAATAACTACTATTGCCTAGGGCAAAAATACACATACCGTAGTAATTGGGCGAGTTTCTGCTTTCAGATGCAGCAGGAATTTCTCGAGTTCGTCAACCCGTTCGCGAGATATGGGAGTTTGAAGTTAAGGAATGGTTTAGAAACCATCAAAATTTTCGCTGGTCTGATACTCGAAACCAATAACTGGAATGACCTAGGGAAAAAGTACACACACCACTATAATCGGTCGAGTTTCTGCTTTCAGATGCAACTGGAATTTCTCCAGTTCGTCAATCCGTTCACGAGATATGGGAGTTTGAAGTTAAGGAATGGTTGAGAAACCATCAAAATATTCGCAAGTCTGATACTCGAAACCAATAACTGCTATGGCCTAGGGCAAAAATACACATACCATTGTAATCGGGCGAGATTATGCTTTTAGATGCAACTGGAATTTCACGAGTTGGTAATCCGTTCGCGAGATATGGGAGTTTGAAGTTAAGGAATGGTTGAGTAATCATCAAAATTTTCGCAAGTCTGATACTCGAAACCAATAACTACTATTGCCTAGGGCAAAAATACACATACCGTAGTAATTGGGCGAGTTTCTGCTTTCAGATGCAGCAGGAATTTCTCGAGTTCGTCAACCCGTTCGCGAGATATGGGAGTGTGAAGTTAAGGAATGGTTTAGAAACCATCAAAATTTTCGCTGGTCTGATACTCGAAACCAATAACTGGAATGGCCTAGGGGAAAAGTACACACCCCATTGTAATCGGGCGAGTTTCTACTTTCAGATGCAACAGGAATTTCTCGAGTTCGTCGATCCGTTCGCGAGATATGGGAGTTTGAAGTTAAGGAATGGTTGAGAAACCATCAAAATTTTCGCAAGTCAGATACTCGAAACCAATAACTACTATTGCCTAGGGCAAAAATACACATACCGTTGTAATCGATCGAGCTTCTGCTTTCAGATGCAACAGGAATTTCTCGAGTTCGTCAATCCGTTCGCGAGATATGGGAGTTTGAAGTTAAAGAATGGTTGAGACACTATCAAAATTTTAGTAAGTCTGATACTCGAAACCAATAACTACAATGGCCTAGGGGAAAAATACACATAGCGTTGCAATTGGGAGAGTTTCTACTTTCAGATGCAACAGGAATTTCTCGAGTTAGTCAATCCGTTCGCGAGATATGGGAGTTTGAAGTTAAGGAATGGTTGAGAAACCATCAAAATTTTCGCAAGTCTGTTACTCGAAACCAATAACTGCTATGGCCTAGGGCAAAAATACACATACCATTGTAATCGGGCGAGATTATGCTATTAGATGCAACTGGAATTTCTCGTGTTGGTAATCCGTTCGCGAGATATGGGAGTTTGAATTTAAGGAATGGTTGAGTAATCATCAAAATTTTCGCAAGTCTGATACTCGAAATTAATAACTACTATTGCCTAGGGCAAAAATACACATACCGTTGTAATCGATCGAGCTTCTGCTTTCAGATGCAACAGGAATTTCTCGAGTTCGTCAATCCGTTCGCGAGATATGGGAGTTTGAAGTTAAGGAATGGTTGAGACACTATCAAAATTTTAGTAAGTCTGATACTCGAAACCAATAACTACAATTGCCTAGGGCAAAAATACACACACCATTGTAATCGGACGAGTTTCTACTTTCAGATGCAACTGGAATTTCTCGAGTTCGTCAATCCGTTCGCGAGATATGGGAGTTTGAAGCTAAGGAATGGTTGAGAAACTATCAAAATTTTAGTAAGTCTGATACTCGAAACAAATAACTACTATTGCCTAGGGCAAAAATACACATACCGTTATATTCGGGCGAGTTTCTACTTTCAGATGCAACAGGAATTTCTCGAGTTCGTCATTCCGTCCGCGAGATATGGGAGTTTGAAGTTAAGTAATGGTTGAGAAACCCTCAAAATTTTCGCAAGTCTGATACTCGAAACGGATAAGTACTATTGCCGAGGGGAAAAATACACATACCGTTGTAATGGGGCGAGATTCCACTTTCAGATGCAACATGAATTTCAAGAGTTCGTCAATCCGTTCGCGAGATATGGGAGTTTGAAGTTAAGGAATGGTTGAGAAACCATCAAAATTTTCGCTGGTCTGATACTCGAAACCAATAACTGGAATGGCCTAGGGGAAAAGTACAGACACCATTGTAATCGGGCAGGTTTCCACTTTCAGATGCAACACGAATTTCTCGAGTTCGTCAATCCGTTCGCGAGATATGGGAGTTTGAAGTTAAGGAATGGTTGAGAAGCCATCAAAATTTTCGCAAGTCTGTTACTCCAAACCAATAACTACTATTGCCTAGGGCAAAAATACAGATACCATTGTAATCGGGCGAGATTATGCTTTCAGATGCAACTGGAATTTCTCGAGATGGTAATCCGTTCGCGAGATATGGGAGTTTGTAGTTAAGGAATGGTTGAGAAATTATCAAAATTTTCGCAAGTCTGATACTCGAAACCAATAACTTCTATTGCCTAGGGCAAAAATACACATACCGTTATATTCGGGCGAGTTTCTACTTTCAGATGCAACAGGAATTTCTCGAGTTCGTCATTCCGTCCGCGAGATATGGGAGTTTGAAGTTAAGGAATGGTTGAGAAACTATCAAAATTTTAGTAAGTCTGATACTCGAAACCAATAACTACAATGGCCTAGGGGAAAAATACACATACCGTAGTAATTGAGCGAGTTTCTGCTATCAGATGCAGCAGGAATTTCACGAGTTCGTCAACCCGTTCGCGAGATATGGGAGTTTGAAGTTAAGGAATGGTTTAGAAACCATCAAAATTTTCGCTGGTCTGATACTCGAAACCAATAACTGCTATGGCCTAGGGCAAAAATACACATACCATTGTAATCGGGCGAGATTATGCTTTTAGATGCAACTGGAATTTCTCGAGTTGGTAATCCGTTCGCGAGATATGGGAGTTTGTAGTTAAGGAATGGTTGAGTGATCATCAAAATTTTCGCAAGTCTGATACTCGAAACCAATAACTACTACTGCCTAGGGCAAAAATACACATACCGTAGTAATTGGGCGAGTTTCTGCTTTCAGATGCAGCAGGAATTTCTCGAGTTCGTCAACCCGTTCGCGAGATATGGGAGTTTGAAGTTATGGAATGGTTTAGAAACCATCAAAATTTTCGCTGGTCTGATACTCGAAACCAATAACTGGAATGACCTAGGGAAAAAGTACACACACCACTATAATCGGGCGCGTTTCTGCTTTCAGATGCAACTGGAATTTCTCCAGTTCGTCAATCCGTTCACGAGATATGGGAGTTTGAAGTTAAGGAATGGTTGAGAAACCATCAATATTTTCGCAAGTCTGATACTCGAAACCAATAACTACAATTGCCTAGGGCAAAAATACACATACCGTTGTAATCGGGCGAGTTTCTGGTTTCAGATGCAACAGGAATTTCTCGAGTTCGTCAATCCGTTCGCGAGATATGGGAGTTTGAAGTTAAAGAATGGTTGAGACACTATCAAAATTTTAGTAAGTCTGATACTCGAAACCAATAACTGCTATGGCCTAGGGCAAAAATACACATACCATTGTAATCGGGCGAGATTATGCTTTTAGATGCAACTGGAATTTCTCGAGTTGGTAATCCGTTCGCGAGATATGGGAGTTTGTAGTTAAGGAATGGTTGAGTAATCATCAAAATTTTCGCAAGTCTGATACTCGAAACCAATAACTACTATTGCCTAGGGCAAAAATACACATACCGTAGTAATTGGGCGAGTTTCTGCTTTCAGATGCAGCAGGAATTTCTCGAGTTCGTCAACCCGTTCGCGAGATATGGGAGTGTGAAGTTAAGGAATGGTTGAGAAACCCTCAAAATTTTCGCAAGTCTGATACTCGAAACGGATAAGTACTATTGCCGAGGGGAAAAATACACATACCGTTGTAATGGGGCGAGATTCCACTTTCAGATGCAACATGAATTTCAAGAGTTCGTCAATCCGTTCGCGAGATATGGGAGTTTGAAGTTAAGGAATGGTTGAGAAACCATCAAAATTTTCGCTGGTCTGATACTCGAAACCAATAACTGGAATGGCCTAGGGGAAAAGTACAGACACCATTGTAATCGGGCAGGTTTCTACTTTCAGATGCAACACGAATTTCTCGAGTTCGTCAATCCGTTCGCGAGATATGGGAGTTTGAAGTTAAGGAATGGTTGAGAAGCCATCAAAATTTTCGCAAGTCTGTTACTCCAAACCAATAACTACTATTGCCTAGGGCAAAAATACAGATACCATTGTAATCGGGCGAGATTATGCTTTCAGATGCAACTGGAATTTCTCGAGATGGTAATCCGTTCGCGAGATATGGGAGTTTGTAGTTAAGGAATGGTTGAGAAATTATCAAAATTTTCGCAAGTCTGATACTCGAAACCAATAACTTCTATTGCCTAGGGCAAAAATACACATACCGTTATATTCGGGCGAGTTTCTACTTTCAGATGCAACAGGAATTTCTCGAGTTCGTCATTCCGTCCGCGAGATATGGGAGTTTGAAGTTAAGGAATGGTTGAGAAACTATCAAAATTTTAGTAAGTCTGATACTCGAAACCAATAACTACAATGGCCTAGGGGAAAAAAACACATACCGTAGTAATTGAGCGAGTTTCTGCTATCAGATGCAGCAGGAATTTCACGAGTTCGTCAACCCGTTCGCGAGATATGGGAGTTTGAAGTTAAGGAATGGTTTAGAAACCATCAAAATTTTCGCTGGTCTGATACTCGAAACCAATAACTGCTATGGCCTAGGGCAAAAATACACATACCATTGTAATCGGGCGAGATTATGCTTTTAGATGCAACTGGAATTTCTCGAGTTGGTAATCCGTTCGCGAGATATGGGAGTTTGTAGTTAAGGAATGGTTGAGTGATCATCAAAATTTTCGCAAGTCTGATACTCGAAACCAATAACTACTACTGCCTAGGGCAAAAATACACATACCGTAGTAATTGGGCGAGTTTCTGCTTTCAGATGCAGCAGGAATTTCTCGAGTTCGTCAACCCGTTCGCGAGATATGGGAGTTTGAAGTTATGGAATGGTTTAGAAACCATCAAAATTTTCGCTGGTCTGATACTCGAAACCAATAACTGGAATGACCTAGGGAAAAAGTACACACACCACTATAATCGGGCGAGTTTCTGCTTTCAGATGCAACTGGAATTTCTCCAGTTCGTCAATCCGTTCACGAGATATGGGAGTTTGAAGTTAAGGAATGGTTGAGAAACCATCAATATTTTCGCAAGTCTGATACTCGAAACCAATAACTACAATTGCCTAGGGCAAAAATACACATACCGTTGTAATCGGGCGAGTTTCTGGTTTCAGATGCAACAGGAATTTCTCGAGTTCGTCAATCCGTTCGCGAGATATGGGAGTTTGAAGTTAAGGAATGGTTGAGAAACCATCAAAATTTTTGCAAGTCTGATACTCGAAACCAATAACTACAATTGCCTAGGGCAAAAATACACATACCGTTGTAATCGGGCGAGTTTCTGGTTTCAGATGCAACAGGAATTTCTCGAGTTCGTCAATCCGTTCGCGAGATATGGGAGTTTGAAGTTAAGGAATGGTTGAGAAACCATCAAAATTTTCGCAAGTCTGATACTCGAAACCAATAACTGCTATGGCCTAGGGCAAAAATACACATACCATTGTAATCGGGCGAGATTATGCTTTTAGATGCAACTGGAATTTCACGAGTTGGTAATCCGTTCGCCAGATATGGGAGTTTGAAGTTAAGGAATGGTTGAGAAATCATCAAAATTTTCGCAAGTCTGATACTCGAAACCAATTACTACTATTGCCTAGGGCAAAAATACACATACCGTTGTAATCGGGCGATCTTCTACCATCAGATGCAACAGGAATTTCTCGTGTACGTCAATCCGTTCGCGAGATATGGGAGTTTGAAGTTAAGGAATGGTTGAGAAACCATCAAAATTTTCGCTGGTCTGATACTCGAAACCAATAACTGGAATGGCCTAGGGGAAAAATACACATACCGTGGTAATCGGGCGAGTTTCTGCATTCAGATGCAACAGGAATTTCTCGAGTTCGTCAATTGTTTCGCGAGATGTGGGAGTTTGAAGTTAAGGAATGGTTGAGAAACCATCAAAATTTTTGCAAGTCTAATACTCGAAACCAATAACTACTGTGGCCTAGGGCAAAAATACACATACCATGGTAATCGGGCGAGTTTCTGCTATCAGATGCAACAGGAATTTCTCGAGTTCGTCAATCCTTTCGCGAGATACGGGAGTTTGAAGTTAAGGAATGGTTGAGGAACCATCAAAATTTTCGCAATTCTGATACTCGAAACCAATATCTACAAAGGCCTAGGGGAAAAATACGCATACCTTTGTAATCGGGCGAGTTTCTACTTTCAGATGCAACAGGAATTTTTTGAGTTCGTCAATCCGTTCGCGAAATATCGGAGTTTGGAGTTAGGAGATGGTTAAGGAACCATCAAAATTTTCGCAAGTCTGATATTCGAAACCAATAACCACAAAGGCCTAGGGGAAAAATACACATACCTTTGTAATTGGGCGAGTTTCTACTTTCAAATGCAACAGGAATTTCACGAGTTCGTCAATCCTTTCGCGTAATATGGGAGTTTGAAGTTAAGGAATGGTTGAGGGACCATCAAAATTTTCGCATGTCTGAGACTTGAAACCAATAACTACAAAGGCTAAGGGGAAACATACACATACTTTTGTAATCGGGCGAGTTTCTACTTTCAGATGCAACAGGAATTTTTCGAGTTCGTCTATCCGTTCGAGAGATATGGGAGTTTGAAGTTAAGGAATGGTTGAGAAACCATCAAAATTTTCGCAAGTCTGATACTCGATAACAATGACTGGAATGGCCTAGGGGAAGAGTAGGCACAGCATTGTGATGGCGTGAGTTTCTACTTTCAGATGCAACAGGAATTTCTCGAGTTCGTCAACCCGTTCGCGAGATATGGGAGTTTGAAGTTAAGGAATGGTTTAGAAACCATCAAAATTTTCGCTGGTCTGATACTCGAAACCAATAACTGGAATGACCTAGGGAAAAAGTACACACACCACTATAATCGGGCGAGTTTCTGCTTTCATATGCAACTGGAATTTCTCCAGTTCGTCAATCCGTTCACGAGATATGGGAGTTTGAAGTTAAGGAATGGTTCAGAAACCATCAATATTTTCGCAAGTCTGATACTCGAAACCAATAACTACAATTGCCTAGGGCAAAAATACACACACCATTGTAATCGGACGAGTTTCTGCTTTCAGAAGCAACAGGAATTTCTCGAGTTCGTCAATCCGTTCGCGAGATATGGGAGTTTGAAGTTACGGAATGGTTGAGAAACCATCAAAGTTTTAGTAAGTCTGATTCTCGAAACCAATAACTATTATGTCCTAGGGCAAAAGTCACGCACCATTGTAATCGGGCGAGTTTCTACTTTCAGATGCAACAGGAATTTCTCGAGTTCGTCAACCCGTTCGCGAGATATGGGAGTTTGAAGTTAAGGAATGGTTGAGAAACCATCAAAACTATCGCAAGTCTGATACTCGAAACCAATAACTTCTATTGCCTAGGGCAAAAATACACATACCGTTATATTCGGGCGAGTTTCTACTTTCAGATGCAACAGGAATTTCTCGAGTTCGTCATTCCGTCCGCGAGATATGGGAGTTTGAAGTTAAGGAATGGTTGAGAAACCCTCAAAATTTTCGCAAGTCTGATACTCGAAACCGATAAGTACTATTGCCGAGGGGAAAAATACACCTACCGTTGTAATCGGGCGAGTTTCCACTTTCAGATGCAACATGAATTTCAAGAGTTCGTCAATCCGTTCTCGAGATATGGGAGTTTGAAGTTAAGGAATGGTTGAGAAACAGTCAAAATTTTCGCTGGTCTGATACTCGAAACCAATAACTGGAGTGGCCTAGGGGAAAAGTACACACCCCATTGTAATTGGGCGAGTTTCTACTTTCAGATGCAACAGGAATTTGTCGAGTTCGTCATTCCGTCCGCGAGATATGGGAGTTTGAAGTTAAGGAATGGTTGAGAAATCATCAAAATTTTTGCAAGTCTGATACTCGAAACCAATAACTACAATTGCCTAGGGCAAAAATACACATACCGTTGTAATCGGGCGAGTTTCTGGTTTGAGATGCAACAGGAATTTCTCGAGTTCGTCAATCCGTTCGCGAGATATGGGAGTTTGAAGTTAAGGAATGGTTGAGAAACCATCAAAATTTTCGCAAGTCTGATACTCGAAACCAATAACTGCTATGGCCTAGGGCAAAAATACACATACCATTGTAATCGGGCGAGATTATGCTTTTAGATGCAACTGGAATTTCACGAGTTGGTAATCCGTTCGCCAGATATGGGAGTTTGAAGTTAAGGAATGGTTGAGAAATCATCAAAATTTTCGCAAGTCTGATACTCGAAACCAATTACTACTATTGCCTAGGGCAAAAATACACATACCGTTGTAATCGGGCGATCTTCTACCATCAGATGCAACAGGAATTTCTCGAGTACGTCAATCCGTTCGCGAGATATGGGAGTTTGAAGTTAAGGAATGGTTGAGAAACCATCAAAATTTTCGCTGGTCTGATACTCGAAACCAATAACTGGAATGGCCTAGGGGAAAAATACACATACCGTGGTAATCGGGCGAGTTTCTGCATTCAGATGCAACAGGAATTTCTCGAGTTCGTCAATTGTTTCGCGAGATGTGGGAGTTTGAAGTTAAGGAATGGTTGAGAAACCATCAAAATTTTTGCAAGTCTGATACTCGAAACCAATAACTACTGTGGCCTAGGGCAAAAATACACATACCATGGTAATCGGGCGAGTTTCTGCTATCAGATGCAACAGGAATTCCTCGAGTTCGTCAATCCTTTCGCGAGATACGGGAGTTTGAAGTTAAGGAATGGTTGAGGAACCATCAAAATTTTCGCAAGTCTGATACTCGAAACCAATATCTACAAAGGCCTAGGGGAAAAATACGCATACCTTTGTAATCGGGCGAGTTTCTACTTTCAGATGCAACAGGAATTTTTTGAGTTCGTCAATCCGTTCGCGAAATATCGGAGTTTGGAGTTATGAGATGGTTAAGGAACCATCAAAATTTTCGCAAGTCTGATATTCGAAACCAATAACCACAAAGGCCTAGGGGAAAAATACACATACCTTTGTAATTGGGCGAGTTTCTACTTTCAAATGCAACAGGAATTTCACGAGTTCGTCAATCCTTTCGCGTAATATGGGAGTTTGAAGTTAAGGAATGGTTGAGGGACCATCAAAATTTTCGCTGGTCTGATACTCGAAACCAATAACTGGAATGGCCTAGGGGAAAAATACACATACCGTGGTAATCGGGCGAGTTTCTGGTATCAGATGCAACAGGAATTTCTCGAGTTCGTCAATCCTTTCGCGAGATACGGGAGTTTGAAGTTAAGGAATGGTTGAGGAACCATCAAAATTTTCGCAAGTCTGATACTCGAAACCAATATCTACAAAGGCCTACGGGAAAAATACGCATACCTTTGTAATCGGGCGAGTTTCTACTTTCAGATGCAACAGGAATTTTTTGAGTTCGTCAATCCGTTCGCGAAATATCGGAGTTTGGAGTTAGGAGATGGTTAAGGAACCATCAAAATTTTCGCAAGTCTGATATTCGAAACCAATAACCACAAAGGCCTAGGGGAAAAATACACATACCTTTGTAATTGGGCGAGTTTCTACTTTCAAATGGAACAGGAATTTCACGAGTTCGTCAATCCTTTCGCGTAATATGGGAGTTTGAAGTTAAGGAATGGTTGAGGGACCATCAAAATTTTCGCATGTCTGAGACTTGAAACCAATAACTACAAAGGCCAAGGGGAAACATACACATACTTTTGTAATCGGGCGAGTTTCTACTTTCAGATGCAACAG
The DNA here is from genome assembly GCF_051014685.1 of Ptiloglossa arizonensis. Taxonomy (NCBI): domain Eukaryota; kingdom Metazoa; phylum Arthropoda; class Insecta; order Hymenoptera; family Colletidae; genus Ptiloglossa; species Ptiloglossa arizonensis. Next base: position 289,469 of record NW_027478735.1, on the reverse strand, counting down.
GAATTTTTCGAGTTCGTCTATCCGTTCGAGAGATATGGGAGTTTGAAGTTAAGGAATGGTTGAGAAACCATCAAAATTTTCGCAAGTCTGATACTCGATAACAATGACTGGAATGGCCTAGGGGAAGAGTAGACACAGCATTGTGATGGCGTGAGTTTCTACTTTCAGATGCAACAGGAATTTCTCGAGTTCGTCAACCCGTTCGCGAGATATGGGAGTTCGAAGTTACGGAATGCTTGAGAAACCATCAAAATTTTTGCAAGTCTGATACTCGAAACCAATAACTACAATGGCCTAGGGGAAAAATACACATACCTTTGTAATCGGGCGAGTTTCTACTTTCAGATGCAACAGGAATTTCTCGAGTTCGTCTATCCGTTCGCGAGATATGGGAGTTCGAAGTTACGGAATGCTTGAGAAACCATCAAAATTTTTGCAAGTCTGATACTCGAAACGAATAACTACAATGGCCTAGGGGAAAAATACACATACTGTTGTAATCGGGAGTGTTTCTGCTTTCAGATGCAACAGAAATTTTTCGGATTCGTGAATCCGTTCGCGAAATATCGGAGTTTGGAGTTAAGAGATTGTTGTGAAACCATCAAAATTTTCGCAAGTCTGATACTCGAAACCAATAACTACAATGGCCTAGGGGAAAAGTACACACACCATTGTAATCGGGCGAGTTTCTACTTTCAGATGCAACCGGAATTTCTCGAGTTCGTCAATCCGTTCGCGAGATATGGGAGTTTGAAGTTAAGGAATGGTTGAGAAACCATCACAATTTTCGCAATTCTGATACTCAAAACAAATAACTACAATGGCCTAGGGTAAAAATACACATAGCGTAGTAATCGGGAGAGTTTCTGCTTTCAGATGCAACAGAAATTTTTCGGATTCGGCAATCCGTTCGCGAAGTATTGCAGCTTGAAGTTAAGGAATGGTTGAGAAACCATCAAAATTTTCGCAATTCTGATGCTAGAAACGAAAAACTGGAATGGCCTAGGGGAAAAGTACACACACCATTGTAATGGGGCGAGTTTCTACTTTCAGATGCAACAGGAATTTCTCGAGTTCGTCAATCCGTTCGCGAGATATGGGAGTTTGAAGTTACGGAATGGTTGAGAAACCATCAAAATTTTTGCAAGTCTGATACTCGAAACCAATAATTACTGTGGCCTAGGGCAAAAATACACATACCATGGTAATCGGGCGAGTTTCTGCTTTCAGATGCAACAGGAATTTCTCGAGTTCGTCAACCCTTTCGCGAGATATGGGAGTTTGAAGTTAAGGAATGGTTGAGGAACCATCAAAATATTCGCAAGTCTGATACTCTAAACCAATAACTACAAAGGCCTAGGGGGAAAATACGCATACCTTTGTAATCGGGCGAGTTTCTACTTTCAGATGCAACAGGAATTTCTCGATTTCCTCAGTCCGTTCGCGAGATATGGGAGTTTGAAGTTAAGGAATGCTTGAGAAACCATCAAAATTTTCGCAAGTATGATACGCGAAACCAATAACTACAAAGGACTAGGGGAAAAATACACATACCTTTGTAATCGGGCGCGTTTCTACTTTCAGATGCAACTGGAATTTCTCCAGCTCGTCAATCCGTTCGCGAGATATGGGAGTTTGAAGTTAAGGAATGGTTGAGAATCCATCTAAATTTTCGCAAGTCTGATACTCGAAACCAATAACTACAATGACCTAGGGGAAAAATACACATACCGTTGTAATCGGGCGAGTTTCTACTTTCAGATGCAACCGGAATTTCTCGAGTTCGTCAATCCGTTCGCGAGATATGGGAGCTTGAAGTTAAGGAATGGTTGAGAAACCATCAAAATTTAGCAAGTCTGATACTCGAAACTTATGACTACTATGGCCTAGGCCTAAAATACACACACAGTTGTAATCGGGTGAGTTCCTGCTGTCAGTTGCAACAGCAATTTCTCGAGTTCGTCAATCCGTTCGCGAGATATGGGAGTTTGAAGTTATAGAATGGCTGAGAAACCATTAAAATTTTCGCAAGTCTGACAGTCGAAACCAATAACTGCAAAGGCCTAGGGGAAAAATACACATACCTTTGCAATCGGGCGAGTTTCTACTTTCAGATGCAACAGGAATTTCACGAGTTCGTCAATCCTTTCGCGTAATATGGGAGTTTGAAGTTAAGGAATGGTTGAGGAACCATCAAAATTTTCGCATGTCTGATACTCGAAACCAATAACTGCTATGGCCTAGGGCAAAAATACAAATACCATTGAAATCGGTCGAGATTATGCTTTCAGATGCAGTAGGAATTTCTCGAGTTCGTCAACCCTTTCGCGAGATATGGGAGTTTGAAGTTAAGGAATGGTTGAGGAACAATCAAAATATTCGCAAGTCTGATACTCGAAACCAATAACTACAAAGGCCTAGGGGGAAAATACGCATACCTTTGTAATCGGGCGAGTTTCTACTTTCAGATGCAGCAGGAATTTCTCGAGTTCGACAATCCGTTCGCGAGATATGGGAGTTTGAAGTTAAGGAATGCTTGAGAAACCATCATAATTTTCGCAAGTCTGTTACACGAAACCAATAACTATTATACAAAGGACTAGGGGATAAATACACATACCTTTGTAATCGGGCGGGTTTCTACTTTCAGATGCAACAGGAATTTCTCGAGTTCGTCAATCCGTTCGCGAAATATCGGAGTTTGGAGTTCAGAATGGTTGAGAAACCATCAAAATTTTCGCAAGTCTGATACTCGAAACCAATAACTGGAATGGCCTAGTGGAAAAGTACACAGCCCACTGTAATCGGGTGAGTTTCGAATTTCAGATGCAACAGGAATTTCTCGAGTTCGTCAATCCGTTCGAGAGATATGGGAGCTTGAAGTTAAGGAATGGTTGAGAAACCATAAAAATTTTCCCAATTCTGATACTCGAAACAAATAACTATAACGGCCTAGGGGAAAAATACACATACCGTTGTAATCGGGCGAGTTTCTGCTTTCAGATGCAACGGGAATTTCTCGAGCTCGTCAATCCGTTCGCGAGATATGGGAGTTTGAAGTTATGGAATGGCTGAGAAACCATTAAAACTTTCGCAAGTCTGATAGTCGAAACCAATAACTACAAAGGCCTAGGAGAAAAATACACATACCTTTGCAATCGGGCGAGTTTCTACTTTCAGATGCAACAGGAATTTCACGAGTTCGTCAATCCTTTCGCGTAATATGGGAGTTTGAAGTTAAGGAATGGTTGAGAAACCATCAAAATTTAGCAAGTCTGATACTCGAAACCTATGACTACTATGGCCTAGGCCTAAAATACACACACAGTTGTAATCGGGTGAGTTCCTGCTGTCAGATGCAACAGGAATTTCTCGAGCTCGTCAATCCGTTCGCGAGATATGGGAGTTTGAAGTTAAGGAATGGCTGAGAAACCATTAAAATTTCGTAAGTCTGATACTCGAAACCAATAACTACAATGGCCTAGGGCAAAAGTACAGACACCATTGTAATCGGGCGAGTTTCTACTTTCAGATGCAACCGGAATTTCTCGAGTTCGTCAATACGTTCGCGAGATATGGGAGCTTGAAGTTAAGGAATGGTTGAGAAACCATCAAAATTTAGCAAGTCTGATACTCGAAACCTATGACTACCATGGCCTAGGCCTAAAATACACACACAGTTGTAATCGGGTGAGTTCCTGCTGTCAGATGCAACAGGAATTTCTCGAGCTCGTCAATCCGTTCGCGAGATATGGGAGTTTGAAGTTAAGGAACGGTTGAGAAACCATCAACATTTTCGCAAGTCTGATGCTAGAAACGAATAACTGGAATGGCCTAGGGGAAAAGTACAGAGACCATTGTATTCGGGCGAGTTTCTACTTTCAGATGTAACAGAAATTTTTCGGATTCGCCAATCCGTTCGCGAAATATCGGAGTTTGGACTTAAGAGATGGTTGAGAAACAATCAAAAGTTTCGCAATTCTGATGCTATGAACGAATAACTGGAATGGCCTAGGGGAAAAGTACACATACCATTGTAATCAGGCGAATTTCTACTTTCTGGTGCAAAATTAATTTCTCGAATTCGTCAATCCGTTCGCGAGATATGGGAGTTTGACGTTAAGGAATGGTTGAGAAACCATCAAAATTTTCGCAAGTCTGATGCTAGAAACGAATAACTGGAATGGCCTAGGGGAAAAGTACAGACACCATTGTAATCGGGCGAGTTACTACTTTCAGATGCAACCGGAATGTCTCCAGTTCGTCAATCCGTTCGCGAGATATGGGAGTTTGAAGTAAAGGAATGGTTGAGAAACCATCAAAATTTTCGCAAGTCTGATACTCGAAACCAATAACTACATTGGCCTAGGGGAAAAATACACATACCGTTGTAATCGGGCGAGTTTCTACTTTCAGATGCAACAGAAATTTTTCAGATACATAAATCCGTTCGCGAGATATGGGAGTTTGAAGTTATGGAATGGTTGACAAACAATCAAAATTTTCGCAAGTCTGATACTAGAAATCAAAAACTGGAATGGCCTGGGGGAAAAGTAGACACACCATTGTAGTCGGGCGCGTTTCTAGTTTCAGCTGCAGCTGGAATTTCTCGATTTCCTCAATCCGTTCGCGAGATATAGGAGCTTGAAGTGAAGGAGCGGTTGAGAAACCATCATAGTTTCGCAAGTCTGATACTCGAAACCAATAACTACAATGGCCTAGGGGAAAAATACATATACCGTTGTAATCGGGAGTGTTTCTACTTTCAGATGCAACAGATACTTTTCGGATTCGTCAATCCGTCCGCGAAGTGTCGGAGTTTGGAATTAAGAGATGGTTCTGAAACAATCAAAATTTTCGCAATTATGATGCCAGAAACGAATAACTGGAATGGACTAGGGTAAAGTACACATACCATTGTAATCGGGCGAGTTTCTACTTTCAGATGCAACCGGAATTTCTCGAGTTCGTCAATCCGTTCGCGAGATATGGGAGTTTGAAGTTAAGGAATGGTTGAGAAACCATCAAAATTTTCGCAAGTCTGATACTCGAAACCAATAACTGGAATGGCCTAGGGGAAAAGTACACACACCATTGTAATCGGGCAAGTTTCTACTTTCAGATGCAACAGGAATTTCTCGAGTTCGTCAATCCGTTCGCGAGATATGGGAGTTTGAAGTTAAGGAATGGTTGAGAGACCGTCAATGTTTTCGCAAGTCTGATGCTAGAAACGAATAACTGGAATGGCCTAGGGGAAAAGTACAGAAACCATTGTAATCGGGCGAGTTTCTACTTTCAGATGCAACCGGAATGTCTCCAGTTCGTCAATCCGTTCGCGAGATATGAGAGTTTGAAGTAAAGGAATGGTTGAGAATCCATCAAAATTTTCGCAAGTATGATACTCGAAACCAATAACTACAATGACCTAGGGGAAAGATACACATACCGTTGTAATCGGGAGAGTTTCTACTTTCAGATGCAACAGAAATTTTTCGGTTTTGTCAAACCGTTCGCGAGATATGGGAGTTTGAAGTAAAGGAATGCTTGAGAAACCATAAAAATTTTCGCAAGTATGATACTCGAAACCAATAACTGGAATGGCCTAGGGGAAAAGTACACAGCCCACTGTAATCGGGCGAGTTTCTACTTTCAGATGCAACAGGAATTTCTCGAGTTCGTCAATTCGCTCGCGAGATATGGGAGTTTGAAGTTAAGGAATGGTTGAGAAACCATCACAATTTTCGCAAGTCTGATACTCGAAACCAATAACTGCTACGGCCTAGGGCAAAAATACACATACCATTGTAATCGGGCGAGATTATGCTTTCAGATGCAACTGGAATTTCTCGAGTTGGTAATCCGTTCGCGAGATATGTAAGTTTGAAGTTAAGGAATGGTTAAGGAACCATCAAAATTTTCGCAAGTCTGATACTCGAATCCAATAACTACAAAGGACTAGGAGAAAAATACACATACCTTTGTGATCGGGCGCGTTTCTACTTTCAGATGCAACTGGAATTTCTCCAGTTCGTCAATCCGTTCGCGAGATATGGGAGTTTGAAGTTACGGAATGGTTGAGAAACCATCAAAATTTTCGCAAGTCTGATACTCGAAACCGATAACTTCTATTGCCTAGGGCAAAAAATTTACGGTTTTATTCGGGCGAGTTTCTACTTTCAGATGCAACAGGAATTTCTCGAGTTCGTCAATCCGTTCGCGAGATATGGGAGTTTGATGTTAAGGAATGGTTGAGAAACCATCACAATTTTCGCAAGTCTGATACTCGAAACCAATAACTGCTACGGCCTAGGGCAAAAATACACATACCATTGTAATCGGGCGAGATTATGCTTTCAGATGCAACTGGAATTTCTCGAGTTGGTAATCCGTTCGCGAGATATGTGAGTTTGAAGTTAAGGAATGGTTAAGGAACCATCAAAATTTTCGCAAGTCTGATACTCGAATCCAATAACTACAAAGGACTAGGGGAGAAATACGCATACCTTTGTAATCGGGCGCGTTTCTACTTTCAGATGCAACTGGAATTTCTCCAGTTCGTCAATCCGTTCGCGAGATATGGGAGTTTGAAGTTAAGGAATGGTTGAGAATCCATCTAAATTTTCGCAAGTCTGATACTCGAAACCAATAACTGGAATGGCCTAGGGGAAAAGTACAGACACCATTGTAATCGGGCGAGTTACTACTTTCAGATGCAACCGGAATGTCTCCAGTTCGTCAATCCGTTCGCGAGATATGGCAGTTTGAAGGAAAGGAATGGTTGAGAAACCATCAAAATTTTCGCAAGTCTGATACTCGAAACCAATAACTGGAATGGCCTAGGGGAAAAGTACACAGCCCACTGTAATCGGGCGAGTTTCTACTTTCAGATGCAACAGGAATTTCTCGAGTTCGTCAATTCGCTCGCGAGATATGGGAGTTTGAAGTTAAGGAATGGTTGAGAAACCATCAAAATTTTCGCAAGTCTGATACTCGAAACCAATAACTGGAATGGCCTAGGGGAAAAGTACACAGCCCACTGTAATCGGGCGAGTTTCTACTTTCAGATGCAACAGGAATTTCTCGAGTTCGTCAATCCGATCGCGAGATATGGGAGTTTGAAGTTAAGAGATGGTTGAGAAAACATCAAAATTTTCGCAATTCTGATGCTAGAAACAAATAACTATAACGGCCTAGGGGAAAAATACACATACCGTTGTAACCGGGAGAGTTTCTGCTTTCAGATGCAACAGGAATTTCTCGAGTTCGTCAATCTGTTCACGAGATATGGGAGCTTGAAGTTAAGGAATGGTTGAGAAACCATCAAAATTTAGCAAGTCTGATACTCGAAACCTATGACTACTATGGCCTAGGCCTAAAATACACACACAGTTGTAATCGGGTGAGTTCCTGCTGTCAGATGCAACAGGAATTTCTCGAGCCCGTCAATCCGTTCGCGAGATATGGGAGTTTGAAGTTAAGGAATGGCTGAGAAACCATTAAAATTTCGTAATTCTGATACTCGAAACCAATAACTACAATGGCCTAGGGGAAAAGTACAGACAACATTGTAATCGGGCGAGTTTCTACTTTCAGATGCAACCGAAATTTCTCGAGTTCGTCAATCCGTTCGCGAGATATGGGAGTTTGAAGTTAAGGAATGGTTGAGAAATCATCTAAATTTTTGCAAGTCTGATACTCGAAACAAATAACTATAACGGCCTAGGGGAAAAATACACATACCGTTGTAACCGGGAGAGTTTCTGCTTTCAGATGCAACAGGAATTTCTCGAGTTCGTCAATCTGTTCGCGAGATATGGGAGCTTGAAGTTAAGGAATGGTTGAGAAACCATCAAAATTTACCAAGTCTGATACTCGAAACCTATGACTACTATGGCCTAGGCCTAAAATACACACACAGTTGTAATCGGGTGGGTTCCTGCTGTCAGATGCAACAGGAATTTCTCGAGCTCGTCAATCCGTTCGCGAGATACGGGAGTTTGAAGTTAAGGAATGGTTGAGGAACCATCATAGTTTCGCGAGTCTGATACTCGAAACCAATAACTACAATGGCCTAGGGGAAAAATACCCACAACCATTGTAATCGGGCAAGTTTCTAATTTCAGATGCAACAGGAATTTCTCGAGTTCGTCAATCCATTCGCGAGATATGGGAGTTTGAAGTTAAGTAGTGGTTGAGAAACCATCAATGTTTTCGCAAGTCTGATACTCGAAACCAATAACTACTATGGTCTAGAGCAAAGATACACATACCGTTGTAATCGGGAGAGTTTCTACTTTCAGATGAAACAGAAATTTTTAGGATTCGTCAATCCGTTCGCGAAATATCGGAGGTTGGAATTCAGAATGGCTGAGAAACCATCAAAATTTTCGCAAGTCTGATACTCGAAACCAATAACTGGAATGGCCTAGGGGAAAAGTACACACACCATTGTAATCGGGCAAGTTTCTACTTTCAGATGCAACAGTAATTTCTCGAGTTCGTCAATCCGTTCGCGAGATATGGGAGTTTGAAGTTAAGGAATGGTTGAGAAACCATCAATGTCTTCGCAAGTCTGATACTCGAAACCAATAACTACTATGGTCTAGAGCAAAAATACACATACCGTTGTAATCGGGCGAGTTTGAACTTTCAGATGCAACAGGAATTTCTCGAGTTCTTCAACCGGTTCGCGAGATATGGGAGTTTGAAGTTATGGAATGGTTGGGAAACAATCAAAAATTTCGCAATTCTGATACACGAAACCAATAACTACAATGGCCTAGGGGAAAAATACACACACCATTGTAATCGGGCCAGTTTCGACTTTCAGATTCAACAGGAATTCCTCGAGTTCGTCAATCCGTTCGCGAGATATGGGAGTTCGAAGTTAAGGAATGGTTGAGAAACCATCAAAATTTTCGCAAGTCTGATACTCGAAACCAATAACTATTATGGCCTCGGGGAAAAGTACACACACCAATGTAATCGGTCGAGTTTCTACTTCCAGATGCGTCAGGAATTTCTCAAGTTCGTCAATCCGTTCGCGAAATATCGGAGTTTAGAGTTAAGAGATGGTTGAGAAACCATCAAAATTTTCGCAAGTCTGATACTCGAAACCAATAACTATTGTGGCCTCGGGGAAAAGTACACACACCATTGTAATCGGTCGAGTTTCTACTTCCAGATGCGTCAGGAATTTCTCAAGTTCGTCAATCCGTTCGCGAAATATCGGAGTTTAGAGTTAAGAGATGGTTGAGAAACCATCAAAATTTTCGCAAGTCTGATACTCGAAACCAATAACTATAATGGCTTAGGGGAAAACTACAAATACCATTGTAATCGGGCGAGTTTCAACTTTCAGATGCAACAGGAATTTCTGATGTTCGTCAATCCGTTCGCGAGATATGGAAGTTCGAAGTTAAGGAATGGTTGAGAAACCATCAAAATTTTCGCAAGTCTGATACTCGAAACCAATAACTATTATGGCCTCGGGGAAAAGTACACACACCATTGTAATCGGTCGAGTTTCTACTTCCAGATGCGTCAGGAATTTCTCAAGTTCCTCAATCCGTTCGCGAGATATGGGAGTTTGAAGTTAAGGAGTGCTTGAGAAACCATCAAAATTTTCGCAAATCTGATACTCGAAACCAATAACTACAAAGCCCTAGGGGAAAAATACACATACCATTGTAATCGGGCGAGTTTATACTATCACATGCAACAGGAATTTCTCGAGCTCGTCAATCCGTTCGCTAGATATGGGAGTTTGAAGTTAAGGAATGCTTGAGAAACCATAAAAATTTTCGCAAGTCTGATACTCGAAACCAATAACTACAAAGGCCTAGGGGAAAAATACGCATACCTTTGTAATCGGTCGAGTTTCTACTTTCAGATGCAATAGGAATTTCTCGAGCTCGTCAATCCGTTCGCGAGATATGGGAGTTTGAAGTTACGGAATGGTTGAGAAACCATCAAAATTTTCGCAAGTCTGATACTTGAAACCGATAACTTCTATTGCCTAGGGCAAAAAATTTACGGTTTTATTCGGGCGAGTTTCTACTTTCAGATGCAACAGGAATTTCTCGAGTTCGTCAATCCGTTCGCGAGATATGGGAGTTTGATGTTAAGGAATGGTTGAGAAACCATCACAATTTTCGCAAGTCTGATACTCGAAACCAATAACTGCTACGGCCTAGGGCAAAAATACACATACCATTGTAATCGGGCGAGATTATGCTTTCAGATGCAACTGGAATTTCTCGAGTTGGTAATCCGTTCGCGAGATATGTGAGTTTGAAGTTAAGGAATGGTTAAGGAACCATCAAAATTTTCGCAAGTCTGATACTCGAATCCAATAACTACAAAGGACTAGGGGAGAAATACGCATACCTTTGTAATCGGGCGCGTTTCTACTTTCAGATGCAACTGGAATTTCTCCAGTTCGTCAATCCGTTCGCGAGATATGGGAGTTTGAAGTTAAGGAATGGTTGAGAATCCATCTAAATTTTCGCAAGTCTGATACTCGAAACTAATAACTGGAATGGCCTAGGGGAAAAGTACAGACACCATTGTAATCGGGCGAGTTACTACTTTCAGATGCAACCGGAATGTCTCCAGTTCGTCAATCCGTTCGCGAGATATGGCAGTTTGAAGGAAAGGAATGGATGAGAAACCATCAAAATTTTCGCAAGTCTGATACTCGAAACCAATAACTGGAATGGCCTAGGGGAAAAGTACACAGCCCACTGTAATCGGGCGAGTTTCTACTTTCAGATGCAACAGGAATTTCTCGAGTTCGTCAATTCGCTCGCGAGATATGGGAGTTTGAAGTTAAGGAATGGTTGAGAAACCATCAAAATTTTCGCAAGTCTGATACTCGAAACCAATAACTGGAATGGCCTAGGGGAAAAGTACACAGCCCACTGTAATCGGGCGAGTTTCTACTTTCAGATGCAACAGGAATTTCTCGAGTTCGTCAATCCGATCGCGAGATATGGGAGTTTGAAGTTAAGAGATGGTTGAGAAAACATCAAAATTTTCGCAATTCTGATGCTAGAAACAAATAACTATAACGGCCTAGGGGAAAAATACACATACCGTTGTAACCGGGAGAGTTTCTGCTTTCAGATGCAACAGGAATTTCTCGAGTTCGTCAATCTGTTCACGAGATATGGGAGCTTGAAGTTAAGGAATGGTTGAGAAACCATCAAAATTTAGCAAGTCTGATACTCGAAACCTATGACTACTATGGCCTAGGCCTAAAATACACACACAGTTGTTATCGGGTGAGTTCCTGCTGTCAGATGCAACAGGAATTTCTCGAGCCCGTCAATCCGTTCGCGAGATATGGGAGTTTGAAGTTAAGGAATGGCTGAGAAACCATTAAAATTTCGTAATTCTGATACTCGAAACCAATAACTACAATGGCCTAGGGGAAAAGTACAGACACCATTGTAATCGGGCGAGTTTCTACTTTCAGATGCAACCGAAATTTCTCGAGTTCGTCAATCCGTTCGCGAGATATGGGAGTTTGAAGTTAAGGAATGGTTGAGAAATCATCTAAATTTTTGCAAGTCTGATACTCGAAACAAATAACTATAACGGCCTAGGGGAAAAATACACATACCGTTGTAACCGGGAGAGTTTCTGCTTTCAGATGCAACAGGAATTTCTCGAGTTCGTCAATCTGTTCGCGAGATATGGGAGCTTGAAGTTAAGGAATGGTTGAGAAACCATCAAAATTTACCAAGTCTGATACTCGAAACCTATGACTACTATGGCCTAGGCCTAAAATACACACACAGTTGTAATCGGGTGGGTTCCTGCTGTCAGATGCAACAGGAATTTCTCGAGCTCGTCAATCCGTTCGCGAGATATGGGAGTTTGAAGTTAAGGAATGGTTGAGAAACCATCAATGTCTTCGCAAGTCTGATACTCGAAACCAATAACTACTATGGTCTAGAGCAAAAATACACATACCGTTGTAATCGGGCGAGTTTGAACTTTCAGATGCAACAGGAATTTCTCGAGTTCTTCAACCGGTTCGCGAGATATGGGAGTTTGAAGTTATGGAATGGTTGAGAAACCATCAAAATTTTCGCAATTCTGATGCTAGAAAACTATAACGGGAATTGCCTCGGGGAAAAGTACACACACCATTGTAATCGGGCGAGTTTCTGCTTTCAGATGCAACAGGAATTTCTCGAGTTCGTCAATCCTTTCGCGAGATATGGGAGTTTGAAGTTAAGGAATGGTTGAGAAACCATCAATGTCTTCGCAAGTCTGATACTCGAAACCAATAACTACTATGGTCTAGAGCAAAAATACACATACCGTTGTAATCGGGCGAGTTTGAACTTTCAGATGCAACAGGAATTTCTCGAGTTCTTCAACCGGTTCGCGAGATATGGGAGTTTGAAGTTATGGAATGGTTGAGAAACCATCAAAATTTTCGCAATTCTGATGCTAGAAACGTATAACTGGAATGACCTAGGGAAAAAGTACACACACCATTGTAATCGGTCGACTTTCTACTTTCAGATGCAACAGGAATTTCTCGAGCTCGTCAATCCGTTCGCGAGATATGGGAGTTTGAAGTTAAGGAATGGTTGAGAAACCATCAAAATTTTCGCAATTCTGATGCTAGAAACGAATAACTGGAATGACCTAGGGAAAAAATACACACACCATTGTAATCGGTCGACTTTCTACTTTCAGATGCAACAGGAATTTCTCGAGCTCGTCAATCCGTTCGCGAGATATGGGAGTTTGAAGTTAAGGAATGGTTGAGAAACCACCAAAATTTTCGCAAGTGTGATACTCGAAACCAATAACTGGAATGGCCTAGGGGAAAAGTACACACACCATTGTAATGGGGCGAGTTTCTACTTTCAGATGCAACAGGAATTCCTCGAGTTCGTCAATCCGTTCGCGAGATATGGGAGTTTGAAGTTAAGGAATGGTGTGACACCATCACAATTTTCGGAAGTCTGATACTCGAAACCAATAACTACTATGGCCTAGGGGAAAAATACACATACCTTTGTAATCGGGCCAGTTTCTACTTTCTGATGCAACAGGAGTTTCTCGAGTTCGTCAATCCGTTCGCGAGATATGGGAGTTTGAAGTTAAGGAATGGTTGAGAAACCATCAAAATTTTCGCAATTCTGATGCTAGAAACGAATAACTGGAATGACCTAGGGAAAAAATACACACACCATTGTAATCGGTCGACTTTCTACTTTCAGATGCAACAGGAATTTCTCGAGCTCGTCAATCCGTTCGCGAGATATGGGAGTTTGAAGTTAAGGAATGGTTGAGAAACCACCAAAATTTTCGCAAGGCTGATACTCGAAACCAATAACTGGAACGGCCTAGGGGAAAAGTACACACACCATTGTAATCGGGCCAGTTTCTACTTTCAAGTGCAGCAGGAATTTCTCGAGTTCGGCAATCCGTTCGCGAGGTATCGGAGTTTGAAGTTAAGGAATGGTTGAGAAACCATCAAAATTTTCGCAATTCTGATGCTAGAAACGAATAACTGGAATGACCTAGGGAAAAAGTACACACACCATTGTAATCGGGCGCGTTTCTGCTTTTAGATGCAACAGGAATTTCTCGAGTTCGTCAATCCGTTCGCGAGATATGGGAGTTTGAAGTTAAGGAATGCTTGAGAAACCATCAAAATTTTCGCAAGTCTGATACTCGAAACCAATAACTACAAAGGCCTAGGGGTGAAATACACATACCTTTGTAATCGGGCGAGTTTATACTTTCAGATGCAACAGGAATTTCTCGAGCTCGTCAATCGTTTGCGAGATATGGGAGTTTGAAGTTAAGGAATGCTTGAGAAACCATCAAAATTTTCGCAAGTCTGATACTCGAAACCAATAACTCGAATGAGCTAGGGGAAAAGTACACACACCAGTGGAATCTGTAGACTTTCTACTTTCAGATGCAACAGGAAATAATCGAGTTCGTCAATCCGTTCGCGAGATATGGGAGTTTGAAGTTAAGGAATGCTTGAGAAACCATCAAAATTTTCGCAAATCTGATACTCGAAACCAATAACTACAAAGCCCTAGGGGAAAAATACACATACCATTGTAATCGGGCGAGTTTATACTATCACATGCAACAGGAATTTCTCGAGCTCGTCAATCCGTTCGCTAGATATGGGAGTTTGAAGTTAAGGAATGCTTGAGAAACCATAAAAATTTTCGCAAGTCTGACACTCGAAACCAATAACTACAGTGGCCTAGGGGAAAAATACACACACCATTGTAATCGGGCGCGTCTCTACTTTCAGATGCAACCGGAATTTCTCGAGTTCGTCAATCCGTTCGCGAGATATGGGAGTTTGAAGTTAAGGAATGGTTGAGAAACCATCAAAATTTTCGCAAGTCTGATACTCGAAACCAATAACTACAAAGGCCTAGGGGAAAAATACACATACGTTTGTAATCGGGCGAGTTTCTAATTTCAAATGCAACAGGAATTACTCGAGTACGTCAATCCGTTCGCGAGATATGGGAGTTCGAAGTTAAGGAATGGTTGACAAACCATCAAAATTTTCGCAAGTCTGATTCTCGAAACCAACAACTACAAAGGCCTAGGGGAAAAATACACATACCTTTGTAATCGGGAGAGTTTCTACTTTCAGATGCAACAGAATTTTTTCGGATTAGTCAATCCGTTCGTGAGATATGGGAGTTTGAAGTTAAGGAGTGGTTGAGAAACCAACTAAATTTTCTCAAGTCTGATACTCGAAACCAATAACTACTACGGGGTAGGGCAAAAATACACATACCATTGTAATCGGACGAGTTTCTGTTTCAGATGCAACAGGAATTTCTCGAGTTCGTCAATCCGTTCGCGAGACATGGGAGTTTGAAGTTAAGGAATGGTTGAGAAACCATCAAAATTTTCGCTGGTCTGATACTCGAAACCAATAACTACAAAGGTCTAGGGGAAAAACACACATACCGTTGTAATCGGGAGAGTTTGTGCTTTCAGATGCAATAGGAAATTCTCGAGTTCGTCAATCCGTTCGCGAGATATGGGGGTTTGAAGTTAAGGAATGGTTGAGAAACCATCAAAATTTTCGCAAGTCTGATACGCGAAACCAATAACTACAATGACCTAGGGGAAAAATACACAGACCGTTGTAATCGGGCGAGTATCTGCTTTCAGATGCAACAGGAACTTCTCGAGATCGTCAATCCGTTCGCGCGATATGGAAGTGTGAAGTTAAGGAATGGTTGAGAAACCATCAAAATTTTCGCAAGTCTGATACTTGAAACCAATAACTACTATGGCCTAGGGCAAAAATACACATACCATTGTAATCGGGCGAGTATCTGCTTTCAGATGCAACAGGAACTTCTCGAGTTCGTCAATCCGTTCGCGAGATATGGGAGTTTGAAGTTAAGGAATGGTTGAGAAACCATCACAATTTTGGCAAGTTTGATAGTCGAAACCAATAACTGGAATGGCCTAGGAGAAAAGTACACACACCATTGTAATCGGGCGAGTTTCTACTTTCAGATGCAACAGGAATTTCTCTAGTTCGTCAATCCGGTCGCGAGATATGGGAGTTAGAAGTTAAGGAACGGTTGAGAAACCATCAAAATTTTCGCAATTCTGATACTCGAAACCAATAACTGGAATGGCCTAGGGGAAAAGAACACACACCATTGTAATCGGGCGAGTTTCTACTTTCAGATGCCACAGGAATTTCTCGAGTTCATCAGTCCATTCGCGAGATATGGGAGTTTGAATTTAAGGAATGGTT